>NW_024429190.1:1200000-1705134 GCF_017639785.1 Mesocricetus auratus
AGCACATTTCAAAGATAAATGAAGTAGGAAGGTTATTGCAAAGATCAAAAAGCCACATCCTGGGAAAATGGCACAAACTCAGATGTTTCTGTTTTCCTAAACTTGATAGAAAACACACTGTCACTCACAACACACAAAAAATTGGAATGTGGTTATCATATTTGAGCAGAGCTATGTCAATATAAAGATCAACTTGACTTTGTTTTAACAAGAAAGAAAATATTTTTGTTTTGTTTTTGCTTTGTCTCTCACCACAGAGATCATTGTATTGTCTCACCCATCATTTTTCTGAAGAAGCACACATGATGGGATCCAAATTGGGACTGTGTCTATTTCAAGTACATAATGGGCATCTGTTTTTGGTATTATCATTTAATATCTAATCTTTTCCAATTTGGAAATTGTAGAAAAGAAAATAGTATCATACCTGAAATCCATATTTATTTTTTGCCCTATACCTTATCTTTGATGTCATTAAATTCAGTAAATAAATATTTAGTTTGAATGCATTTGTCTCTTTTTTGTACCTTTTTAAAATTTATTTCTCTGAATAAATTACCATCATAACTCTAGGTACACAGTATGGAAAATAAGATAATCCAGGACTTTTACCTTGAGTTCAAAGGGTAAAAGGTTTGTGAACAGAGTACTTTTACATGAAGGTCTTAAAAATAAATGAAAGTAAAGCAAGAGACTACAATAAGAAGACCCCATTTCTGGTACCAGAAATGTGACAAAAAATCACTGTATATAGATTTACTTCTTGGAGATGGCTGATGTAAAGTTAAACCTTTTACCATGTTCTTAGAGTCAATTAGATAAATATTAAAACCAAGATTTCCAGGGTCTTGCAGAGATGCCTAGTGTTTGCATCAAGTTTTATATAAACCCTTTTTTGAAAAAGTTTCAAGAACAAATATTTAGGGTTTGTGATACAGATAACCACAAGTTGGGGGGCTGGTGGGGAGCATGGGAGGATGGGAGGGCTAGAGAATGGGGAATTGATATGTGCTTTTTCATCATATGAAGGAAGCTGACAGAGACAATTTGCAAATGAATGAGCACATTTGCATTCTATAAAACTTTAAGTCTACTTATGATGCTACCTACTGTTGACATTGATGACAAAATGATGCTTTGTCTAAGTTACACATCTCTTCTGAGATTCTCTCAATTATATTGATATTTTACTGATAGCAAAATGTGGTGCCTTCATTAGTCTTTTTTGTTTGCTTGCTTTTGGTTTTCATTCTTTAGAAATTTTCAGTCTTTAGAGGGTTTATTTTGTTTGTTTTGTGTGTGTGTGTGTGTGTGTGTGTGTGTACCCTAGTTTCATTTTATTTCTGCAGTAAAATGTGCAAACAAAAAGTGTTTAGGAAACAAACTGTTCATTTTATTATAAATTGTAGGTTATAGTGCATCTATGTAGGAAGTCACAGCAACAGAGATTGAAGCAAATTAGTCAGATTACATTCATCGTCAAGAGCAGACAGATATAAAACATGCTTTCTTTTTTCTCTCCTTTAACAATTCAAATTAGAAACAAACTTCTTTTACATGGCAATCCCGTTTCCTCTCCCTACCCTCCTCCCCTGCCCCCTATCAGTCCCCTATCCCATCCTCTTTCTGCTTCCCAGGTAGGGTGAGGCCTTCCATGGGGGATTTTCAAAGTCTGTCATAAAACATGGAGCAGGGCCTAGACCCTCCCCCGTGTGTCTAGGCTGAGACAATATCCCTTCATGTGGAATGGGCTCACAATGTTCATTCTTATACTAGGGATAAATACTGATCCACTTCCAAAGGCCCCACAGACTAACCAGACCTCCAAATTGACATCCACATTCAGGGGGTCTAGAACAGTCCTATGCTGGTTTCCCAGCTGTCATTCTGGGTCCATGCACTCCCCCTTGTTCAGGTCAGCTGTATTTGTGTGTTTCTCCAGTCTGGTCTTGACCCCTTTGCTCTCACTCTTCCCTCTGTGCAACTGGATTCCAGAGTTCAGCTCAGTGTTTAGCTCTGGGAGTCTGCTTCTGATCCCCTCAACAATTGGATGAAGACTATAGGATGGCTTATTAGGTAGTCATCAATCTCATTGTCAGAGAAGGGCATTTAAGGTAGCCTCTCGACTCTTGCTTAAGTTGTTCGTGAGTGTTGGGATTTAAGTCAGATCTTTATGCTTGTCTCCAAATCACTTGATCCATTGAGCCATTTCCTCTGCCCTCCAGTTAGTACTCTAATTTTAAGTACATGTTTTAGCTACTTACTAAGTTATTAAAATTACATTGCCTTCAAATTATTTTGGTGTTCATGTCAATGAGCTGTTTGTCATAATACTTTTCTCAAAGTTGTATTTTTGTGGAGAAATGAACTCTTTAGAGTTTTTAAAATGTTTTTGTAAAAAATAGTTCTACCAATTTTATCATGGCCATTCATTTGCAAATGTAATGTAGAGCTTATTAATTTTACTATTTCTATACTCAATTAAGCAATTTATTATTTTATGATCATTTACTAATATAAACAAATAGTGATATGTTGTTGTCAGTAATTTTATTCTTTTATTTATTTTCAGTGAATTTTATTAAGAAAATAAATATTTAGATTTTAGAGAAACAAAGTATTTTCTTATTAAGACAATGGTTCCTACTACAATTCCCCTAAATGTATACTAAAATAACTATACAGACAAAATTATGATTATGACAATGAAGCAATGACATTCGGTCAGTGTATTGTCAAACCTGGGAGAAATGTCTTCTTATGCAGCCAGATGGTGTTCAAATTAAAATTTGCAAGTTTTTGATCTGTAAAACTGACCTTTTGGTGAAGGGAATTAACTACTATCCCTTTCAAAGATTATATTTAATTTATTTCTCACTGATAATTTGAAGTTTCCTGGGATTCTGGTTAAGGTTTCTGTTTTTATATTTCTAAGTTTGGTCATTATTTAGAGGCTCAGGATTGTTGATATTAGGCAAAGGCTATACTCATGTACAGCTAACTTCATCTGTACTGTATATTTTAGTTGGCATTTCTAGGTTATCACATACACACAATCCTGATTATTTTGCTTTGTGCCAATTTATACTCCAAATAATATTCAAGTAATACTTGTTGTTTCAAATCTACATCAACCAGATGTTTTTGAAGTAAGTCCATTGGTAACTGTAGCTATTCTTATCACTATGTTGAAGTATACTTTGGTTATTATTAAAATAATGCACAGATGGTTCTCAAGTATTTGCTAAATAGTTTATATATTCATTATCTGTTAATAAATACTATGCTACACAAAATTGAAATTCTAAAACAATGCAACATTTATTATTCATAGTTTCTGATATCAGGAATCTGGACACAGTTTACAGTTTCATTGTGGGATCTCTTTAATACAAGCCCTATCATGTCTTTGTTTTCTTATCCAGTATATATGTTTTTACTTTTGCGCTTATGTGCTTAACCAAGAAATCATTAAAATTACAGATACACTGGGCATTTGAGGTGAGCCTAGGTACATTGATACCCTGAGTTAACACTTGGCTTGTATTCATTTTCTGACACATACATATGGCTTATATTTACTTGTGTATGTGTAAGCAATGGTTCTCATCCTTCCCAATACTTTGACCCTGCAATATAGTTCCTTATGTTGTGGTTACTGACAAGCATAAAATTATTTGGTGGCTTTTTCATAATTGCAATTTTACTACTGTTATGAATTTTAATGTAAAATATTTGATATTCAGAATATCTGATATGCAATTCCTGTGAAATGTGTCCTTTGACCCCCAATGGGCTGGAACCTCATAGGTTGAGAACTGCTGAGATAGTGCTGTTTTCATAAATACTAATAGTGAAAATTGACAAAGAGATTAAAGCCAGAACTGTGATTGATCATTCACATCTGCTAACTCTGAGAAACTAGACATATATTTAGGAAGATATGCAACATGTACTGTGATGTATGCATCTCTATAATGTAATCTATATGTCTAAACAAAATAAAAACACACATATATAAAGTAAAATCAGATATTTTTCAGTACTTCTCAGTGGCTATTTATTCTTCATTAAACTATGAATTTATGCTTGTTTGTTGTGAATCTGGGGTGAAATCCAGGGCCTGCAGCACAGCTCACCCAGGAAGCCAGCACAGTATGATCCTGTCTGCTGCAGGACACAAGTTCCATTTAGTCTGTCATCTAAATTTGAACAAATATGTTCAAAAATAAGTGATGACAAGACCAATTTTCAGTATGAAAAATCACTTGGTTCTAAGAGAGTTGGGAAACTCCCCACCTACCATTGGTATATTTGGTCTGTTCTTTTAAACTTCATCAGTTCCAACAACTTAAATAAAATTATCATGTGCAATTTAAGCACAGCGCTAATGAAGCTGACTAGTCTATACCATGCAGCGGCAGTTTTATCACCCATTAAAATGACTGGATTAAGGTATTTTTATTCTAACCACTAAAGGAAAAAGCTAATCCAGTAACAGTTTCATAAGGAAAAAAACTGGAAATATTTAGTCTAATTCAATTCTTGATAAGATCTTTAAAACTAGAAAATCACAAGATATAAACAGAATGTACTTTTTAATTTGATTTCCTCAAAGTTACTACAAACCTTAAAACATCTGCAGAAATATATTTAATGTGCGATGTTTTCAATGCAGAGATACACAATGTTGGGGAATCTAGCCAACATCACCAGAATGTTAACCAAAGTTGACTGGGCTTGCAAAACCTTCTCCTCCTCTAAATTTTTATGACCAGCAGGATAGGAGATGCATAGTTTTTCAAAAGAAATCATGGTTTCATTTTGTAGCTCTAAAAGTAATGTACTATGGAAACACTGTGTGTTTAGTTTTTATAGAAATAGTGATGATATACAACCTCTGATATGGCAAAGAAGATTTTATCGTGGTTTATAGAAAACAGCCTAATGCCAGAAGTCTTTGCTGTTTCTATTCCTTTCTTTCCCCTTTCTTGGAGTCACCAGGCTAGTGCAGATACCAGCAAGTTTCACTGATTTCTGAATAACTCTATGGAATAAAAGATGCCTATTAACTATGACATCAAATACCAGAGCAATATTATTCCTGTACTTTGGCATATTCTTTTACACAGTACCATATATTATTTCAATCAGAGTTTCATATTCCTCCTTATAGTTATGCTTTTTTAGACTATAGTCTTAATTGTTTATATCCTTCTAGAACCTCAGGATCTTAAAACTGGTGCCATTTAATAGGATCATGTCCTTCAGTCCACATTTTGCAGTTATTATTGTTTTTGTTGGCCTTGCTACTATGACCTACATCTCAAGTAGATAGAAATTATTCTTGAAGGTTGAAATACATTGGTATATCCAACTTTGAGGTTGGTTTTGCAAAGATAACTAGGGTAAGAGATCAACAACCCATAATTTTAAAATACCTTTTTAAAATTAAGTATTCCATTCATTAGGGGAAAATCAATCATTCTCAGGTCACTTCTTATATTCCCAAAGCCAACATCTGTGTAAAAGTTAGCAATTAACAGTACTATGCATGATTTTCTATTTCAAATGTAGTAGAGAATGACTCAGTAAAATAAGCAAACTTTAAAGAGAAAAAAATTTAACAGGTGATGAGTTATTGAAATGTTTTTAACTATTAAGTTCTCAACTTGAAATCCAGTCTTAAATCTAACTCATTCATTAAAATGCAACTATACTAAGTGTCAGTCAGGGAACATGTAGACTTGATTATCTCAATCAGTCATTAAGAACTGTTCTGAAGATGAAAGAAAACTTTCCTGAGGATTTGGAGAGGGAGTACCTAGATTGTTGCAGAGGACGTTTTTTGTCCTATCTCTTACTGTTAGTAGAGGTATATGTATATCATGATTCAGATGACTAACAAAACAAATATACTGGAGATTAAACCCCAAAGAACAATAGTACTAGAACATGTGGGTTAGTGAGATGTGGTTGACAACTAATGAGAGTTTGCACTCATTAACACACTGTTGACATTATCTGCCATATGAGAAGACCTGGGTATGTTAGTACTACGAAAATGACTTCCTCTTTTGGGGGCTTTTCTTCTTATAAACAGATCTTACAGTATATCCTAGGCTGGTCTCTATCATATCCTCCTCTTTGTCTCTGTTTACCTGGGGATATACTACCAGCAAAGTTTACATGTACCTTCCTATGATCTCTTGCTTTGACATCATGATCGGATGATACAGACACTATCACTCAGCATCCCTACTAGCTGCACAAAGGGCCATTATGCCCAACTTGGATATAAGTGGGCTAATAAAGATTTAATTTTTGCAACTGTCTTAGGTAGTTTTCTATAGTGACAGAAATCTGAGTGTTACACTAGCAGAAAATTGTATGGGATGGGTACTGATGGAAGGGTCTTTGTACAAAGTTACTGGAGTCTGATGGGGAAGTCCTTCTGTATATATATTTGAGTTATTGGTTAATGAATAAAGCACTGTTGGGCACTAGTGAAGCTATGTATGTGGGACTAGGAGTCAAGGAGGTTTCTGGGAAATGTAGTCAAGGAGTGGAGTCACCATGTGATCTTGGGAAGAGAGGTATCATTGGAAAGATAATTCCTTATAGAAATATATACTAGTAGTCATGGGTTAATACTTAAAATAGAACTAGTCAATGAGAATCTCTGGACATTGGCTGACAGTCTTGTAACTAATAGAGTCTCTATGTGTTATTTGGGGTTGATGTGGCTCTGGAATAATGCTGGCAGGAAGAATCTCATTTCAGGTGTCTATTATTTTTGCTCTTTGTGATATGGAATTTTACCAAAGTTAATAAATATTCTTTGACCTACTAACCTTAGAATCCTATCTTCAGAGGTGTTTTTCTGCAACACTATCAATGTACACAGAACTTGTGATGTGGGTTCTTGATTCTATTACTAATTTAAATAAAGCAAGTCTTGATTCTGAGAATCCCTGGTCCTTGAGAAACTCATGAATTATTTTTGTTGCCTTGCTGTACAAAATTTGTATATATGAAATATATATCTTGAAAAGACACATTTCTCTTATGATGGTATACCTGCCATGTCTAAGCTAATGGTCTTCAGTTAGCCTAGACCTAGGGTCATTACAGCTGGGAGCAGCAAATCAGACATGGACTGTCTTGTTCAGAATGAACACATTATTAGACACACTAACACAGTATTATAAAGTGCTTCTCAACATATACCAAAGAACTAGTCAAGAGTAATTGACCCACACTATGTTTTAATTGACCTTTTTTCTGGCATTCAAAACTAGATACAAAAAATAGTTAGGGATATCCTTGATACACAGACATTGCCAACTGTATTTTCACTATCCAATTCTAAGTCATCATTCTTATCCTGTCCAAGAAGACTGTGTGCATAAAATAACTCTTTATGACAATTTCCACAAGTCTTCATGTGTTACCTCACCTGACTTTTAAAAAAGGCTCACAAAGAATCTAGTGTTGATAAAAACAGCACTCATTCTTGGCAATCAGCGGAGGCATTAATAATAGCTTAACATACCCATGGCCATCTGGTATATATAACACTAAATTTATGAAGTGTTTTCACTCCAGAGACTCAGAAATTATAGCAGTATTTATTAATTTAAAACAGGTAAATTACATGCCCAAATGTCCATGGAACTTCATTTATACATTCTTCCTTATTTGTCATATATTTTCATTAAAACAATAGAGTTTGTATACAAATGTCTTCAAAACTTTTTCTTATGATAGAATAATAAAAAAGTTTGTTCTTAATAAAGATTATTTAGGTTTATAGTCCTGTAATTCAGTGTAGGTTCACTTGCTCTAACCATACACTTCTACATAAAAATTCCCTTCCTATCATTTTCACAGTGATGTTTCTCAAAGCACAATTTAGTATATCTGAACACAGCAGCTACTCACTTAACAATACTCCCTCCCTTCATGAAATACAATTTCATCGTGGAAAATGCACTCAAGATAGACTCATAATTTAACAATTGAATGGTTCTCTACATAAGCAATAAGAAGTGATTTCTTGTGATTAACATGTAGGTCTTTATTAATTTTATTTTTTTGCTTTTCTGACTTGTGTGATTCCTTTATCTTTCTTAAATAACTTCCCAAACTCTCAGTCAGTGCAGATCCTCAATCAATTTTAACTTCCCTTTGAAACTAACCATTACTTTTAAGGCTTATATTTTATATTTGCATTTTATTAGCTTTATAATTTTTCCTATGACATATGATTATTACAGTAAAAAAACCTGATCCTAAATCATTAACATTCCCTAGTATATTAGATATCCATAGGTAAAATGGAACACAGTTATCTCGATTAAAAGTTACATAGCAAATATATTCAGATACATTATTAAATTTGAAAAGTATAATTAGCTGATATAATAAAGGAGTTTTCCAGTCAAGTTTTTAGTGTGGGGTCTTGTGAGTTCTTCACAAGAAAGGCATATTAGGTGGATGACATTCAATACCTACCCCAAAAAATGACTATCCACAAGGCAATCTACTGTATCTCACAATGGTGTACTTTATACATTAGAGTAAGTAATCAGGAAATTAAAAGCTAGCAGACATGCTTGAACATTCCTTTTCCAGTTGGTTACTATGGAAATGAATTGGTTAGGTTTTTCTTAATTTGACATAAGTTGGGGAAGAGTAAACTTCAAGTTGGAAAATGCTGTAATCAGATTGGCCTTTTTAACAAGTCTGTAGGGCACTTTCATGATTGATAATTGATATAGGATTGTACAGCTACTGTGGGTGATTCAACGGCCTGGGCACATGATCCTAGGTTGCTAAAGAAAGCGAACATAACAATCCAATGAGAGAGCAAGCCAGTAAGTAACATTTGCACATGGTCTCTTTTTGGTTATGCTTTCAGGTCCTTATTTTAAGTTCCTTACTTGGTTTCCATACTAATACAAGTCTACTCAGAATTAATTTAAAAACCTGACTTTGACTATCACTCTAATTATTACCTACAAATAAAAATATAGAAAATATTAAAATCAATTATTTAACATACATTCACACTAAATTGTTTTATTCATGTACTTTAGTTGCAAAAGATAGTTGTCATATATTAAAACACACAAATTATAACTTAAGAACAGCTTTTAAAATATCCAAACAAGTATCTATAATGCAGCTCTAAATATTCAAATTTTATTTGGTAATTAGATGATTGCATTGAGTGTTGAACTGATATATTTGAAAAAGATAATTTTAAAGAAGCAAAGCATAAATGGCAAAACTGGGTTCCTACATTACCACTGTTATAGAAAGTGATACAAAGTTTATACAAATTGCTGTTCTCCGAATATTTTAATGCAGTTGAGAGATGTTCACATTTCTTTTCTTTTTTATTAAAGATTTTTAAGTTTAAATTTAAATTAGAAACAAGGTTGCTTCACAAGTCAGTTCCAGGTCTCTCTCCATTTCACTGTATTCTGCCAGTACCCTCCCCCCACCCCTACCCAAAACCCCCTTATTTCCCCAGGGAGGGTAAGGCCCTCCATGGGGGTGTCCACAGTCTGTCATTTCATCCAGGGAAGGGCCCAGACCCTCCCCCAAGAGTTCAGGGTGAGAGGGCATCTCACACTGTTGGGAGTCCAAAGTCCATGTGTATACTTGGAATGAATACTGATCTACTGCCCAAGGCTCAATAGATTACCTAGGCCTCCTCACTGACACCCCCATTCAGGGGGTCTTGATTAGTCCCATGCTGGATTCCTAGGCTGATGCCTGGGATTCAACAGTTAACCCTTGTTAGGTCAGCTGTTTCTGGGCTTAAACCAGCCCAATATTAATCCCTTTAGTCATAAGTCCTCCCTCTCTGTTACTGGCATTCTTGAGTTCAACTTGGTGTTTAGCCATAGGAGTCTGCCTCTTCTTCCATCAGCCACTAATTGAAGGTTCTGTTTACCAGAATTTCCGGCCATGGGATTGTAGGCAGGCACTCCCCAGATCTAAGTCTAAAATCCATATACAAGAGAGTACATGCAATGTTTCTCTTTTTGTGACTGTGTTACTTCACTCAGGATGGTTTCTGAGTGTCATCCATTTGCCTGCAAATCTCAGGATTCCCTTGTATTTTTTCTGCTGAATGGTACTCCATTGTGTAAATGTACCACATTTTCTCTATCCACTCTTGGGTTGAGGGGCATCTAGGTTGCTTCCAAGTTCTGGATATCACAAATAATTCTGCTATGAACATAGTGGAACATACATCCAGATTGTATGAATGGGCATCATTTGGATATATGCCTAAGAGTGGAAATGCTGGGTCTTGTGGTAGGTTTAGTCCCATTTTTCTTAGGAATCCCCATAGTGATTTCCAAAGTAGCTGAACCAGTTGGCACTCCCACCAGCAATGGAGGAGTGTTCCCCAATCACCACATCCTTTCCAGCGTAAATTGTCCTTGGTGTTTTTGATTTTAGCCATTCTAACAGGAGTGAGATGGTATCTCAGAGTTGTTTTGATTTTCATTTCCCAGATGGCTAAGGATGTTGAACACTTTCTCAAGAGGCTCTCAGCCATTTTAGACTCCTCTATTGAAAACTCTCTATTTAGTTTTACAGCCCACTTTTTAATTGGATCCTTTGGTGTTTTGGAGACTTGCTTCTTGTGTTCTTTGTAAATTTTGGAGATCAACCCACTGTCAGATGTGGGGTTAGTGAATATTTTTCCCATTCTGTGGCTTGCCTTTTTGTCTTGCTGACTATATCCGTGGCCTTACAGAAGCTTCTCAGTTTCTGGAGGTCCCATTTATTAATTGTTTATCTCAGTGTCTCTGCTACTGGTGTCACGTTCAGGAAGCTGTCTCCTGTACCAATTAGTTCAAGGGTACCACCCACTTTCTCTTCTAAGAGGTTCAGTGTGGCTGGAATTATAGTGATGTCGTTCATCCATTTGGACTTAAGTTTTGTGCATGGTGATAAACATGGATTGATCCGCATTCTTCTACATGCCAGCCTCCAGTTATGGCAGAACCATTTGTTGAAGATGCTTTCTTTATTCCATTGTATATTTTTAGCTCCTTTGTCAAAGATCAGATGTTCATATGTGTGTGGGTTAATATCAGGGTTTTCAATTCTATTCCATTGGTCTACCAGTCTATTTTTGTGCCAAAACCAAGCTGTTTTCAGGACTATAGCTCTATAATAGAGCTTGAAATCAGGGATGGTTATGCCTCCGGATGTTGCCTTGTTGTACAGGGATGTTTGGCTATGCTAGGTCTTTTGTTTTTCCATACAAAATTGATTATTGTTCTTTCAAGGTCTGTGAAGAATTGTGCTGGGGTTGTAATTGGGATTGCCTTGAATCGATAGATTGCTTTTGGCAGGATTTCCATTTTTACTACATTGATCCTACCTATCCAAGAGCATGGGAGAACTCTCCATTTTCTGACAGCTTCTTTAATTTCTTTTTTTAAAGAGTCAAAGTTCTTGCAATACAGGTCTTTCACTTGTTTGGTTAGCATTACCCCAAGGTATTTTATGTTGTTCATGGCAATTGTAAAGGGTGCTGTTTCCATGATTTCTTTCTCAGCCATTTTATCATCTGTATATATTAGGGCTACTGATTTTCTTGAGTTGATCTTGTAGCCTGCCACTTTGCTGAAGGTGTTAATCAGCTGTAAGAGTTCCCCGGTAGAGTTCTTTTGGTCATTCATGTAAACTATCATATCATCTGCGAACAGTGAATGTTTGACCTCTTCCTTCACAAATTGTATCCACTTGATTCCCTTTTGTTGTTTTATGGCAATGACTAGAACTTCAAGTAAAATTTTGAAAAGGTATGGAGAGAGTTGACAGCCCTTTCTTGTACCTGATTTTACAGGAATTGCGTAGTTTCTGTCCATTTAGTTTGATGTTGTCTGTTTGTTTACTGTATATAGCTTTTATTATGTTTAAGTATGTTCCTATTATCCCAGATCTCTCCAAGGCATTTATCATGAAGGCGTGTTGGATTTTTTCAAAGGCTTTTTTATATCTACTGAGATGATCATGTGATTTTTATTTTTCAGCTTGTTTATATGGTGGATTGCGTTGATGGATTTTCATATGTTGAACCATCCCTGCCTCCCTGGGATGAAACCTACTTGATCATGAGGAATGATTGTTTTGATGTATTCTTGGATATGATTTGCCAGTATTTTTTTAGTATTTTTGCATCAATGTTCAAGAGGCATATTGGTCTGAAGTCCTCTTTCTTAGTTGTGTCTTTGTGTGGCTTGGGGATCAAGGATATTGAAGCCTCATGGAAAGAGTTTGGCAAAGTCCCTTCTGCTTCTATTGCATGGAATACTTTGAGAAGAATTGGTATAAGCTGTTCTTTGAATTTCTTGTAGAATTCTGCACTGAGGCCATCTGGCCCTGGTATTTTTTTGGTTGGGAGACTTTTGATGACTGCTTCTATTTCCATAGGGGTTATAGGTCTATTTAAATTGCTTATCTGTTATTGATTTAATTTTGGAAAGCAATAGCTGTCAAGGAAGTCATCCATTTCCTTTATATTTTCAAACTTTGTCTAGTACAGGTTTTCAAATTATAACCTAATGATTCTCTGAATTTTCTCAGAGTCTGTTGTTATGTCTCCCTTTTCATTTCTGATTTTGTTAATTTGCATGTTCACTCTCTGCTGTTTGGTAAGTTTGGACAAAGGTTTATCTATGTTTTTGATTTTCTCAAAGAACCAACTATTCGTTGCATTCATTCTTTGTATTGTTTTCATCGTTTCTACTTAGTTGATTTCATCCCTCAATTTGATTATTTCCTGGTGTCTACTCCTCCTGGGGGGGTTTGCTTCTTTGTGTTCTACAGCTTTCAGATGTGCTGTTAATTCTCTAGTATAACTATTCTCCAGTTTCTTTATGTGGGCACTTAGTGCTATGAACCTCTCCCTCAGCACTCCTTTCAAAGTGTCCCATAGGTTTATGAATGTTCTGTCTTCATTCTCATTGAATTCTAGGATGTCCTTAATTTCTTTTTTTATTTCTTCTTGACCCAGATGTTCAGGATAGACAATTCCTATTGGTGGATATTGCCTGTGATGAGTATGCAACGATCTCCATCATCTCTTTTGATTGATTTTATTTTCAAGTCTAATTTTTAGATATTAGGATTGCTACCCCTGCTTGTTTCTTGGGTCCATTTGATTGAAAAGTTTTTTCCCAACCTTTAACTCTCAGGTAATGTCTGTCTTTGAGGGTGAGGTGTGTTTCTTGTATGCAGCAGAAAGATGGGTTCTGTCTTTGAATCCATTCTGCTAACCTGTGTCTTTTTATGGGTGAGTAAAGGCCATTAATGTTGTGGGACATTAATGACCTTTGATTGCTCATTCTTCTTTGATTTGGAATGGTTGTTTTGGTGGAATTCTGTGTTGAATTTCACCTCTTTGTTCTTTTGGCTGTTGCTAGAGAGGGATTCTATAATACCTATGTTTTTCTGGTTGTAGTTATCTTCCTTGGGCTGGATTTTTGCTTCCAAAACTTTCTTTAGGACTGGATTGGTGGATATGTATTGCATGAATCTAGTTTTGTCATGGAATATCTTTTTTTTCCATCTACAGTGATTGAGAGCTTTGCCGGGTATAGTAATCTGGGCTGGCATCCATGGTCTCTTAGTGATGGTACAATATATCCAGGACCTTCCGGCTTTTAGAAGTTCCATGGAGAATTCAGGTGTAATTCTGATAGGTTTGCCTTTATATGTTACTTGTCCTTTTTCCTTAGCTTCTCTCAATATTCTTTCTTTATTCTGTTTAGTTGGGGTCTTGATTATTATGTGGCAAGGGGACTTTTTTTGTGATCCACTCTATTTGGTGTTCTGTAAGCGTCTTGTACCTTCATTGGCATGTCTTTCTTAAAGTTTGGAAAGTTTTTTTCTATGATTTTGTTGATATGTTTTCTGTCCCTTTGAGGTGGTTTTCTTCACCTTCTTCTATATCTATTATTCTTAGGTGTGGTCTTTTCATGGTGTCCAGTATTTCCTGGATGTTTTGTGTTAAGGATTTGTTGGACTTAAGATTTTCTTTGGTTGATGAATCCATTTCTCCTAGTGTATCTTCAACACATGAGATTCTCTCTTCCGTCTCTTGTATTCTGTTGGTAATGCTTGTATCAGTAGTACCTGACCATTTGCCCAACTTTTCTATTTCCTGCCTTTCTTCAGATTTTGTATTTTTTGTTTCTATTTCAGTTTTCAACCCTTGCATTGTTTGTATTGTTTCTTACAGTTTTCATTTTATCTTTTAGTCCATTTGTTGCCTTTTATGAAATTTTTGGTTTGTTCTTTCTTCCATTTCTTGCATTTTTTCATTTGCTTTTTCTTCCATTTCCTGCCTTTTTTGCTTTGTTTCTTCTTCCATTACTTGCATTTTTTGGTTTGTTTTTTCATCCATTTCTTTGAGGGATTTTTTTATATCCTCTTTTAGGGTCTCTATCATTTTTTTGAAAGTGATTTTAATGTCATTCTCTTCTGCTTGCACTAGAATGTTGGAGTCTTGCTGGTGTGGAGTCTCTAGAATACAGTGGTGTCATATTTGTTTTTCTGCTGCTGAGTGTGTTTTTGTATTGTCTCTTTCCCATCTCTTCTTCTATTGTGTGCAGAAAGAGCCCCTTACTGGTCTGGTGGTTAGGGGACCAGAGTTCCCTTTTGGTGGGTTATAGCAATGCTAATAATCTGGTAGTTCTTCTATTCCTTGTCATCCTTTTGGCCCCGTGGTTGCAGAAGAAGACCAGGAATCTGTGGTGCTTAGCCTCTCACCTGGTCCCCTGGACTTTTTGCTGAATCCACTGGTTTCCTGGTCTCGTTGTTGGGAGAGAAGACCTGGAGTCTGGGGTGTTTGGCTCCCGCCAGGATTGGAAGCCCGGTACAGATGCCAGGTGATTCCTTGTCACTGGAACACAGGCCCTTATGTAGGGCCTGTTGTATCTGGTCCCACTGGAACAGCTGCTCCCCTTGTCTCCCTGGTTCCTCTGGTGTCCGGGTCCTAGCAGAACAGCTGGTCCCCTTGTCTCCCTGGATCCACTAGTTTCCTGGTCTCGTTGGTGGGACAGAAATCCTGGATTCTCGGGTGTTTGGCTCCTGCTGCTATTGGAAGCTCTGTGCCATTCCCAAGCGATCCCCAGGCACTGGAACACAGGCCCGGATGCATGGCTTGTTGTACAGTGTCCTGTAGTAACAGCTGGTCTATATTCACATTTCTAATCCTTTCTTTATCCTTTATTATTGTTGTTGTTTACTGGTAGAGAAAGGCTTTTATTAGGTTTGGAGGAAGTCCTGTGTATATGTCAATAAAGCACTGCTGGCCTATAGGAATCTAGATAGGTGGGACTAGGAGTCCAGGAGGACTCTGGGAAGGAGAAACACAGAGAGTCATGATGTAACGCCATGGGGTAGGAATCCCGGAAACCTCTCTAGTAAGAGAAATACTTAGATTAACAATTATGGTGTAATTACTTAAGTCAGAGCTAGCCAGGAAGAAACAAGCAAGGCCAACAGCTTCATAATTAATATAGACTTCTGTGTGTTTATTTGGGGACTACAACGCGGCAGAGCCCAGGTGACTGGTGGGTGAAAAACCAAAGCAGCTAGCAAGGAAAAGGATTCTCTTTACAATTAGGGGAAAAGAAACATATATACTACAAGCACACAGAAAGAAAAGGGCCCCTCCTTGTGGCTGGGGACTTTTAAAATCTTTGAAGGGGCTTCCTCTTCTAATTGAAGGCTGGTCATTGTGGAGAAAAACAGGGTTACTGAATGGCCTAAAAATGTCTTCTAAACATATCTTGATCAGGCATTGAATTCCTTAGGCTAGTTCATCTGTAGGAGAAAAAAAACCCTACAAGGCCATTGTTTTAAGGTACCAGGGAATCGGGTATTCTAATCCTTCATTTCTCCCTTTCACAGGTGTGTCCGAGCATAGACCACTCTAACTGCTTTAAAGATAGCAAAAATGGTTATGTGGAAGGTGTAGCTGTTAGAGTGCCTCGAGGAGGGGTAACCTAATGGACCATGATGAAATTTAACTGATGGCAAAGATGCAGAATTTAAGATAATCAGTCCCTGTGATGATACCATGCATCCTTGGAGCATGCCATGTGAGTGCAGTAACAGGCAAAAAGTAAGACTGTTAGTACTAACGTGATTCACATCTTATTGAAGGTATAATTAAGAAAATAGATGGAGCAGCTTTGCTTTAACTAGAAGGATAGTCAGGAAAACAGAAACAAAGTGTCCAAAGAGCCTTTGTCATAGACATTAGCATTTGGATTATTTCTTTGCTACAGATGTCAACTGCAAGATATGCACTCTGAAGAAAGCCATTAGTTTGGTTTAAGGGCTTGAGATGCTTTCCACAGGCCAATATCAAGTTCATAAATTAGCCATCATATCTCCTTGACTACAACTTCATAGAAAACATTATCAAGTTAGTGAGAAAAATTCTTTGGCATTAGAATTAGCATAAGTCCTGCTTGGTAAGGGAAAGCATAATTGTGCAGCTGACTGGACTGTACACCACAACATTTATATTACATCCCCATAGAGGGATGAGGTCTTCTCTATATCTAGATTGACACAAATTGTGTTTGGCAGATCAAAGTGTGCAGTCGACTGCTCATTACATCAGTCTGCTGCTTAACGAGTGAGTGCCTGGAAACTTTGTAAAATAGGCCATTTAAAGAAATTTTCTCATAGGCAGGATAGGAAGGTGTGATTGTTGAGCTGCCAACCTCCTACTTCCAAGACTGAGGCTAGTAATTTTATTTTCTTCTCTCTAACAAGGACTGTCACCTTAGATGCTTCTCCTTCTAACCTAATGTCCATGTGTAGTAGGAGGCAAATTAAACTATTTAGTGAGTAATGCCCTCTGAACAGAAATTAACACTGGAGTACTAAGCTAAGTCCAGTTCCATAGTGATGCTACTTCACAGTGGTCAGTGAGAAACCTGATTTGTGTTGCAGATGATGCATGGATCTTGTCCAGAAACCTAGATGCTACTGCTTAGTTCATCTTACATTGGAGAATTCAACATACCTTGAAATAAATGGAGCAAGGCAGGCTCAGCAGAATCTATCTCAAACTACACTCTCTAATCTCTGAATGTCAAAATTTCATAATAACTTGGAGACAAACCTTTGGCCATGTCTGTGAGGGAATTTCTGGATTTGGTTAAATGGGGTATATAGACAAGCCCTGACTCTAGATGGTACCACTCTGTAGACTGAGGTCCTGAGATTAAGAAAAGGAAAAAAAATGAGCAGTCATCTCTATTTCCTGATTGTGGATGAAAATACTTTCCAACACACAGAAACACACACACACACACAATTTTAAACATAAAAATTTAAATAAATAAATATCATTGTGAACTTAATTTTTCATATGCTATGAGATGAAAATCTAATACTTAATTTTGCCACAAAGCATTTTAAGGCACCATACTCATCTTTAAAAATGATACAAAACCATTCTTGGGAAAAATCATCCTCTCATAATCCCACTGTAGCATCTTATTAGACATAAATCAGGTGATGGAAGTGGTGGGTTTTATATCTATATTTTCAGTATCCTTATACTGATTAGGGTTTTATCCTGTAAAAGTATAATGTGCTCATGTTTTATTTTTAAGATAAGTATTCATGTATTATAATGTTAATTTATACTTATATTCTTTTTAGACTATCTTGGTCCTTCATGCTTCATTTCATTTTAGAATTACATTTCCAATGTTTTATGAAGAAAGGTTTTGCAATTTTAATTATGATTATTCAATTATGATTATTTGAAGCAACTATCTTAAAAATATTCTGTTCCAGCCATTTAATATGGAATATTAGTCTATTTATATTGATTTCTATACTGTTTTCAATAATGCTTTTGATTATAAGTGTCATCCAGCCATAAATCAATAAGAGCATGATTGTAATTGGACCTGTTGAGATTGGGTATATATCTTCTCAGTAAGATGACATGATTAGGGTTTATTGTATTATTTGATTTTCATTTGTACAATTTGGTGGAAATCTGAAGGAAATGAAAATTCATTATAGTTTGGATACTATCAGAAAGTGGTCACAATTCTATGTTTTAGGGTCACAATAAATCTTATCTAGAAGGAGTAAAGACTAGAATACAACTGTCAAAGTAATGTAAGTCACTCATACAACTAGGGAATTTCATTACTCATTGTGTATTAAACATCTCCATGTTTCCATGTTTAGTGGCATTTGTTTTGTTTTATTTTGTTTTCTGTTACATTCTGATTATGAAGTCACCATATCTTTGCCCTGCTCAGACCTCATAAATGATTGTTCTTGTTTGAAGTTGATGATATGTGAAAGTATTAATGCAAACAGGACAGCGTCAATGTTTATCTGATAACCAAAAACTGAACCAATTGGATACCCAGAACTCCCTTTCTCTTTTACAATACCCTGCTTCATCCAAGAGCAGAAAGCATCAAGTCACAGGAAATAAATCTGCAACATATGGATATATTAGTTTCTTTCCTCATTACTCTCATGAAATGCACAACAAAAGCAACTCCAGAAAAGAGGGGTTTTATTTTGGTACATGGTTTAAGGGTAGAGTTTATCATGGCAAGGAAATCCTGTTTGTAGGCACACAAGTCCTTCCTGGTTTAACCCCCAGAAACAGCTGACCAGACAAAGGTTAACTCGTGAATCCCAGGCATCAGCCTGGGAATCCAGCATGGGACTGATCAAGACCCCCTGAATCTGGGTGTCAGTGAGGAGGCCTAGGTAATCTATTGAGCCTTGGGCAGCAGATCAGTACCCATCCCAAGTATACACACAGACTCCCATTGAACAATATTTGGTGCACTCTCACCCTGAACTCTTGGGGAAGGGTCTAGGCCCTGCCCTATATGAAATGACAGACTATGGACACCCCCATGGAGGGCCTCACCCTCCCTCAGGGAATGAGAGGATAATGGGGGGGTTGGGGGGGAGGGTAAGGGAGGAGGGGGAGGGAAAGGGAGAAGGACCTGGAACTGATTTGTGAAGCAACCTTGTTTCTTATCTAAATTTAAACTGGAAAATAAAATATATAAAAAAGAACACATAATTGAATGTATGTAAGTCAGCTTCTATTGCATGTCACTGAGCAGTTTTAACAGTCACTCATATTCATTAGCTAGATTACCTTTAATTTTCCAGATCTTCTTTGATGCTAAACTGGCTTGACTTAAATTGTATATGTGATGATTGGATTATGGCATAACATAACTTCAGTATCCCTTTCTGCTTTTATAGGTTTTCTCTTTCAAATGTTGCATTACTAGGCAGCCACCAACATAATTTAGATATACCTTCTCCTGAAATATAAAGAAATTAAATTTATGTTACATAAGAAAAGTCTCAACAGATTAACATTAGTTAACTTACATCATGAATCTGTAGAAAACCTGCTAACAATGTGATCTAAAGTTTAGAATGAAGATTTCCCATACAGGAGAATTGGGATGTTCTGAGGTTTAATTCACCTAGAAGAACTTAGTCTTGTCAATCATCGTTCCTCATGGTTTTCTTGGCTTCTGGGTCTTATGCTGTACATTGAATGAAATTAAACTAGCAATGTTTCCATAGCATGAAATCAGGGCTTTGAACTTAAAGCTAATTTCTAAGTAGAAATTTGTTATACTCTCAGTAGAGGAAATGAGATGAAAAAGCAGATCCTAGAGTGCATTTTCACATTTGCTAGATTTGTGTTAATGATTTTCACAGAATTGTATTTAACTAATCTTCACCATATGAGAGTGAATTGTAGTTAGAAGATGAAATAAGCACTCAAATGTACCTGCTTCCTAGCTTTACAAATATAAGGAGGGCTCAGAATTTTCATCAGAAAAGAGCAGGACTCAATTTGAAGCTTTCATCACCATCTGTGATTATCACAAAATATGTAAACAATGTTAAACACACACACACAATTCTACAAATTCTGACAGGAATTCAAACTTCAAATTGTTGTTAAAAGAAATATTTTCTGTAAAAAGTTTAAAATATAGAAAATAATGAGACAACAAAAGAGGATATTAAGTCAGGCAAGCCTTCTGTAGGGACGTAACAGAGACAAGCTTAAGTTAACATGATGAGAATGATTACACAGTGGCTGCATCTCTGCAGTAATCAGCAAATAAAAGTCATGCTTTAAGCAACAAAAGAAACTGACCTTACAAACTTCCAGACAGTTAAAATACATGCCAAGTGAGAACAACAAAAATTATAAAATGAAGAAAAAACAATGTAAGCAGTAACCACACAAATTCGGTCTTGGCTGCTGTCCTTTCTCACAGTCACATGCTTCAGAGGCATCTCATGTGCTTCAATGTCTTAACATACAATATAGTCATTGACTTATCACAAAGGCATACTCTAGCCCTAGCTATGTTCTGGTGTGCTACCATCTAATATCTAGCCATGTTTGGTATCCCAGTCCTTAAAACTCCTTAAATTTAATAAGTCTAGAACAAAGACTTGTTTCCTTCTCCATTCAAAGCTTCAACTGCATATTAAGGACACACTCTATCACCAAACTGCCACCACCTTAATATTTTTTCTTTTTTTATTACTTTAATTTTAAATAGCTTGCTTCACAAGTCAATCCCAATTCCCTCTCCCTCCCCTCCTACAGCACCCCTCCTACCATTCCCCCAGCCTCCCACACTATCCCCATAGACTGACAGCTGGGAGGCCAGCATGGGACTGATTCAAACCCCCTGAATGTGGGAGTCAGTGAAGAGGCCTGGGCCAACTATGGGGCCCTGAGCAGTAGATCAATGTTTATTCCTGGCATACAAATGGACTTCATGTGTCCATACACAAAGAGGGATGCTTTCTCAGCTGTACTCTTAGGGGAGTGCCCTTCCCTGAGTGAAATGACAGACACCACCTTAATGTTTCATGCCTTAAGAACATCTTAATATGTTATTGATATTAATGAAGCAGTCTAAGCAGATTCCTAAAAGAAAAGTATTATGTTCTGAACTAATAAATAATTTGAAATGTGTTGAAAGAAGGTTGAAGCTGTTTACCTATAGAGTAATAGTAAAGTAAAAACAGAAAATAATGAACTTAAGAAACAAATCAGGTGTTTTTTGTTTGTTTCCTTCTTTTATTTTAATGGATATGGGTTCTCATATCCTAAGAAACATAAAACATGTGTTTGGGAGGAGGGAACATAGGACTTGTCATGAAAGAGACCAAGTTACTCAGCAAGAAGTAGTAAGAGGCATGAAATAATCATAGCTATAAACAAAAGAAAACTATTTCAATCCTGTGAGCTCCCTGGTAAAATTCGTACATCTTAGTGATGTACGAATTTCACAGGTAGTGCAATTGAGTGTGATACACAAGGCAGTCAGCTTCAAAAGGTGACTTCAAGAAATGAATCTCCACATTACAAATTTAGATTGTAGTTTTATAGGATGCACTTTGCCTATAATTATATTTAGCATTAAAACTAACTTATAAAGTAGAAAATAAAATTGTATTTTAGGCTGCTGTAGACCCATATCAATTATTTTTTATTTATTTTTCAGTTTAAATTTAGATTAGAAACAAGGTTGCTTCACAAGTCCCTTCCCTCCCCTCCTCCTATGGCCTCCCTCCAACGCCCCCAATATCCCCTCCTTTCCCCAGGGAGGGTGAGGCCTTCCATGGGGTTCTCCATAGTCTTATCATTTCATCTAGGGCAGGGCCTAGACACTTCCCCAAGAGTTCAGGGTGAGAGTGCATCTCACATTGTTGGATGGG
Source organism: Mesocricetus auratus (assembly GCF_017639785.1). NCBI lineage: Eukaryota > Metazoa > Chordata > Mammalia > Rodentia > Cricetidae > Mesocricetus > Mesocricetus auratus. The sequence continues at coordinate 1,221,829 of NW_024429190.1, forward strand.
AGTACAAAGTCCGTGTGTATACTCGGGATGAGTACTGATCTACTGCCCAAGGCTTAATAGATTACCTAGGCCTCCTCACTGGCACCCACATTCAGGGTGTCTTGATCAGTCCCATGCTGGATTCCCAGGCTGATGCCTGGGATTCAAGAGTTAACCTTTGTCAGGTCAGCTGTTTCTGGGGGTTAAACCAGCTCAGTCTTTCTTTTTTTTTTGTTTTTTTCAAGACAGGGTTTCTCTGTGTAGTTTTGGAGGCTGTCCTCCTGGCACTCACTCTGTAGACCAGGCTGGCCTCTATCTCACAGATATCTGCCTGCCTCTGCCTCCCAAGTGCTGGGATTAAAGGCGTGCGCCAAAACCAGCCCAGTTTTAATCCCTTTGGTCATCAGTACTCCCTTTCTGTTACTGGCTTTCTTGAGTTCAGCTCAGAATTTAACTGTAAAGGGAAACCTTTTTCCCTAAGAGAAGCCTTCCTGCCAGCCTGCTTCTAGGGCCTCCTCAGTCCCAAATAAACACACAGAAGGCTATGTTAAGTATGAAGCTGTTGGCCTTGTTTGTTTCTTACTATCTCTGACTTAAGTAATTACCCCATAATTGTTAATCTATGTATATCTCTTACCGGAGAAGTTTCCGAAATTCCTACCCCATGGTGTTACATCTTGACTCTCTGTGTTTCTCCTTCCCAGAGTCCTCCTGGATTCCTAGTCCCACCTATCTAGATTCCAATTGGCCAGCAATGCTTTATTGACACAGGACTTCCCCAACATCTCCTCATTTATGTTTAAACAAATAGAAAGGTCTTAATTTAACATAGTCAAATTGTATATAACAAAACAGTTATCATAAGAACATAGTTACAATATTTTAGCAAGATTTAAAGAAAATATCATCCATCCCATCTTTGTGAGTCCAAAGTTCTATGTGTAGCTTATCTTTTATCATAACTAAGGAAAATTATAATTATAACTATCTTCAACTCCATCAAAGATCACAGAAGGATAATATATAAACACTAGAATTGACAGACATCTTGCTACCTGTACAGTCACCTGAAATTCCTCTGTATTGTTGGGGCATCCATCTTCAGCCCATAGGCCACAATGTAAATCCTGTGTATATGTCAATGAATCACTGCTGGCCAATAGGGAATCAAGATAGGTGTGACTAGGAGTCCAGGAGGACTCTGGGAAGGAGAAACACAGAGAGTCAAGATGTAATGCCATGGGGTAGGAATCCCAGAACTTCTCTGGTAAGGGATATACTCAGATTAACTATTATGGGGTAATTACTTAAGTCAGAGCTAGCCAGTAAGAAACATGCAAGGCCAACAGCTTCATACTTAATATAGCTTCCTGTGTGTTTATTTGGGAATGATGCGCCTCTGGAGCCAGGCTGGTGGGAAGGCTTCCCTTTACAAATGGTTGTCAGAAGCAGGATTGAATTTCTGAGAGGAAGTTGGTCATCGAAGAAACTCGTTATGGAGTTTGCTTTCAACATGGCAAGCTTAGACATTTGGGCAAGAAACTGCTCTTGCCTGTACTGCTTGACTTTTGTTTTATAATCTGGATATGCAAGAAAGTGACTGCTGAACTCATTCTTACAGGGTTCCTGCTTCATGGAAGAGTCTATGAGACTTTGTGCAGGACACAGAAAAATGACTGACAGACTGCCAATGCAGATGGACAGTTTGAAATTTCCTGCTTTGCTGAGAAGTGTTCCAGACACATTGTGGCCTATGGGCTGAAGATGGATGCCCCAACAATACAGAGGAACTTCTGGTGACTGTCCAGGTAGTAAGATATCTCTGTCAATCCTAGTGTTTACATATTGTCCTTCTGTGGTCTTTGAGGGAGTTGAAGACAGAAAGTTATAATTATACTTTTTCTTAGTTATGATAAAAGATAAGCTACATATAGAAGTTTGGACTCGCAAGGATGGGATGGATGATATTTTCTTTAAATCTTGCTAAAATATTGTAACTATGTTCTTCCATAAAAACCGATCTGTGATATACAATTTGACTATGTTAAAGTTAACACATTTCTTTTTGTTTAGACAGAAAACAGGAGATGTTGGGGAAGTCCTGTGTATACGTCAATAAAGCACTGCTGGCCAATAGGGAATCAAGATAGGTGGGACTAGGTTTCCAGGAGGACTCTGGCAAGGAGAGACACAGAGTCAAGATGAACGCCATGGGGTAGGAATCCCAGAAACTTCTCCGGTAAGAGATATACTTATATTAACAATTATGGGGTAATTACTTAAGTCAGAGACAGCCAGCAAGAAACAAGCAAGGCCAAGAGCTTCATAATTAATATAGCCTCCTATGTGTTTATTTGAGACTGATGCGGCACAGGAATCAGGCTTGTGGGAAGGCTTCCCTTTACACTTAACTGTGGGAGTCTGCCTCTTCTTCCATCAGCCACTGAATGAAGTTTCTGTGTCCCAGACTCACTGGCCATGGGATTGTAGGCTGGCACACCCAGATCTATGTATAAAATCCATGTATGAGAGAGAACATGCCATGTTTCTCTTTTTGTGACTATGTTACCTTACTCAGGATGGTTTCTTCTCTTGTCATCCATTTGCCTGCAAATCACAAGATTCCATTGTTTTTTTTTCTGCTGAATAGTACTCCATTGTATAAATATACCACATATTCTCTATCCACTCTTCGGGTAAGGAGCATTTAGGTTGCTTCCAAGTTCTGGCTATTACAAATAATGCTGCTATGAACATAGTGGCACAGATATCCTTGTTGTATGAATGGGCATCTTTTGGATATGTGCCTAAGAGTGGAGTTGCTGGGTCTTGTGGTAGGTTTAGTCCCATTTTTGTGAGGAATCTCCATACTGATTTCCAAAGTGGCTGAACAATTTGGCACTCCCACCAGCAATGGAGGAGTGTCCCCCTTTTACCACATCCTCTCCAGAATAAATTGTCATTGGTGTTTTTGATTTTAGCCATTCTGACAGGAGTGAGATGATATCTCAGAGTTATTTTGATTTGCATTTCCAGGAGGCCCAGGATGTTGAGCACTATCTCAAGTGCCTCTCAGCCATTTTAGACTCCTTTATTGAAAATAATCTATTTAGTTCTGCAGCACACTTTTTAATTGGATCCTTTGGTGTTTTGGAGACATGCTTCTTGAGTTCTTTGTAAATTTTGTAGATCAACCCTCTGTCAGATGTGGGATTAGTGAATAGTTTTCCCATTCTGTGGGCTGCGTTTTTGTCTTGCTGACTGTGTCTTTGCCTTACAGAAGCTTCTCAGTTTCAGAGGTCCCATTTATTAATTGTTGATCTCACTGTCTGTGCTACTGGTGTTATGTTCAGGTAGCTGTCTCCTGTACCAATTTGTTCAAGGGTACCACCCAATTTCTCTTCTAAGAGGTTCAGTGTGGCTGCATTTATGTTGAGGTCTTTGATCCATTTGAACTTAAGTTTTCTGAATGGCGATAAACATGGATCGATCTGCATTCTTCTACATGCCAGCCTCCAGTAATGGCAGAATCATTTGTTGAAGATGCTTTCTTTATTCCATTGTACAGTTTTAGCTTCTTTGTCAAAGATCAGATGGTCGTACGTGTGTGGGTTAATATCCGGGTTATCAATTCGATTCCATTGGTCTACCTGTCTATTTTTGTGCCAATAACTAGCGTTTTTCAGGACTATAGCTTTATAGTAGAGCTTGAGATCAGGGATGGTGATGCCTCCTGATATTGCCTTGATGAACAGGGTTGTTTTGGCTATCCTGACCCTTTTGTTTTTCCATACAAAATTGATTATTTTTAAGGTCTGTGAAGAATTATGCTGGGATTTTAATGGAGATTGCATTGAATCTGTAGATTGCTTTTGGCAGGATTGCCATTTTTACTACATTGATCCTACCTATCCAAGAGCATGGGAGATCTTTCCATTTTCTGAGGGCTTCTTTAATTTCTGTCTTTAAAGATTCAATGTTTTTGAGATACATGTCTTTCACTTGTTTGGTTAGCGTTACCCCGAGTTATTTTATGTTGTTTGTGGCAATTGTAAAGGGTAATGTTTCTCTGCTTTCTTTCTCAGTCCTTTTATCATCTGTATATAGTAGGGCTAATGATTTTCTTGAGTTGATCTTGTAGCCTGCCACTTTGCTGAAGGTTTTAATAAGCTGTAAGAGTTCCTGGGTAGAGTTTTTTGGATCATTTATATAAACTATCATATCATCTTCGAACAGGGTATGTTTGACCTCTTTCTTCCCAATTTGTATCCCCTTGACCGTATGGCAATGGCTAGAACTTCAAGTACCATGTTGAAAAGGTATGGAGAGAGTTTACAGCCCTTTCTTTTTCCTGATTTTTCAGTAATTGCATAGAGTTTCTGTCCATTTAGTTTGATGTTGGCTGTTGGTTTACTGTATATTGTATTTATTATGTTTAAGTATGTCCCTGTTATCCCAGATCTGTCCAAGACCTCTATCATGAAGGGGTGTTGGATTTTTTCATAGGTTTTTTCAGCATCTAGTGAGATGATTATGTGATTTTTGTTTTTCAGCTTGTTTATATGGTGGATCACATTGATGGGATTTTGTATGTTGAACCATCCCTGAATCCCTTGGATGAAACCTACTTAATCGTGGTGAATGATTGTTTTGATGTGTTCTTGGATCCGATTTCCCAGTATTTTATTGAGTATTTTTGCATCAATGTTTATGAGGGATACTGGTCTGAAGTTCTCTTTCTTAGTTGTGTCTTTGTGTGGCTTGGGGAATCAAGGTTATTGAAGCCTCATAGAAAGAGCTTGCCAAGACCCTTCTGCTTCTATTGTGTGGAATATTTTGAGGAGAATTGGTGTAAGCTGTTCTTTGAATTTCTGGTAGAATTCTGCACTGAGGCCATCTGGACCTGGGCTTTTTTTGGTTGGGAGACTTTTGATGACTGCATCTATTTCCATAGGGGCTATAGGTCTATTTAAATTGCTTATCTGTTCTTGATTTAGTTTCGGCAAGTGATAGCTATCCAGAAAGTTGTCCATTTCCTTTAAATTTTCAAATTTTGTGGAGTATAGGTTTTCAAAGTATGACCTGGTGATTCTCTGGATTTCCTCAGAGTCTGTTATGTCCCCCTTTTCATTTTTGATTTTGTTACTTTGCATATTCACTCTCTACTGTTTGGTAGGTTTGGGCAAAATTTGTCTATCTTGTTGATTTTCTCAAAGAACCAAGTCTTCGTTGCATTCATTCTTTGTATTGTTTTCATCGTTTCTACTTTATTGATTTCAGCCCTGAATTTGATTATTTCCTGGTGTCTAATCCTCCTGGGGGAGTTTGCTTCTTTGTGTTCTAGAGCTTTCAACTGTGCTGTTAATTCTCTAGTATAACTATTCCCCAGTTTCTTCATGTGGGCACCTAGTGCTATGAACTTCCCCCGTAGCACTGCTTTCAAAGTTTCCCATAGTTTTTTTTTTAAGTTGTGTCTTCATTCTCATTGAATTCTAGGAGGTTTTTCTTTTCTTTTTTTATTTCTTCTTTGAGCCAATGATGGTGCAATTGTGCATTATTCTATTTTCATGAGTTTGTAGATCTTCTGCAATTTGTGTTGTTCTTGAATTCTAATTTTAAAGCATGGTGGTCTGATATGATGCATGGGGTATTCCAATATTTTGTAGCTGCTAAGTTTTGATATGTGGCCAAGTATGTGGTCAATCTTTGAGAAGGTTCCATGTGGTGGGGGAAAGAAGGTATATTCTTTTTTATGTGGATGAAATGTTCTATAGATGTTTGTTAATCCCAGTTGTGTCATTACTTCTATTAGACCCTTTGTTTCTTTGTTGAGTTTCTCTCTGGTATTCCTGTCTAGTAATAAGAGTGGTGTGTTGAAATCTCCCACTATAAGTGTGTGGGGCTTCATATGTTATGTACATTTTAGTAATGTTTCTTTTACAAAGGTGGATACCTTTATATTTGGGGCATAGTTATTCAGGATAAACACTTCATTTTGGTCGATTTCCCCTGTGATGAGTATTTTATGACCTCCTTCATCTCTTTTGATTGATTTCATTTTAAAGTCTAGTTTGTTAGATATTAGGATTGCTACCCCTGCGTGTTTCTTGGGTCCATTTGATTGATAAGTTTTTTTCCCAACCTTTAACTCCCAAGTAATGTCTGTCTTTGAGAGTGAGGTGTGTTTCTTGGATGCTGCAGAAGGAAGGGTTCTGTCTTCGAATCCATTCTGCTAGCTTGTGTCTTTTTATGGGTGTGTTAAGGCCATTAATATTGAGGGATATTAATGACCATTGATTGCTCATCCTTCTTTGATTTGCAATGGTTGTAGTTGGTGGAATTATGTGTGGAATTTCACCCCTTTGTTCTTTTGGCTGTTGCTAGAGTGGGATTCTCTAATGCCTATGTTTTTCTGGGTGTAGTTAATTTACTTGCGTTGGATTTTTCCTTCCAAAATTTTCTGTAGGGCTGGGTTAGTGGATACGTATTGCTTGAATCTAGTTTTGTCATGGAATATCTTGTTTTCTCCATCTATAGTGATAGAGTGCTGGTATCCATGGTCTTTTAGTGTTGATAGTATATCTATCCAGGACCTCCTGGCTTTCAGAGTTTCCATGGAGAAATCAGATGTAATTCTGATAGGTCTGCCTTTATATGTTAATTGGCCTTTTTCCTTAGCTGCTCTTAATATTCTTTCTTTATTCTGTATATTTGGGGCCTTGATTATTAAGTGGTGAGGTGACTTTTTTTGTGGTCCACTCTATTTGGTGTTCTATAAGCTTCTTGTACCTTCATTTTCATGTCTTTCTTAAGGTTGGGAAAGTTTTCTTCTATGATTTTGTTGAATATATTTTCTGCCCCTTCATGGTGGTTTTCTTCCTCTTCTTCTATACCTATTATTCTTAGGTTTTGTCTTTTCATGGTGTCCCATATTGTCACAACCACCTCTACCAGCAAGGAAGATGTGACTCAGGAACCCTTCTTGCAGACAGTTTATTTAGGACCTTGATGAACAGTTGAAAGGCAGCCGCAGGAGAAACCCCTCCTGCTCCCTAAATAGCCGAGGCCAGCCAACCCTGAACGGCCACGTATGCATAAGCCATTGGTGCAACAGCACACATGAGCAATCTGATGATTATGGCGTGACCCTGGAGGGATAGGAGCATGCCAAATAATGAGTTGTTTGTTACCGAGAGCACTCACCATTGGGATGGTGGAATGGGGAAGCCAGTGCCATCTTTAAGGCGTGGTGTGGTGCAGCTCTCCACAGTTCCCCCTTTTTGTTTTTATATAATAACAATGGCAGGTGAAGATAGAGGCCCGATCTCTTGTGTGCAGACCTGGGATAATGTGCTGGTGATACCCACAGACTCTATGCCTGTGGTGACCCAGACCCATCCCATACCTATTTTCCCAGGGGAAGGATCTCGGGTACAACCTTCATGCTATCGGGCTTGTCTTCTGAGGGTAGCTTAACTGCTCATAAGCAAACCCTCGTGCAGTGCTTAGCCTTGCACCCCAACCAAGGAAATTAATGTTTAATGGCGGCCAGACAGGCCAAAGTGGACTGTCCTTCTTCAATGGCTGAGAATGCCTGCATGACCATCATCGCATTAGGGCGCTGATTAGACTGAACATTACAGAAGCACCACAGGCATACCAGGGAGGCTATGGCCATCAGGCCAAGTAGGAACCCTATGCCCGCCCAATCCTTTAAGTGATCCATGGAGGCCCTGATCCAGGAGGACAATCCTTCTGCGATACTGGAATCAACACGGGTGCAGTTCACTGTCACTATGGCCACACGCAGTTGGTCGAGTTCCTTTTCAAATTCCCCTGACCAATTACCTAGAAGATAACTGGAAACTTATTTAGACAAATTTGCAGCACGTATATAATTTTCAAACGGTACGCAGGTAACACAAAGACCGGGATATTTAAAAGACCTTTATTCTTCCCTACCATATCTGGGGAAAAGGTGAATAGTTTATCTTCATTTGTCCAATTCACTTGTGCAGGCTGGTATCCTGTCCAGGGCCAGGCCTCCCCCTCAAAGTGGCCCCAGCATCAGGGTACCCACCTTGGTTGAGTAGGAGAGGTATCATTACTCCTCTTTGCTACTACTGGCCATGAACCATTAATCCAGGCTGCATTGTTAGAGTAATTTGTGATAAGATGCATCTGTCAGGTGGTGGAATTACGACTTTTACTCTGTCTGGATTGAGATTTATCGTTATCAAAAAACCATCCTGCAGTATGGTGGGCTAACTTAATACAGGAGCTGTTGGTCAAAAATGTAAAACACAAAATTCCGTTTTCAGGAAAAGTCCGGTTTTCCCCTATAGGGGATGACTGGGTATCTAAAGGAAGGGAGGGCATGTTAAGCTTGCTTGAGGTGGTAAACAACCGAGGGAAAACTTCCGCATTATGGCAGACTGGCATCGGCACTGGAAAGGCCGATAGAATCCCCCAGCGTGGCTCCACCACCGCCATTGTCATTATCATCATCATCATTGGAAGGCATGGGGCGAGAGGCCTGAGTGGCATTTGCATCATTCTGATCCAGCGGCGTCTGTGCCTTCCTCACCAGTCGTTCTGGAACCTAAATGGGGTCTTGTTGGTCTTGTGGAAAAAGACAAACAGAACCTCCTGCCCAAGTCAGCATGGGATCAGGCCCATGCCATGTGCCTGTCAAGATGTCCTTCCATTTTACCAAGCCTTTGCTTGGATCATGGGGGTCTTGATTCCTGTCAGCTGCAGAGCGACCTTGAGCATCCAAATTTAAAAAATTTATAGTAAAGAGGGTGAGAGAAAGCCTCTCTTTTGGGGTGTGTTCCCCCTTTTTGTTTATTTAGACATTCTTTTAGAGTGCGATGGGTACGTTCTACTATGCTCTGACCTTGTGAGTTATGTGGCAATCCATGAAGCGGTTGAACCTCCATTTGTTTGCAAAAGGAGGCAAAGGACTGAGCCATATATGCTGGCCCATTATCAGTTTTCAGCTGCCTGGGTTTTCTCCAGGCCGCCCAAGCCCCCAGGCAATGGGTGACAACATTGTGAGCCTTTTCGTCTGATAGAGGGGTGGCATGGATAATTCCAGAGCAGGTATCAACAGATACATGGACATATTTTAGACTGCCAAATTCGGCAACATGAGTAACATCCATTTGCCAAACCTTTAAGGGGAGCAATCCTCTAGGATTGACTCCGAGACAGGGCGGATGATGATAGACGGCACATTGAGTGTAATCCAAGATGACTTGTGTGTCAGCCCTTCTGTTGTAAGGTTTTGGCATTTACATGAAAATTTTTATGAAAATCTCTGGCTCTATCCAGGGTGGAACAAAAGAATATATACTCCATTCTGGTCTATTGATCAACTTTATTATTGCCCTCACTTATGGGGCCCAGGAGGCCTGTATGTGCTCTGACATGCTGTATGAAAAAACAACACTTTCGATGCCAGATCAAAATTTGAAGCCTTTGAAACAGAGTGCAGAACGGACTGCTGGGTCTAATAGGGCCGGCAGCTTCCAGTACCTTTATAGCATTAACCACATAGGCAGAATCTGAAAGAAGATCAAACGCAAAAGAACAATTTTCAAAAACCTTAACAACAATCTCTAGTTCTACTAATAGGGGAGAGCAGGGTTGAAACTCTATCTGAACAGGTTCTGAAGAGTCCACCATATAGGTACCACATCCTGTTTTTGAGCCATCTGTGAATACATTGGGGGCACCTGGGATTGGAGCATTGGAAGTTATTTTTGGAAAAACTACTGGGTGCTCCTTAAAAAAACCTATTAATGGATGTTTTGGATAATGATTATCTATATCCCCTTTAAACCCACACCGTAAAATGGCCCAATCATCAATAGTGGTGCAAAGGACATAAATTTGATCATTGGTGTAGGGCACCGTGATCACTTTTGGGGCTATGCCAAAATGTTGTAAGCATTGTTGGATGCCATTTTGAGCCTATCTTGCCACCACGGTGGGATAATACTCAATAGATTTAGCAGGGGATATGCTTGGATAAATCCACAATAAAGGCCCATCCTGCCAAAGCGGGCCCATAGGCTGATAATATGTGGGAAGTATACATACAAAAATGGGTTGTCCCTCCTTGCATCTTTGTAGGAAGGCATCTTGTAGCCTCTCTTCCACTGCACGTAGGGCGAGCCTTGCTTCAGGGATTAACAGTCTGGGGGAATCCAAGGCTGGATCTCCATTTAAGAGATCATTCAAGGGCTTTAAATCATAATTAGGGAGCTTAATAAAACACCTAATCCATTTTATTTCTCCTAGCAACTTTTGAAAAAACTTTAAGGTTTTTAAATTATCTTTTCTTAACTCTAATTTTTGTGGGATAATATGATCTCCGATAATCTTTGTGCCCAAATAATTCGCCATTTTTCCTTTTTGAATCTTTTCGGGAGCCACAAGCAATCCCTTATTCTCCAATAAAAACATTAATCTAATAAATGCCTTTTCTAAAAATTTTTCTTCCTTGGCAGCTAACAGCACATCATCCATATAATGAAAATATCCTAGGATGGGGAATTCCCTTCTTAATGGCTCAATGGTCTGTCCTACATAGAGCTGACACATAGTGGGGCTATTGGCCAATCGCTGGGACAACACAACCCATTCAAATCTCTAATCGGGCTCTTCATGATTTAAAGATGGGTCAGTAAAGGCAAACCATTTACAATCCTCCGTATGGAGAGGGATAGGGAAAAACAATCTTTTATATCTGTTGCAATAACATGCCAAGATGCTGGTAAGGCAGAAAGTAACAGCAGCACTCGCTGTACAGGGCCCATTGCTTGCATTTGGCTATTTATGGCTCGCAAGTCCTGTAAGAGGTGCCATTTTCCTGATTTTTTTAATGACAAAGATGGGCGTATTCCATGGCGACAGGGACGGCCTTATGTGTCCCAAGGCAAGCTGTTCAGGGACTAGGGATTTTGCTGCACTCAATTTCTCAGAGGAAAGTGGCCACTGAGGAACCCATACAGGCTCCTCCGTCTTCCATATAATGGGAATACCTCCCTCAGCGGCCCCTAGGTAAAACCCAACCCTTGCCTTGGCTGTCTCTGGTGTGCTTGAATGGGCCCCCTATTTCCTTGTAAATGTTTTCCTCGCCTGAAACTTGGATGGCATCCCATGTCCCTCATCATTTTTTGAGAGGCAGCTGAAAATTTATTGCTTAGCTTAAATCCCATATCGTTGAGCATGTCCCTCCCCCACAAGAAGACTGGAAGAACCAGGACATATGGCTGCATAGTTCTGGAATGACCCTTCTCATCATTCCACTGTAGATGTCTAGCACTCACATTCAGAGCGTTAGCATATCCTAGTCCCCGTAAGGTTTGAGAGGAGGCCTGTATAGGCCAACCTGATGGCCAGTCCTTTTTTGCTATAATGCTTTTGTCTGTTCCCGTGTCTAGAAGGCCAAGAATCCTTTTTCCATCCACATTAAGTGTTAGGACTGGTCTTTGATTTAATTCCAAGGAAAAAAGGTCAGATATGTTCCTGTAGAGCCACAACATTCCTTTCCTCTTTCATTAGGCCGTGCTGGAAACAGCTCATGTAGGCTGGGCAGAAGCAGAAGCTGGGCAATCTTGTTTCCCAGGGAGATAGCTACTACCCCTCTAGGTGACTCTACCATTATCTTTATTGTACCACTATAGTCAGGGTCGATTACCCCAGGGTGTACCTTAAGTTCCTTTAAAATAGTAGATGATCTTCCCAGGAGGAGACCCACTGTGCCTGGGTTCAAGGGTCCTTGGAGGTCTGATTCTATTAATTGTACCCCCATTTGAGGGGTCAGTATGAGTCCGGAGGCAGAACAGAGGTCCAGTCCCGCCGCACCTGCAGTGGCCCTGTGAGGATTTTGAGGTGCCGGAAGGTCTGCCAATGTTCTAGGCTCGTCTCCCCTCGGATTGCAATTTTCCGTTGTTGAGTTCTCCATGGCCCCATATATTTGTGGGCCCTGAGGCTTGGGGCCCGGTCTCCCGTTTTTTGGCATTGACATATATGGGATGACATGACCGTTAATGTCCCTAACAGGCCTGCACTCATTCGCCCAGTGCCTCCCTTTTTTACATTTTGGGCATAGTCCTGGCATGGTACGTTGAGTGCCTTTAGAGTTTAAAGTATCCTTAACCCTTGGCTGGTCTCTCTGTGGTCAATTACGCATCATATGCCCCACTTTACCACAATGGAAGCAAGTTCCGGGGTGGCCGCCTCCCCTGCTTAATTTGATGATGGTGGCCGCAAGCCCCTCATTAGTCAGGGGGCCCCCTATTTCCCTGCAGGCTCTCATCCATTCCTCAAGTTTCCTATGCCTAAGTGGAGTGATAGCCACCCTGCATTCTTTGGTACATTGCTCAAACACAAATTGCTTTATTAGCGGCATGGCAGTATCAGTATCGCCGAAGATTTTTTTCTGCCGCCTCCACCAACCTGGCCACAAAATCAGGAAAAGGTTCAGACGGCCCTTGTAAGATTTTTGTCAAATTGCCAGTCGTTTCCCCTTTATTGGGGAGAGCCTTCCATGCCCTAATGGCGATCTGATTGATCTGGTCTTACTGCAATGGTGGATAAGCATTTTGTTGAGTGGCATACTGACCCATGCCTAGGAGCATTTCCAAATACCAAGCAGCCTGGGGCCCTCCAGCCGCAGCATTAGCTGCGCTCTGAGTAGTTGCAAATTCATTGAGATAGGCCTTGTGGGGACACCAGACCTTGAGCAGAAACCCACTTCCCCTTCGGCATGGGAGAAGGCAGTTGTGAGATAATGTTTACTGAAAACAATTCAGTTCTATAAAGCACTTGATAGGGCTCAGATAAGGGCTTGCTCACTGAAACATCATGACTTTGACACCCCCTAAGGCTAGATGCTACTTCCTGCTCCCTGCTGTGTCTCTCCGATTCTGGGGCTGGAGATTAAACCACCAGCCACGAGGGTAAGATTTCTGGGAGTGTTGTTGGAGAATTGTATGTAGATGGATGGCAGAAGTCCTTAAAAAGGGAAGCGTTTTTTTTCTTGGAAAAACCTCTCCTCCTAAGCTGACTTGGGAAGCATATAGTTTTCTTAAAGCAACCGACCGGTCTCTGTGTCATCTATCCCGACCACCTCGCGACATTCTCAAATGCAGGCTGCGCAACAGGTGTGACAATTGGAGTTTCCCACCGAGATCGTGAAAGGGAGGTAAGTGAGCGGGTTCGTCATCTCTTTTTCTGGCCAGGGACAGATTGGAGAAAAAAGAAAAGAAACCATGGGGAATAGTTCTGGGAAGCTTGAATTACAGTATCAAATTAAAAAGTTACTTGAAGGACATGGGACTACAGTAAAGTCTAAAACATTGGAAGGCTTTTTAAAATGGATTGAACGTGCGAGTCCATGGTTCATTACTAGGGGAGGCTTAAGTGCCCCAGATTGAAAGGATGTTTGCTATGATCTTCAGAGTTGGATGTTGGTGGCATATGCCTTTAATCCCAACACTCGAGAGACAGAGGTAGGTAGGATGGAGGCCATCCTTGTCTATAGAACGAGTTCCAGGACAGCCTCCAAAAGGATAGAGAGAAACCCAGTCAAAAAAAAGGAGGGTAAAATAAGAAATAAAATAAAAAATCTCCAGTCTTTCACCTGATCCACTGAGGTCAGGAAAGTAAAGGAAAACTCAGAGATCTAAAAGGATAGCTTACAAGTAAGGCTATAAGTATGTATTAAAAAGGGGGTACCAAGCTAGGGGTACCAAATTAAATGTCTAGGCCTTTGCCTGACAAAGGTCAGAAAAGAAAAGTGGAACCTAAGAAGTTGCCCTCAGTTGGAGGATGGATTGAAGAATCATCCTCAATGGGAGGATGGATTAAAGATAGATAAATTTTAAAAATTGGTAAAATTAATAAAAGAGGCCAGTCTTTCACCTGATCCACTGAGGTCAGGAAAGTAAAGGAAAACTCAGAAATCTAAAAGGATGGCCAACAAGTAAGGCTATAAGTATGTGTTAAAAAGGGGGTACCAAGCTAGGGGTACCAGATTAAATGTCTAGGCCCTTGCCTGACAAAGGTCAAGAAAGAAAGGGAACCTAAGAGATCACCCTCAGTTGAAGGGTGGATTGGATTAAATGTCTAGGCCCTCACCTAACAAAGGTCAGGAAAGAATGGGAACCTAAGATAAGAAGTTGCCCTCAGTTGGAGGGTGGATTGGAGGATCATCCTCAATGGGAGGATAGATTAAAGATGGGTAAATTAAAAAAAATGGTAAAGTTAATAAATGAGGTATTAGTATTCAGTAAAGAAAAAGACAAAGGTATACAAAATAAAAATGTTTGGTTACATTTATATGGGGTAGGTTATTGATAAAAATTTAAGGTCAATTTTGTGAGTCATCTCTAAAAACTTTTGGCAAAAGCCTGGCCTTTCCACTTTGCATCTACAGAATTACAAGGAGTGGGTATGGCTGTAGCCCCTAAGTGTAGCTCAAACTTCTCAAATAAAGAAATGATGAGGGACATACAGGACCTTTTCAAACTTTTGTTTTAATTAAAAGATAGACTGGAGTTGTTCTGTTAAAGAAATTTCAGTTCAACAAACTAATCATAATCTAGGCAAAAGGAGAGATATGTATGCATGGTCTGTGTGTATGGACGTGGCCACGTCAGAATATATGAAGTGTGAAATGTAAATGCGTGAACGTTGACAAAAGCAAATGTTCTAATTGCCTTGGATATGATTAAAGGGATACTTAAATCCCTTCAAACAGTTAAAAATTACCTAAATCGATTTAGATATAGCCAAAAGAAACATCCAGTCAGTCGGTTAATATTTTAACAAAAAATTCAAGTTAAGCCCTCAGAGACAGTCAAAAAAAAAGAGAGAGAGAGAGAGGTTTTTTCAGGGAACTGCCCTGCCGCTTTGGCAGGCCCCACCCCTAAAGGTGTCTGTGTAGATGCAAATTAGGCCTTGTCAGCTCAGATGCAAACGAGGCCTTGTCAGGTAGTGAGAGATACAGGTTAGAAAAAAAAGGGACTATTTGAGACATAGTATAGTTTACAATCCTTAAATGATTCTCAAAGGTACTTAATGATTATGTCCCTTTTAAAGGACATCTACTAATAATTTAAATAGTGATCCCAATTCACCTAGATAGTTGACTAAGGAGGGTAGACAAATCCTTCTACTGTTATGGTCCAACTTCAACAGTTCATACAAAATTTAAAAATAAAAAAGGGGGAGTAATGTCCCCAGTCCCCACATGATTCTTTGAATAATCCACTCCTCATTTAAAAATTTTTAAAATGTAAATGCCAATGAGCAATCTGCTTCAGACAGATTCAGGCATAATGAAACTTGTGCAAGTATTATTACTCAGGTCAAATGGAAACATCAATACACTAGACAGTGGAGAAGACCCTAATTTGGGCTCGAGGGCATGTTTGTGGTTTCTTACAGGAAAAGAATAAAGCTTCAGTAGCTGTCACAACAATTGGTGAGATGCATGGAGCAGAGAAAACTGGACCTGAGACCATGGGAGCCTGCCCAAGCCAGTTGGAGATTTCCGAAATCGGTGTTCCTGACCCTTGATGTCATCAAATCTATAGCCCGAGAAAGAAATAAAACAGTCAGTTTGAAATTTCCAGTTTCTCATCAGGCCTGCTACATCAACCTCCTGGACTCGTGAGTTTTCATCCCAAAGCCAACAAAACTGGAACATTAGCAGTTTGCCTTTGACACACCTTAAAACAACAGAATTCATTTTGCCAGCTTTTCCCTTTGGGGGAAAAAAAGGACCCATTTAAAACATTTGGACATTGGTATGGACTGTGATGAGTGGCAAAACCCTCTTTTCAGTATTTGAACAGGACATGGTCACTTGAAATATCAGACTTGGTGGTTCCTGTTTCTGGAATCACACCTATGCCAGTGTATTTTCTGGAGAAATGTAATTTGTCCTAATGCGACAAAAAGACTTTGAGTAAGTTACGTATTCAGCTAAAACAACTGACATTAAATCAACAGACTATGTCACCACAGAAACAAATTGGTACTCTGTAAATAGTGCAACAAGCCTCTTGTTCATACTTTTTATAATGCTACATGTGTGACATCAATGATTGTACCTAATGTATCTGTGCAAGTACACTCTCTAAAAGTAGATCTTAAAATGATTGTAAAATTTATCATTGTTTTGACCGTCAAATTGTAACTATAAATCACCCTTGTAGCAAAGAAAGGCTGGTGGTAGAATGCTACGGCCCAGATGGGGGAAGGACAGATGACAGAGAGGCGCTATGCCAGTGGGGGTACTAGGAATGGTAACAGTGACAGTAGGCATTCTGGCTTCATGCTGAGTTCAAAGTGCCTTAGCCCATGGCAATCACGATAGCCATAAAGCCTTATTACAAATGATTCTAAGGTTGGGGCACTCTGTTGCTGGGCAACCTGTGGGGAAGACCCCTCCCACCTAAGACAGGGGTTCAAGGTCCCCCGAGGACGGGAAAGGGAGGGTGACCCTACTTGACCTAAGCCAGGAGTGCCTCATTTAAAAATGAAAAGGGGTGAATTGTGGGGCACCAGACCTTGAGCAGAAACCCACTTCCACTTCGGCCTGGGAGAAGGCAGTTGTGAGATAATGTTTGCTGAAAACAATTCAGTGCTATAAAGCTCTTGATAGGGCTCAGATAAGGGCTCGCTCACTGAAACACCATGACTTTGACACCCCCTATGGCTAGATGCTTCTTCCTACTCCCTGCTGTGTCTCTCCGATTCTGGGGCCGGAGATTAAACCACCAGCCAGGAGGGTGAGAAGTCTGGGAGAGTTGTATGAGAATTGTATGTAGATGGATGGCAGAAGTCCTTAAAAAGGGAAGCGTTTTTTTCTTGGAAAAACCTCTCCTCCTAAGCTGACTTGGGAAGCATAAAGTTTTCTTAAAGCAACCGACCGGTCTCTGTGTCATCTATCCCGACCACCTCGAGACATTCTCAGATGCAGGTTGCGCAGCAGGTGCGACAGGCCTTCCAATCTAGATATTGACTGGGTGACAAGCATGCCTTTGCAAGATTCCGCCAATCAGCCGGTGTCATGGCAAATCTATATAGGGTCTCTAACTGAGCAACTGTAAAGGATGCTGTGACCCCATAGGTTCTGACTGACTCGGCCAAGGATTTTACAATTTTAAAATCCAGCATTTCATGAAAACTGTTCCCTTGTGGGTCCTGGAAGATCGGGTAGACCAGGGGCATCTCTGTTCTAACCTGTCTCTAAACTTCTGAGTTGAAGCAAGCTCCTCCTGAATTAGCTGCAGCTTCCGGATAGGGAGGGGGAGCCAAAGGGACTATGTCTGTCCTTGGGTAAAGTAGGCTAACTTTCTTTCTTCTTAGCTGTAATTTAGCAAGCAATCTTCGGGTGGACTGTAAAGGTGCTTTATGGGGGCCTCCCGCTCCTCTTCCGACTCATACTCTTCTGTGGAGGTAGGGGCGGCAGAACTATTAATATCCTCCAAGTCTGACAGGCCAGGGTATAATCTATTCCCTTCTTTCTTCTGTTTTAGTTTTATTTTTAGATCCGGGGTATGACCTATGGGAGAGGAGGCCTCAACTGAAGCAGCCGACTCTGACCTCTCCTCCTGTAAAAGTTCTAGGGCTGCCTGACCATTCTTTATGGCTTTAGTGCATTTTTGTTCGGTAAGGCACCCCCGAACTAACGTCCAAACGGGCCAAACCCCAGGAGCAAGGACACCGTGCTCTGTGGCAACATCTAAATCTTTGCCTAATTTCTCCCATGAGGAGACTGTCAAGCTGCCAGATATGTCAAATCAGGGTGCCACAGTGTCACACTCCATCAGGAATCTTTCTGAAGTACTTTTCTTAAGTTCAAGGTTTTTTTAATGCAGCAACTCATTGAGCGCCAAAAAATTTGGTTGGGATGTTGAATTACCCATGTTTTTAGCAAGGTCGATTCCCAGACTGACATGCCCTAGTACAATCCTTGCAACAAACAGTGAAAAAGAAAACCCCTAAAATAAAATTGAATACCACCCAAAGGGCCAAGAAAAAATAATACCCTTTGTTTCACTTTTACTCTGTCCACTTTGACGTGGCTCTACTACTTTCATTTTTGTCCTGTCCGCTTTGATGAGGCTCTACTACTTTTGTTTTTGTCCCGTCCATCTGCTTTGATGCGGCTCTACTGTCCGTTCTCCCCAATCTATGGGTGAGTACAATAAAATCCCACTCTTAACGTGGTCCCCGCCTTACCTGGGGACTAACCGGTGCACCCCCTGACCGCTGCAAGTTCTGAGTTCCCTAGGATCTTCTTCATACAAGCGTCCCCGTACGGGCCACCAGTTGTCATGACCACCTCTACCAGCAAGGAAGATGCGACTCAGGAACCCTTCTTGCAGACAGTTTATTCAGGGCCTTGATGAACAGTTGAAAGGCAGCCTCGGGAGAAACCCCTCCTGCTCCCTAAATAGTCGAGGCCAGCCAACCCTGAACGGCCATGTATGCATAAGCCATTGGTGCAACAGCGCAAGTAAGCAATCTGATGATCATGGCGTGACCCTGGCGGGATAGGAGCATGCGAAATAAGGAGTTGTTTGTTACCGAGAGCCCTCACCATCGGGATGGTTGAATGCGGAAGCTGTCGCCATCTTTAAGGCACAGTGTGGCTCAGCTCTCCACACCATATTTCCTGTATGTTTTGTGTTAAGGATTTGTTGGACTTAAGGTTTTCTTTGGTTGATGAATCCTTTTCTCCTAGTGTATCTTCAACTCTTGAGATTCTCTATTCCATCTCTGCTATTCTGTTGGTAATGTTTGTATAGGTAGTACCTGACTGTTTTCCCAGCTTTTGAATTTTCTGCCTTTCTTCAGATTGTATTTTTTTTATTGTCTCTATTTCAGTTTTCAACCCTTGCAGTGTTTGCTTTGCATCTTGCAATTTTCGCTTTATCTTTTCGTCCATTTGTTGCCTTTTATGAATATTTTGGTTTGTTCTTTCTTCCATTTCTTGCATTTTTTTCTTTGCTTTTTCTTCCATTTCTTTCATTTTTTTGCTTTGTTTCTTCTTCCATTTCTTTCATTTTTTTACTTTGGTTTTTCTTCCATTTCTTCCAATTTTTTGCTTCGTTTCTTCTTCCATTTCCTGCCTTTTTTGGTTTCTTTTTTCTTCCATTTGTTGCATTTTTTGGTTTCTTTTTTCTTCCATTTCTTTGAGGGATTTTCCTATATCCTCTTTTAGGGTCTCTATCATTTTCATGAAAGTGGTTTAAAGGTCATTCTCTTCTGCTTCGTTTGCATTGGATTATTGGAGTCTTGCTTGTGTGGAGTCTCTAGAATCTGGTGGTGTCATATTTGTTTTTCTGCTGCTGAGTGTGCTTTTGTATTGTCTCTTTCCTATGTCTTCTTCTGATCCCACCAGAACAACTGCTCCCCTGGTCTCCCTGGCTCCTGGTCTTGTTGGTGGGAGAGAAGTCCTGGAGTCTGGAGTGTTTGGCTCCTGCCGGGATTGGAAGCTCTGTGCAGTTCCCAGGCAATCCCCAGGCAATGGAACACAGGCCCAGAACCAGGGCCTTTTGTACCTGATCCTGCCCCAGAACATCTTCTCCACTGGCCTCCCTGTAGCAGCTACTTTCCTGGTCTCGTTGGTGGGTGAGTAAACCTGGAATCTGGGGTGCTTGGCTCCTGCCGTGATTGGAAGCACTGTGCAGTTCCCAGGTGATCCCCATGCACTGGAACACAGGCCCAGAAATAGGGTCTGTTGTACCTCATCCTGCTGCAGGAACAGCTTCTCCCCTGGTCTCCCTGGATCAGCTAGCTTCCAGGTCTCATTTGTGAGAGAGAAAACCCAGAATCTGGGGTGCTAGGCTCCTGCCGTGATTGGAAGCTCTGTGCAGTTCCCGGGCAATCCCTAGGCACTGGAACACAGGCCCAGAAGCAGAGCCTATTGTACCTGATCCCACCGCCGGAACAGCTGCTCCCACATCAAGTATTTTTAAATACTCCACTCCCACATTTAATGCAGAGACACATCATACCCAGCAGTCATTCTTTCCAAGTCATAGAAAGTTTTGTATAGAGAATACATTAACTTCTACCCAAAAGGTGCTGTAGAAATAAAAAATGGTGACCTTATACCAATTGGTAGGGAACACTTAAATTATGAATACTTTGCTAACATTGACTATACTTTAAAAAGTTGGAAAACACATGTAAAGCATGCATGTTTCTAATTTAAATAAAAACATATATTGAGAAAAAAGTTAGAAAACACAAGTTTTACATATTACTTAATTCCTTTTATACCAATAAAGAATAAAATCCTACATTATGCAAAAGTAATAATTTACTGTGTATCTACAACCATTTTCACAGAATATACTCTAAAATTTATTTTGTAATGAAGTAGTAAGTTTCATAAATGTGAAGGTTGAATAAAGTTTACTACGATAATTTAAATAATATTAGACAATTTCTTTGTACGTAATAGCAGAATAAATTTTCTTCATTAAAGCAAACTGATTGGGAATGTGAGATGAGGAACAACTTATGCAAATGTGGAATGTAGTACAGGTTTATGCTGGGATCACCTCAAAATATTTCCAACAAATAATTTTTTTCTTTTACAGCCTGTTGACATAAGACAGTAAGGTCCATAACTCACTGCCTTAACTTCCATATATTCTAAAATAAAGTAGGAAACAGAAAATTGTTTAGGAAAAGTGGATTTAAAATTTGGCCAAACATAAAAGAGAATACATATAATTGAGTTATTCCTACTATCTATCCTTCTGGAGAATTACAAATAGGAGAAAACTAAGAGTCAAATGGGTAATTAAACCCTGAGAAGACTGGATCCTTGATTTCCCCCATGGTGTTTCTTCCAAGTCACCTCCTACAGCTGCCTCTTTTCTTATAATACAGACTCACAAATTAATATAGCTGTATTGGCATCACCTATCAATTTAGTAAGTAAATATTCTTCATATTGTAATTGTTACCAAAATAGAACAGTGGCACACTTAAGATTCATTATTTCAACTATGTGTTTAGTTACCACTATTTTATCTGGACAACTGACAAGAAGAACTATGGTTCCACATACATGGTCCTTTCTTTTCCTTGCAAGAAATTTCAGAAAGTACTACTTTGTAGAAGGAGATTATATGATGGTGCCGCTACATATGCCCACTTTGGGCATGGCTAGAGGCATGTACGGAGGTGGTTATAAAAGACCATGCAGGAGAAACACATGCTCTCTTTTCGGTTTCCGGTTCTGTTGTGAAAGCTACTGACTCACCTCGAATTTGATATTAAAATGTAAGTTAAGGCTTTGTCATCTGACTGGAAGAGACCCAGCAGAAATTACCGTAAATTTAACTAATGAGGAAATCCCCTCCTTATGGAAGGATAATGATATTAGCAAATGGCTTGAAGTAACTTTTTGGGAATGATTACTAACAACTATCCCAAAACAGAAAGAATCAAATTCATAAAGAAGAAAATTTGAATTCTTCCTGTATATTGTGAGCAAAACACCTATTTCTGGAGTTCTTACCTTCTACACTGATGCAAACAAATCAAGTAAGGCAGGGTATAAATCAGGAAGTAATTCAAAGCCCTTACAACTCTATAAAAAAGGCAGAGTTGTACACCATTCTCATGGTATGTAAAGCCTCTCAATATAGCTATGGATTCTCAGTATGCAGAGAGAATTGTCTTGCACATTGAAACCATCATAAACAGAACTCATCTGATATATATATATATATATATATATATATATATATATACATACAGTAAACTGTATGTATACAATTTACATACAGTAAATTGGAACAGTTTTTCAAATATTATAATACAAAACATGTAACTGGTATACCTTCCAATCCCACTCCTGAAACCAAATTGTCACTGTAACAATAAGCAGCACAATTGTTGATGGTATAGGTAACTGTTTATTATAGAAATTACTTACAAGAGAAAACGGGAAACCAAGGTAAGTCAGTAGCTTTCGCCACAGAACTGGAAGCTGAAAAGAGAGTGTTCATCTCTCCTCCATGGGCTTTTATTACCACCTCTGTAGACACCTCTAGCCACACCCAAAATGGGCATGGCTAGCGGCACACTCTTAAAGTCTAAATTGTCACAAGAGTAAAAGAACAATTCCAGTGTCACCCACTGCCCTATAACCTGGGCCCTTGTCATCTGAAGTCCCTATTCCAGTATCTATAAGGCCAGATACTTGAACAGATTTCTCCTTGGCAGATACTCAGTCTTTAAGGCAGCAAGCCACCTGCTTGTGTATTTCCTTTGAGCCAGTCAGAAGCAATTCGAGAAGAAAACTCTCTGGTACTCCACCACTGGTAGGACTAAGGAAGACAAATTATCTCTGCTAATATTAGAATGACAAAATTAACGGTCTTTCTCTTGACATGTATACATAATCCACATATACTCAATGTAGCTCTTCTTCTAAGAAGATGAAAGCAAAAATATATCATTCAGAATAATTTCAATATTATGTGACATTTACTTGATCTTTATGACTTCCAACCTGATTTTTCTGATGATTATCTAGCAAAAACAAATGAAATAAAAAACTAACTAATTAGGAACTTTTCCATAAAAATTATATATTGGCTTTTAATTATCAGTTTATCTTTACCGTTTATTTTTGAGCAGCCTATACTGGGTCTCAGCTGTAAAAACACAGACTAGACTCCTGATCCTATTGCCTTCAGCTTGAGTTTTTCATGTTTACATGCCTAATTTTAAAGAATTGATTGAAAGTAAAATTTAATTACTTTTCTTACAAGGATAATGTATATTCCATAAAGAAAAAAGAAGCAAGAAGACAAGAGGAGACAACCGAATATCACTCATGAGTGTTTGTCTTTGTGAATGAAGGATTAATAAGCTCTGTAAATAAAAAAATATTTACCCCTGTTTTCTTAGCAGCTTTGTTTACTCTTTAAGAAACAGGCATAATGAATGCAAAATGTCCAAACATTAGGAAAATGTGTTCATTAAGACATATAAACATAAGAAGAAATTGTGTTTAATATAAATAGTTTTCAATTATATACAATAAAATTAACATACACAATTATAAATAAATTAACATACACAATAAATAATTGGCACATATATATATACTAACTATATATATAACTAACCATATATATATATATATATATACATTTTCAATGTACTTTAGTCACCAATTTAAGGAATTTTAAGCAAAAGAATTCAATTTATACATCAAAGTTAATCTTCAAACATATAGCAATGACAGATTAAGCAAAAATTCAAGAGTAACTAAACTGCAGAACTGTGTTCATACACAAGAAGCAACAAACCCATGTGGTGTAAGCAGAAGAGGAGCTTAAACCATGGGTCCTGGGCACAGTATCTGCTGAGGTTTGGGACTGAGCTCCTTAGGTCTTGTTGCTGCATTGTCAGGAACAATGATGCTGCATTGATGCCCATGATGTGGTAACTGCATGGTTTCTGTACAGAGCATGCCAGAAGAGGACTACCAAATTGTGTAATGCAGGCTTATATCATGTTATGTTGAGTAGCATCAGTTGAACTATGTAAAGTTGTGTTACATTAGTTTATACTGTATTTTTAAATTATATAATGATGTGTTGCTCTTTCACCTTGCCTGAATAAGGCAACTGATTAATCTAAAATAGCTGAACAGGTAGTACCTAGGCAGGAGACCGATAGAAGGTTCATGTGGGTAGAAAGAATAAATAAGAGACAGAATGAGGGAGACAACATGGTCAGCCAGTCAGAGAGCTGCCAAACAGACAGAAACAGGTTCAGACTACAGAATGAATTAAAGGTTAAAGCCCCAAGGTAAAATGTAAATGAAGAGGAAGTGGTCAAAATAAGTTATAAGATATAGCAAAAAGCAAGCCTATGTTAAGACTGAGCATTCATAAATAAAAATAAGTCTCCATGTCATGATTGTAGACCTGATTGGTGGCTGTTTCCCAAATGAAAAATGTGAGCTTAAGTGAGAAGAATTTGAGCTTTCAGGGCTCAGGGGTTTAGGATCCAGGTTCAGTACACAGCAGTCCTTTTAATAAGTCCTTTGCTCAGAGTCAAGATGAAGTTCCTGCAAAGACCCCACCCAATCTAGAGTAGCTTCATTTCTGTCTAAAACACTGAGGTGTCTGACACCATAGGTAGCACAAAAGTGCCATCAAATCCAGCGCCCCTTCTTGTGGTTGTGTGCTCTTGTTTCTAGGAGGTAAGAAGAATACAAGTCACTTCCTAGGCACTAGAAAATTTCTACAGAAAATTGGGGGTATGATTTTGTCTTGTGAAGTGACTTGGTATTTGACCATATGTCTCATTTTCTTAACTAGAGTACACATGTCCCCTTAGTAAACAGAATGTATATAATGTATGTGTATATATTTATGGAGAGAGAGAGAGAGACAGAGACAGAGACAGAGACAGAGAGACATAGAGAGAGAGAGAGAATTAAAAACTGGTTCAAACTTAGTGGTTAGGATAATAACTATAATCAATGGCCTGTGACCAGGACTAATGATTCCACTGTCTCCAGTTGTTAATTGCTTGCTGTTATTCATCAAGGAGTAAATATCCATGAGATTTTCCCCTTTGATGATGGTATGACTACTGTTGTTGGTAAACTTCAGTTCTTGTTTAATGAAGCAAGATATTGAGATTTCATGGGTAAAGTTTCCCTATAATAGGTAGAAGGTGCAATACCCCAGGAAACCTCGTGTTTCTTGTAATCATAAGTGATCAGCCATAAATACATGTATGTATGAGCAAAAATAAATGAATTCAGAAGGATTTATTTATATCTACATATGTACCTATATACATATGTTAATGTAACAATAGTAATTAAAGAACAAGTTATAAATTTGATCACAATTGAGAGAGAAAATAGGGAGTAGTTTAACAGGAGAGGGGTAAGTGTAAAAAGATATAAATGATATACTCATAGACAATATTTAAAAAATTTAAGATTAAGTTTAAAAAGTTGAAATAGTTTGAAAATAATATTTTTGCCATTTTTATGCCTTCAGATTAAAGAATTTCTGTATATTCAAATTGTATGACAGTATAATCATTAAATATGACCACCAATGTTTTCACATTCAAAATATGAGGTGTTATGATAACATTAATTATAGAGTATGAAAATAATTTGCTCTTGTATCCAGGCTCTTCCTGCGAAGCTGGAGAAAAATATAAACACAGCTAGCAGCTCTGAAAAAGAAGTAGGGAATCCTTTGTGAAGGAAATTCATATAGCCTGTGCCTCAGTGGCTTGTCCTCATCAGATCAGGTACTATCCTGCGTCCTTCCTCTCTTCTTACCTCAGGGTGTTGCTAAGTGGTTGGTGAGGGTATACCATTCTCCATGTATGGAGTATCCTTTTGAGGATGAGTTTTGTAGAATGATGTTCTCAGAAGATAATGCCTAATTTAAAAAAAATTAAAATGTGTAAATATTAGATATCACAGAGTATGTAACCATCTCTATTTTAGGGAGTCATTTTTATAGATAATGTCTATATCTAAAGCCATAGATATTCATAAATATATCAGTATCCTAATGTGAAACATGTTATGGTCATAACTTTTCAGTTTGAACTGAATATCATATATTATTTTCCCACTGCTGGGATGATCATGAAAATTGCAGTAGTATTATGCACAGTAGTAATTACTGCTAGATAATTAATCTTGACCTTCACCAACTGATTCAGCTCTGGGGACAGTATTTATAACATTCTATCATCTCTTTTGGTGCTGAAATATTTTGAAGTTGGTAGTACAGCCTCAAATAGGAAGACCAAAGGACTGAATTGCACAGTTTCATATCTCTTTAAGTGACACTGATTTGGAGAAAATAAAATTCCTTCCTGACACATGTCAGAGAGAGAGAGTACTTATGTTATGGAAGTACTCTAATTACTATTACTCTAATTACATCTTTTTTAAATTTTAACTTCAAGAAGCAATTGTTTTTAAAGTGGCATTACAAAGATAGTTTTGGTGATTGTTGCTGACCAGGATTGGAGGATTCAGAGTTAGGTTGAAATATATAATAGTTATGAAACTTCAATGCTAATATTTGCAGGCTTCTGGGCTATGATATATTATGATTTTTCTAGAGGACAAATATTCCAAGTGAGGCAAGCATGGATGTTTCTTTTAATTTTCACCAGAATTTAGTTTAAGCTTTCTCATCATTTCTGTATATATTTTACAACGGTAGATAAAAGATACACTTTGCTTATAGAAACATGCTTTTTTATGGGCATGTGGCTACATGTCCCTAGACTTACTCTTCAGTCCCTCACCTGGGCTGCCCACACAGTTTAGTATATGATTCACCTTTCTATCTTTACCCAAAATTAATGTTTAAAGTTCTGTGCATCACTAAGTGAAGTACAGTGTACTTTCACATGGTTCATACTCTATGAAGGCAAGCTGGAAATGAAGCAGAAGTACAGATTTCATATAAATATAGACTATTACTCTTTATCACTATTGACTTAATATGCATATGTGTATCTTACAAAAATTAAGATAGAATCATGACTCTAACATGTCTGGATTGATTATACTGCTCATATTGTATATAAAATGGTACCTCCAATCTAGGTTCTGTGAATTGTTCCAAAACTGTGCAATTTCAAAGTCAGTTTCAGAATTATAAGGAATAAATCCATCTCACTATGTAAGTAGGACAGAATAACGTAGTTATATTTTGTGCAAATACAATAATCTGCTCGATTTCCAAGGCTTCCTTCCAGTAATTTTTGAATGCTAGAGTTTCCATCACCATTGACTCTAAATTTTAACAAAAACCAATATTTTAAAGCAGAATTGTTTCCTATGCACTAAGCAATTATGAACAAAATTAAAAAATTCCCTTACTGAAAACTGACATTTGTAGTGTTTACTGTGTCTCAGGAGCTTTAACTATGCAAACCAATGTCTCCATCAGTTAGTTGAACTTATAAATTAAATATTGCTGTGTGATTTTTGTAAATTGGGGATTAAAAATGAAAGAAATTAAAATCACAAGCCACCCAATTAGCAAATGGCTGGAGCTGCAAGCAGTGCCCTGGATACTAGGCCTATCCAGATGGTACAAGCATATTTCCCTTCATTCTAACATTGTTGGGTATATTGTGGATCTCTTGGGACCTTCAAAGATGAAAGTATAGTACACATTATACATAAATATTTTACATGTTCTGAAATATTTTAATAAAATTTATCTACATATCATATAAAGCAGTGGATACTGTATGTGGGGGTTTGATAGAGTACTGTGTGGTGAAACATTACTCTATTTCTAGAGGTATGAATATTATTTTTTCTAGTTTTCCAAGACAGAGTTTCTCTGTATTGTTTTGGAGGCTGTCCTAGAACTCACTCAGTAGACGAGGCTGGTATTGAACTCAGAGAGATCAGCCTGCCACTGCTTCCAGAGTTCTGGGATTAAAGGTGTACATCACCAATGCATGGCTGAAGTCTGAATATTATAAGTGAGCCAAACATGAGAGTTTCTTTTAATTTTCACCAGAATTTAACTTATCTTATCATTTCTTTATATATTTCACAGCAGCAGATAAAAGATACATGTATATACAGAAACATGCCTTTTGTGGGTATCGACTGCATATTGCTGAACTAACCAGTCTCTCCCTCATCTGAGCTCTCCCCACAGTTCAGACTCTATCTCACCTGCCTTCACACAGATTTCAAGATTTGTTTCATATACATAAAAATAGCATAAACAAAAGACTACTTCTCAAACTCTCTAGTGCTAGTACTTTATTACTTAAAATCCCCTATAAAGTGTTTAAAAGTAACATTTTCTAAAATACAGGTGAGGTCACTAGAGTAAAAATGTATTTTCTGTCCTTTGTGGGGCACCAGGAATTGTTCTTACGAAACACTTTGAAATGTAGTTTGAAGCCAACTCTTCTCCAACTTGGATTAAGTTTTATGAGCTTCTCTATGTTATTCTAAATCACTACTACATTTCAGAGTATTTTTAACACCCAAGACATGAAAATATGGAGAAGAAGCATGAACACACAGGTATCATTCTGTTATGTTTTTATCAAGCAGGGAAATTCAAGCTATGAAACCATCACAGATACCACATGGTTAAGGTCTAGAAGTTTTGATAATTTATAAGCATTTACAGCTTATAAACTGCAAACATATTTGAGGACAACAGAGGCATTGCACCATGGCAGAATAAAACAAATTCAAAATGTTTCTCAAAGTCAGGTTCATTTTGATCTGTTTTCAGTTAACTAAGTTCTTGTTCTTCTCAATCAAACTGATGATTTTTCTTATTGCATTTACATTTCCAAAGGGATTTTAAAAATTCTTTACATATACCTTTATATTCTGTTATTTTCCAAATTATTATGCTTGTGTGAATTTATAAAACATAAGTTCCATTTTTTCTTTGTGATATTTAAAACAGATATTTTATCTTCATATGGACATTATTCTCATTAAATTGTGTGCTACAAATTGAAAAGTTCTATAAAATGATAACAATGAAACATCCCACATCATAGGACTCAAGCACCTGCAGTTTGATACACAAAGGTGTACATGTGATTATTAACCTATAAAGCTAGAATAATTACATATTAACTGGACACAATGTGATTCAGTTTAGAGATCATTTTAGATCTCCTTTCCATTTCCCTTGGCCTGAAATAATACCAGTAGCTTATGTATTTAATAAATACAAAGGAGAGAAGCAGCAGAAAAAGCACATTCATGAAGGTCATATTGAGCCTGTCCTCTTACATGGAGATTTGCTATGGGTCTGGAAGTAAATCCCTGGAGTCAGCTACATGGACTTCACATAAGTGCATTGCAAACACAAGATAATGCCATTTTTCCTGAGCAAAAGGAAAGTCTCCATGAAGGCATCACTGTCACCAACTGTAAGTGCTCACACAAATCTCTGTTCCTTCTTTGGACAGGACATAGATGTGTGCATTGCTTGGGATGGCAGACTCAATGTAGACCATAAAGAACCAGACAGGTCCACTGTCTCGGGCTCACCCAGAGACGGAATCTCATACCTTGCCTTCTTCATTAACACATTTGTGATCTCCTGGTCCAGTGAGCAAGTGAAATTGGTTATCATAACACTTATATGCCCATTTTACCACTAGGAACCATTTCAGTTCAAGACTGTACACCAAGAAAATGCAAAGAATTCCATCTTTGACTTCAGTTTTAGAAGCATGGTTCCTTTCCTAGTTCTCCTTCATGGCCATTTGCTAACAGACATACACAATGTTTGGTATGTTAGTAGATGAGATGACTAATGAAGTCTAAATAGTCATAAAAGGAAAATTCCTATGAACTGGGTAAACAAGAGAATTACAAATGTGATGAATAGTAATGGGATACTACAGATACTGATATTGCCAAGCATATCATTTCAATACTCATAACAATTACTTGGAATAAGCAACTCCACACTGCTAATCAACAGCATCTGTTCCTCTTCACAGCTGTTACCCAGAAAAGTGCCACTCTCCTCATGCCTTGAATCTAGACATACTGTGATTGTAATGAACACCTATCTTGATGAGCAAC
Organism: Mesocricetus auratus; assembly: GCF_017639785.1. Lineage (NCBI taxonomy): Eukaryota > Metazoa > Chordata > Mammalia > Rodentia > Cricetidae > Mesocricetus > Mesocricetus auratus. Next base: position 1,251,473 of record NW_024429190.1, read on the forward strand.
ACAGCCTAACGTCTTGGGGAAATTTCAAATAGAGGTCCATTTGAAAGTCAGAGGTATGCAGTTGCCAAGGAGACTCTCCTGTGAGGCACAACACTGACTTTGCTTTGAAAAAGACACGTTTAATTTACAGATCCAGGCTGTTATTCATTTAAACATACTTCACACATTTGCACCAGAAACAAAACATAATTAAAATAATATTATAAGACATCCACTTAAAAGACTAATTCTCTCACCCATTCAGCCATTCAAAAGAAACACATGTTCCTTTCCAGCCAGTGCTCATTATTTCAATTGTATGCCCATGACTGTACTCCCAGAATAATTCCACATATTTGGAAAAGTCATGAGGAAAATCCAGAAGAAAGGTTAACTGGTTCAAAGATCGATTGGGCAATAAAACAACAACGAAGAAGCAAAACTGACTGGAAGATCCAAGGGATCTTATATGCAAACTCATATCTGAATAGAAATAATATTTTAAAAGACACAAAAATGGGGTGGATGCGGTGAGAGTACTCTTGGGATGCAGACAGAAATCTCCATTTTTCTTTCTATAGAACAGAAAAGTTTACAGTCTCAGTGTGAGTTACCATAGGGAAAGAAAAGAGCTTGAATGAAGAAACTGACAAATCTTAAGTTCAAGTGTGTTCTGGATTCCATAGCCATCCCTCCAGTAGGTGATTCAGTATTGTTGTCACTAGCCCAGTTGGGAGCCATGCACAATGGTCTCTCCAAGTTTCCCCTCTTTCATCTTTTACCTCTACCAATGGGAGATTTTATCTTCAATGTGGTTGGAGACTAATTATCAGTAGCTGAAGACTGAGTGCCCTGAGAGTGAATACTGAATGCTGCAAGATTTTCTAGTTTCCTTCTTATACACATCTCTAGTACTAGGATTAAAGTCATAATCTCTGTTTCTAGTTTAGACTTATTTACTCTTGTGTAGCCCTGGTAGGCCTTGATCTCATAGAGATCAATCTCCCTCTGCTTTCCAAATCCTTGGATTAAAGTTGTGTGCCACCATTACCCAGCTTCTATGGCTGTCTAGTTTGTCTGGCTTTACATTCTGATTATCAGTAGCTTTAGTAGATCATAAATAATATGTCACCACATATGATGGGCAGATCTATTTTTTCTAAACTAGTGAACAATTTTCCAGTCCCTTCTCTCAACCCATCTCTTCTCCTCCTCCCACAACCCACTCCTCCTCTGTCTCTTTCCAGAAAGGGGCAGGCCTCCCTTGGATATCAACAAAGCATGGAATATCAAGTTGCAAGAAGACTAAGTATCCCCCATTGTATTAAGGATAGGCAAAGCAATCCAGTATGAATAAGTGGTTCCCAAGAGCCAGCCAAAATGTTAGAGGCAGTCCCTGTTTTCATTGTTAGGAGTCCCAAAATTAGACAAAGCTAGACAACTGCAGCATATATGTAGAGGGTCTAGTTCGGTTCCATGCAGGCTCCCTGGTTGTTGGGTCAGTATCTGTGAGTGCCAATGAACCAAGTTAGTTGATTCTGTACTTTTTCTTGTGTCCTTGACCACTCTGGATCCTTCTGTCCTTCCTCTCTGTCTTTAGGGGATTCCCTTAGCTCAGCCTAATGTTTGGCTGTAGGTCTCTGCATCTGTTTCTATCAAGTACTGAACTAAGGCTCTCAGATATATTGGGTAGTCATCAACATGTTAACAGGAGATTGCCAGTTCTGGCTACTTACCTATCATTGATAGGAGTATTAACTGAAATCATACTTGTGATTTATGGGAATTTTCCTTTCATCAGGTTTCTACCTGATTCCAAATACCTGCCCCCATTTCCAATTATCTCTTTCAATACTCTACTCCACCACCCAACACCTGACCTAATCCCCCTTATTCCCATACCTACCTGCCCCTAGTCTACCCAGGAGAACACTTCTATTTTGCCTTCCCAGGGAGATTCATGCATTACCCCTTGGGCCCTCCTTGTTACTTATCCTCTCTGGTTCTGTGAATTGTAACATGACCAGCCTTTCCTTTAAGCTAGTATTCACTTATGACTGGGTACACACAGTGTTTGTCTTTATGAGTCTCATTTCCCACCCTCTATATGTTTTTTTATAGTTCTATACACTTGCCTTCAAATTTCAGGAAGTCATTGTTTTTAACAGCAGAGTTATACTCCATTGTGTAAGTTTACATGTCCTATATCCATTCCTTGGTAAAGGGGACTCTATGTTGTTTCCAGAATCTACCTACTGTGAATAAACCTGCTATGACATGGTGGAGCAGATGTCCTAGAAGTATTATTGATCCTTTGACTAGATGCCCAAGTGTGGTATAAGTCAGTCTTCAGGTAGAATGATACCCAATTTTCTGAGAAACCACTGTATTGATTTCTATAGTTGCTGTAAGAGTTTCCACTATTGGCAGCAATGAAAGAGTGTTCTCCTTTGCACATCTTCTCTAGCATAACTATCATTTGTGTTTTTATCTCAACCATTCTGACAGGTGTAACATGGAATCTTAGAGTTGAACACCAGTAGCACAGACACTAAGGTTGTCAATTAATACTTGGGACCTCAAAAAACTGAAATACTTCTGTAAGGAAAAGCACACTGTAAATAAGGCAAAATGGCAGCTAAAGAATGGGAAAGAAATTTATCAGCTCCACATCAGACAGAAGACTAATCTCCAAAATAAAGATCTCAGAAGCCAATACATCCATAAAACAAATAATCCAATTAATAAATTGGGTATAGACCTAAACAGAGAATTATTAACAGGAAAGCACTTAAATAAATATTCAATATTGTTAGCCATCAGGGAAGAGCTAAGAAAAATTTCTCAGACTGAACTGAGACAGAAGACAAAGGAAATACTTTGTTTTCCTGAAAATTTAAATAAGGGTTACAAAGACTTCTGACCTGTTACTGACAACAATTGTAAGTGGATTTTTTTTACCTGTTATCTGTGTTGATCTAATTCAGCATGTCTTATTACTTGCTGCTTTCAGGCCCACTGTGGAGCTTTTTCTGTGAATTTAACTCCATCTCTTGATACATTTTTAACAACATTGGCACATCTTTCCAAAATTTGGCTTTCTCATTCTTGCGATTCTTCTAAAATGTTTTCCAAAATCATCACAAGAAGCAGTACATATGAATCATGAATCACCAGTGGCTATTTAACAAGTCATACACAACATTGTAGATTGAAATTCCACTGATTTCTTCACTTCAGTAAGAAAAATTATATTGAAGTCTTTCATGCTCCACAATTCTATAGATCTCTTAAAAATGGTCCTTATGTTCAATGTCATGTAACTGGAGGTTTTTACAAATTGTATTAACAAAATAAATTAATTTTTCAGACAGACAGAGAAGAAATTGGATAAAACATTTTTTGTATTCACAGCTCCATTTAACAAGCAGTCACCAGACTGTGCCACTCATATTTAGGTTAGGTCTTAGTACTTTAAATAACTTGATCAAGACAACTCCTTGTAACTGTGCAATAAATATCATCTCTTAGTTCATTCCAGAGATACTCAAAGTGACAATGAAGATCAACCACCTCAGAATGGCTTCTGGTACTGGTTTCTTTAATAGAACAGAATCCAAAGAGTTAAAGAAACAAAACTTCAAGATCTCCCTGCTGTCTTTAATTAACTTTTTCCTCAACTGTTCTACTGCATTCCACTAAGCAAAGTGAGAGAGGGTCAAATCAGACCCAAAATATTATGTGAGTCTGTCTCCAAATAGGAGGTGATGTTGATGAGGCAAAGTTAAGACTGAGTTTTTTTCAGTTTATAAACTATTATAAACACATATTTCATCTTAGTTTTTTCCACATGGCTTAGTTGTGATGCTTGATTATAGTTGGGTAAAAACACATTGCTGTAGATCCATCTCATGGAAAAAAAGCAGTACTACAGTATTAAATGTTACAGTTTAATATGAATCAAAGATTATTTTAAATTTTCTTCTCAAGCTCTCCATTCTCTTGAGCATTCTGCAACATACCCTCTAGCCTGGGATGGAACAAGATCACGAGTATTCATGTATGTTCTAGCTTAAGAAGTCAGGCTTCTCAATATTTGTTTAATGCAGAGTAAATATTGAAATGGGAGAAAGAAGATGTATGCCAAAATTTTAAAGAGTAGTGTGTATATAGAAAAATCACCTTCTTGTGGTACCAATCACTTGAAAACCATAAATTGATGTACTACTTAAATAAGGAGGAAAATTAACATACCAAAAATGGGTCAAAGATTGGAGCCTAATGTTCTTGCAATAAACTTTTTTCATGCAAGTAATACTAGGAGTTAATTATACAATGTTTGGCCTCATTATTAATATGTAAACCAGTTGAGCAAAATGGTGTGGTAGGCTGTCTACAGGAAGGAATAGATTCAACAAGAAAATTTCATCTCGAGATATGAAAAATATAATGTTTAATGTTCTGAAGAAATGAAACAAAACAGAACATTTGCTGTTTAATGAATGAATATTTTAAAATGCTCTTCTTAGAGATAGTTTGCTCATGTACTTAAAAACATTTCCTTCAGCCGGGCGGTGGTGGCGCACGCCGCAGACGCAGGCGGATCTTTGTGCGTTCGAGGCCAGGCTGGACCGATAGCCTCTGAAACAATACAGAGAAACCCTGTCTCATAAAAACCAAAAAAAAAAAAAAACATTTCCCTCTTTACTAAAAGTACATTTAAAAGAAAGCAAAATTGTTCTCTATAATTATTTTACATCTGTTCTACATTTTTTAGAGTAACATATATCTATATTTATGTTATAGTCACTTTACAATAAGCAGTGCTGAAATCAGGACTAAGTATTGTTGGAAACTGAAGAAATGAAAATTATACAGTACCATTGTGAAACACATAATAATGTAATATTTCTGTTACTACTTTTATTATTTTCAAGTTGGACAGTTTGAAATTTATCTTTATATTTTATTTCTGAAAAAAATATTTATAAATTATTGGAACTGTAGTGTTTCTCAGTCAAGTGTAGAAGCTTTAAGGGAGCTGCAAGTTCAGTTCCTATCTTTCCTCACCTTGGAATCTGTACAGCAACTCCCTACTGCTCTACTATAAGATTGGTTTCATTAATAAGCTGGGTCAATATTCAGTCAACTCTGAAAAGCTGAAGGAGGAGGGATGGATAATGAGGGTCACATGATAACTTCTCTTTGACCTTAGGGAACTATTGAAAATATAGGAGAACATGAAATCCTAACTGAATATATTTATTTGACTCAGGCCTCTGGGGTATTATGTAGTACCATACTAGTAGTTAACTAGTTAGGATGGTGTATTCTACCTATCTTAAATACTTATACTCTAGTTAATGAAATCCTCCACAATCCAAACTAAAGATTTATACTTGAAAACTTATTGCTTGAAAAAACTTTTAGTAACACTCTAGTTGATATAAACACATTATACTTTAAAACCTGGAAATGTGGCTTTAAAATCAGACTGAATATAACTTAAGGCATTAAGGTGTGATCCCAGAATAATGATATATGGTACAGCAAAAGAGAGGATGGAATTCATGAAGATATATGTGAACATGAATCATATAGAACATAGTAGGAAATACTAAAAATTTTGCAATGAAAACAGGAAACTACTATCTCAAATATGGAAGACAGAGCCTCTGAAGAAAATAGCCCAAAGGTTTAATTTTGTCAAAATGTGTATACACAGACACATATATTCTTGTATCCTAATTCAAATACTGGGATATTTTATTGAACACTAATGAAAACTGTTACAAATCATGAGCATTAATGGTATGTTTGTCCAGATGGATTGTGTAAACATCTCTGACAATAGAAAGAAAACAAAGTCACGATTATGTTTTTTTTAATTTGTATATTTTTTGAAGAATATGACTGTAACCCAACATTTGGGAGGCAGAAAATAGATCACTGAATTTGAGGTCAGCCTGTTCTATGAAGTGAGCACTGGGTTGGCCAGGCCGACATAGAGAAACTCTGTCTTGAAAAGAAACAGAACGATCTGGTCAATCATACATTTTTAGCATTTATCCATTTTCTGTGTTGCAAATGTAGACAGAGATTAAAATAACTATCATGTTGTTTTGAAGCTTATTGTTTAAGTAGAGAGGAAATATTTTACATAATTAATAAAATAATAATCTTGTCTTTGACTATACAATTCATCATGAAAATATTCACTGTTTGGCATATTTTATATGTTTTTATTTAAATTAGAAACATGCTTTCTTCACATGTTAATCCCAGCTCCCTCTCCCACCCCTCCTCCTGTGTCCCTCCACCAGCCCTCTCAACCCCCCAACTAATCCCTACACCATTCCCCAGGGAGAGTAAGGCCCTCCATGCGGGTATCTCCAGAGTTAGTAATTTCATTCAGGTCAGGAACTAGGACATCCTCCATGTGTCCAGACTAGGAGAGTATCCCTCAATGTGGAATGGGCTCCCAAAGTTCATTTGTATGCCATGGTAAACACTGATCTACTACACAAGGCCCCAGAGATTGCTGAGGCCTCCTCACTGAAACTATATTCAAGGAGTCTGGATCAGTCCCCTGCTTGCATTTTAGCCATCAGTCTGGGGTTCAAGAGCTCCCCATTGTCCGGTCAGCTGTCTTTGTAGGTTTAACGAGCAGGGTCTTGGTGCCTTTGCTCATCACTCCTCCATTTCTGTCACTGTGTTCCAGGAGTTCAGTCCAGTGTTCAGCTGTGGGTATCTGCCTCTGCTTTTCATCAGTCACTGGATGAAGTACCTAGATGGCAAAAAGGTAGTCATCAATCTTATCATAAGGGTGGGTCTATTAAGGTAGTTTCTCTACTATTGCTTAATTTGCCAGCTGGTGTTATACCTGTAGATCTTTGGAAATCTCACAAGTGTCAGCTCTCTCCTTAAAGCTATAATAACTCCATCTATTAAGGTATCCCTAATCCTTTTCTATTACATTCTTATTCGACTCAACCTTCCTACTCCCCCATGGTTTCCTCTGCCCTAGTTTCTGGTTCCCTCTACCCTCACTCCCTGTTGCCAATATGCTCAGGAGATCTTGGCTCCTTCCACTTCTCTGGGTTATTTTGTATATCTCTCTTAGGGTCCTAGCTGTTTCCCAGACTCCCTGGAAAAGGGATTGTTGGCTGAAACTCCCCTGATCCTTGTCTAAAATCCATATATGAGTGAGTACATACCATGTTTTTCTTTTTGTGACTGTGTTTCCTCACTCAGAAGGGTTTCTTCTAGTGCCATCCATTTGCCTGCAAATTTAAATATTCCATCATTTTTTCACATTGAATAGTACTCCATAGTGTAAATATCCCACATTTTCTCTATCCACTGAAGAGTTGTCAGACATTTAGGCTGCTTCCAGGATCTGGATATTACAAATAGTGCTGTTATGAACACATTGGAACAAATATCAGTGTTGTATGAATGGGCATATTTTGGGTATATGCCTAAGAGTTGAATTGCTGTGTCTTGTATTAGACTGAGTCCCATTTTTCTAAGGAATCTCCATACTGATTTCCAAAATGGCTGTACAAGTGTACACTCCCACCAACAATGGAAAAATCTTCCCCTTTCTCCATATCCCCTGCAGCATAAGTTGTTATTGGTGTTTTAGATTTTAGCTATTCTGACAGGAGTAAGATGATATCTCATAGTTATTTTGATATGCATATCCATAATGGCTAAGGATGTTGAGCACTTTAAATGTCTCTCAGCCATTTTAGACTCTATTGAGAATTCTCTATTTAGTTCAGTCCCCCAAATTTTAATTGGATGCTTTGGTGTTTTGGACCCTTGCTTCTTGAGTTTGTAAATTTTGGAGATCAGCCCACTATCATATGTGGGGCTAGTGAATATCTTTTCCCATTCTGTGAGCTGCCTTTTTGTCTTACAGAAGCTTCTCGGTTTCAGGAGGTCCTATTTATTAACTGTCAATCCAAGTGTTTTTGATATTGGTGCTATGTTCAGGAAGTGGTCTCCTCTACCAATTCATTCAAGGATACTTCCCACTTCTTTTTCTAAGAGGATCAGTGTGGCTGGATTTATGTTGAGGTCTTTGATCCATTTGGACTTAAGTTTTGTGCATTGTAATAGACATAGATCTATCTGCAGTCTTCTGTTTGCCAATATTCAGGTATGCCATCACTGTTTATTGAAGAAGCTATCTTCTTTTACCTTTGTTTAACTTTAGTTTTTTGTTGAAAATCAGGTGTCGGTAGGATTGTGGGTTAATCTCAGGGTACTCAATTCGATTCCATTGGTCTACCTGTGTATTTTTATGCCAATACAAAACTTTTTTCAGGATTACAGCTCTATAATAGAGCTCGAAGCAGGGATGGGGATGCCTCCCGATGTTGCTTTATTGCGCAGTGTTATCTTGAATATCCTGTGTCTTTTGTTTTTCCATATAAAGTTGAGAATTGTTCGTTCAAGGTCTGTGAAGTATTATGATGGGATTTGGAGGGGGATTGCATTGAGTCTGTAGATTGCTTTTGGCAGGATTGCCATTTTCTGGTGTCTTCTATAATTTTTTCTTTTTTTACTATTTTTTATATTTATTATTATATATTTTTAAGTTTAAGTTTAGATTAGAAACAAGATTGCTTCACAAGTCACTTCCAGGTCCCTCTCTCTTTCCCTCCCCTCCTCCCATGCCCTCACCCCAAACCGCCCATTATCCCCTCATTTCCCCAGGGAGGGTGAGGCCTTCTATTGGGTAGTCCATAGTTTGTCATTTCATCCAGGGCAGGGCCTAGACCCTCCCCAAAGATTTCAGGGTGAGAGTGCAACTCACATTGTTGGATGGGAGTCCAAATTCCGTGTGTATACTCGGGATGAGTACTGATCTATTGCCCAAGACTCAAGAAATTACATAGGGCTCTTCAGTCCCATGCTGGATTCTCAGGTTGATGCCTGGGATTCAAAAGTTAAACTTTGTCAGGTCTGCTGCTTCTGGGGATTAAACCAGCCCAGTCTTAATCCCTTTGGTCATCAGTCCTCCCTCTCTGTTACTGGCTTTCTTGAGTTCAGCACAGTGCTTAGCCATGGGAGTGTGCCACTTGTTCCATGAATGAAATTTCAGTTTCCCAGACTCTCTGGCCATGGGTTTGTAGGCTGGCACTCCCCAAATCTATGTCTAAAATCCATATATGACAGAGTACATGCAATGTTTCTCTTTTTGTGACTGTGTTATATATATTCCTAAGAATGGAGTTGCTGGTTCTTGTGGTAGGCTTATTCCCATTTTTCTGAGGAAACTCCATACTGATTTCAAAAGTGTCTGAACAATTTGGCACTCCCACCAGCAATGGAGGAGTGTTCCCCTTTCACCACATCCTCTCCAGCATAAATTGTCATTGGTGTTTTTGATTTTAGCCATTCTGATAGGTGTGAGGTGGTATCTCAGAGTTGTTTTGATTTGCATCTCCCGGATGGCTAAGGATGTTCAGCACTTTCTCAAGAGCATCTCAGCCATTTTAGACTCCTCTATTGAATATTCTCTATTTAGTTCTGCACCCCACTTTTTAATTGGATCCTTTGGCGTTTTGGAGACTGTGTATAAAAGGCTACTGATTTTCTTGAGTTGATCTTGTAGCCGGCCACTTTGCTGAAGGTGCTAATCAGCTGTAAGAGTTCCCTGGTAGAGTTCTTTCAGTCATTGATGTAAACTATCATATCATCTGCAAACAGTGAAAGTTTGACCTCTTTCTTGCCAATTTGTATCCCCTTAATCCCCCTTTGTTGTCGTATGGCAATGGCTAGAACTTCAAGTACCATGTTGAAAAGGTATGGAGAGTGAAGACAGCCTTGTTTTGTACCTGATTTTAGAGGAATCGTGTTGAGTTTCTGTCCATTTAGTTTGATGTTGGCTGTTGGTTTACTGTATATAACTTTTATTATGTTTGAGTATGTTCCTGTTATCCCAGATCTCTCCAACACCTTTATCATGAAAAGGTGTTGGATTTTGTCAAAGGCTTTTTCAGCATCTAGTGAGATGATCATGTGATTTTTGTTTTTCAGCTTGTTTAAATGGTGGATTACGTTGATGGATTTTCATATGTTGAATCATCCCTGCATCCCTGGGATGAAACCTACTTGATTGTGGTGAATGATTGTTTTGATGTGTTCTTGGATACAATTTGCCAGTATTTTATTGAGTATTTTTGCATCAATGTTCAGGAGGGATATTGGTCTGAAATTCTTTTTCTTAGTTGTGTCTTTGTGTGGCTTCGGGATCAAGGTTATTGAAGCCACATAGAAAGAGTTTGGCAAAGACCCTTCTGCTTCAATTGTGTGGAATACTTTGAGAAGGATCGGTATAAGCTGTTCTTTGAATTTCTGGTAGAATTCTGCACTGAGGTCATCTGGACCTGGGCTTTTTTTGGTTGGGAGACGTCTCATGACTTCTTCTATTTTCATAGGGATTATAGGTCTATTTAAATTGCTTATCTGTTTGTTCTTAATTTAATTTTGGCAAGTGATAGCTATACAGAAAGTCGTCCATTTCCTTTAAATTTTTGAATTTTGTGGAGTACAGGTTTTCAAAGTATGACCTGATGATTCTCTGGATTTCCTCAGAGTCCATTGTTATGTCTCACGTTTCATTTCTGATTTTGTTAATTTCCATGTTCACTCTCTGATGTTTGGTAAGTTTGGACAAAGGATTGTCTATCTTGTTGATTTTCTCAAAGAACTAACTCTTCTTGCATTGAATCTTTGTATTGTTCTCCTACTTTCTACTTTATTGATTTCACCCCTCAATTTGATTATTTCCTGGCATCTACTCCTCCTGGGGGAGTTTGCTTCTTTGTGTCCTAGAGTTTTCAGCTCTGCTGTTAATTCTCTAGTATGACTATTCTCCAGTTTCTTCATGTGGGCACTTAGTGCTATGAACTTCCGTCATAGCACTGCTTTCAAAGTGTCCCATAGGTTTGGGTATGTTGTGTCTTCATTCTCATTGAATTCGAGGAAGTCTTTAATTTCTTTTTTTATTTCTTCTTTGACCCAGGAATGGTGCAGTTGTGCATTATTCAATTTCCATGAGTTTGTAGGTTTTTTGCAATTTGTGTTGTTGTTGAATTCTAATTTTAAAGCATGGTGGTCTGATAAGATGCATGGAGTTATTCCAATTTTTTTGTAGCTGCTGAGGTTTGATATGTTGCCAAGTATGTGGTCAATCTTTGAGAAGGTTCCATGTGGTGGTGAGAAGAAGGTATAATCTTTTTTATGTGGATAAAATGTTCTATAGATGTCTGTTAATCCCAGTTGGATCACTACTTCTATTAGACCCTTTTCTTCTTTGTTGAGTTTCTCTCTGGTATTCCTGTCTAGTGGTGAGAGTGGTGTGTTGAAATCTCCCACTGTATGTGTGTGGGGCTTTATATGTGATTTAACTTTTAGTAATGTTTCCTTTATGAAGGTGGACGCCTTTGTATTTGGGGCATAGATGGTCAGGATAGACACTTCATCTTGGTGGATTTCACCTGTGATGAATATGTAATGACCTCCTTCATCTCTTTTGATTGTTTTTATTTTAAATTCTAGTTTGTTAGATATTAGGATTGCTACCCCTGCTTGTTTCTTGTGTCCGTTTGATTGGAATATTTTTTCCCAACCTTTAACTCCCAGGTAATGTCTGTCTTTGAGAGTGAGGTGTGTTTCTTGTATGCAGCAGAAGGAAGGGTTCTGTCTTTGCATCCATTCTGCTAGCCTGTGTCTTTTTATGGGTGAGTTAAGGCCATTAATGTTGAGGGATATTAATGACCATTGATTGTTCATCCTTCTTCGATTTGCCATGGTTGTTTTTGGCCGAATTGTGTGGAATTTTACCCCTTTATTCTTTTGGCTGTTGGTTGAGAGGGATCCTCTAATGCATATGTTTTTCTGGTTGTAGTTAACTTCCTTGGGTTGGAGTTTTCCTTCCAAAACTTTCTGTAGGGCTGGGTTAGTGGATACGTATTGCTTGAATCTAGTTTTTCATGGAATATCTTATTTTCTCCATCTATAGTGATAGAGAGCTTTGCCGGGTATAATAGTCTGGGCTGGCATTCATGGTCTTTTAGTGTTGGTAGAATATCTATCCAGTACCTCCTGGCTTTCAGAGTTTCCATGGAGAAGTCAGGTGTAATTCTGATAGGTCTGCCTTTATATGCTACTTGGCATTTTCTTTAGGTGCTCTTAATATTCTTTCTTTATTCTGTATATTTGGGGTGTTGATTATTATGGGGCGAGGGGACTTTATTTTGGCCCACTCTATTTGGTGTTCTGTAAGCTTCTTGTACCTTCATTGGCATGTCTTTCTTAAGGTTCGGAAAGTTTTCTTCTATGATTTTTTGAATATGTTTTCTGCCCCTTGGAGGTGGTTTTCTTCTCCTTCTTCTATACCTATTATTCTTAGGTTTTGTCTTTTGATGGTGTCCCATATTTCCTGTATGTTTTGTGTTAAGGATTTTTTGGACTTATGGTTTTCTTTGGTTGATGAATCTATTTCTCCTAGTGTATCTTCAACACTTGAGATTCTGTCTTCCATCTCTTCTATTTTGTTGGCAATGCTTGTATAGGTAGTATCTGACCGTTTGCCTAGCTTTTCTTTTTCTTGCCTTTCTTCAGATTGTGTTTTTTTTATTGTCTCTATTTCAGTTTTCAACTCTTGCAGTGTTTGCATTGTTTCTTGCAATTTTCGGTTTATCCTTTGTCCATTTGTTGCCTTTTATGAATTTTTTGGTTTGTTCTTTCTTCCCTTTCTTGCCTTTTTTGGTTTGTTGTTTCTTCCATTTCTTTCATTTTTTAGTTTGCATTTTCTTCCATTTCTTGCATTTTTTGGTATGTTTCTTCTTCCATTTGCTGCTTTTTTTGGTATGTTTCTTCTTCCATTTCCTGCCTTTTTTGGTTTGTATTTTCTTCCATTTCTTGCATTTTTTGGATTGTTTCTTCTTCCATTTCTTTGAGGGATTTTCCTATATCCTCTTTTAGGACCTCTATCATTTTCATTAAAGTGGTTTTAAGGTCATTCTCTTCTGCTTCGTTTGCATTGGAATACTGGAGTCTTGCTGGTGTGGAGTCTCTAGAATCTGGTGGTGTCAAATTTTTTTTCTGTTGCTGAGTGTGTTTTTGTATTGTCTCTTTCTGATCTCTTCTTCTAGTGGGTGCAGAATTAGCCCCTTACTGGTCTGGGGACCAGAGTTCCCTTTTGGTGGGTGCTAGCAAGTCCAATAATCTGGTGGTTCTTCTATTCCTTGTCCAAATGCTGGTCCCGTAGGTGGAGAAGAAGAACAGGAATCTGGGGTGCTTAGCCTCCTACCTGGTCTCCTGGACCCTATGCTGGGACCAGAGTTCCCTTGTGGTGGGTGCTAGCAAGTCCAATAATATGGTAATTCTTCTATACCTTGTCCTCGTTCTGGTCCCATGGGTGGAGAAGAAGAACAGGAATCTGGGGTGCTTTGCCTCCCACCTGGTTGCCTGGACCCTTTTCTGTATCCTCTTGTACCTGATTCTGCCAGAACAGCTGCTCCCCTTGTCTCCCTTGCTCCTCTGGTTTCCTGGTCTCGTTGGTCGTAGAGATGTCCTGGAATCTGGGGTGTTTGGCTCCTCTGGGATTGGAAGCTCTGTGCAGTTCCCTGGCGATCCCCAGGTACTGGAACACAGGCCCAGAAGCAGGGCCTGTTGTACCTGATGCTGCCGGAACAGCTGCTCTTTAATTTTTTTCTTTAAAGACTCAAAGTTCTTGTGATACTGGTCTTTCACTTTTTGGTTAGCATTTCTCCAAGGTCTTTTATGTGGTTTGTGGCAACTGTAAAGGTTGATGTTTCTCTGATTTCTTTTTCAGCCCTTTTATCATCTGTATATAATAGTGCTACTGATTTTCAAGAGTTGATCTGTATTCTGCTATTTTGCTGAAGTTCTTTATCAGTTGTATGATTTCCCTGGTAGAGTTCTTTGGGTCACTTATGTAAACTATGATATCATCCTCAAATAGTGAATGTTTGACCTCTTTCTGTCCAACTTGTATCCCCTTTATCTCCTTTTCTTGTCTTAATGCTCTTGGTAGAACTTCATGTACAATATTGAAGAGGTATAGGTAGAGGGTATATCCTTGTCTTGTTCCTGATTATAGATGAATTGCTTTGACTTCCTCTCTAATGAGTTTGGTATTGTCTGTTCGTTTGCTTTATATAACTTTCATTATGTTTAGGTATGTTCCTGTTTTCCCAGATCACTCCAATACCTTTATCATGAATGGGTGATGGATTTTATCAAAAGCTTTTTCAACATCTAGTGAGTTGATCACGTGATTTTTGTTTCTCAGTTTGTTTATATTGTTGATTACATTGATGGGCTTTCATATGTAGAACCATCCCTGCATCCCTGGAATGAAACCTGCTTGGTCATAGTGGATGATTATTTTGATGTATTCTTGGATCTGATTTGCCAGTATGTTATAGAATATTTTTGCATTAATGTTCATGAGAGATATTGGTTTGAAATCCACTTTCTCAGTTGTGTCTTTGTGTGGCTTGGGTATCAATGTTATTGAAGTCATGTAAAAAGAGTTTGATGAAAACCCTTCTGCTTCTATTGCATGGAATACATTGTATAAAATTGGTATATTCTGTTCTTTGAATTTCTGGTAAAATTCTGCACTGAGGCCATCTTCCCATTGCTTTTTTATCTTTATTTTATTTATTTATTTATTTATTTATTTATGATTTTGGTTAGGAGACTTTTGATGACCACTTCTAATTCCTCAGGTATTATAGATATATTTAAATTGCTTATGTGTTCTTGATTTAATTTTGGTAAGTGATATCTATCCAGAAAATTGTCCATTTCCTGTAATTTTTTAAATTTTGTGGATTATTGTTTTTATAAATTTGCCCTGATGATTCTCTGAATTTACTCACTGTCTGTTGTTATGTCTCCCTTTTCATTTCTGATTTTATTAGTTTGTATATTCATACTCTGCCATTTGTTAAGTTTGGATAAACGTTTGCTTATCTTGTTGATTTTCTCATAGAACAAACATTGGTTCTTTTTGTTGTTTTCCCAGTTTCTACTTTATTGATTTCAGCCCTCAATTTAATTATTTCCTGCAGTCTGCTCATCTGGGGTAAGTTTGCTTCCTTTCATTCTAGATCTTTCAGTTGCTCTGTTAATTCTCTAGCGTGACTATTCTGCAGTTTCTTCATGTGGGCACTTAGTGCTATGAACTTTCCTCTTAGCACTGCTTTCAAAGTGTCCTATAAGTTGGATATGTTGTGTCTTCATTCTCCTTGAATTCTAGGAAGTCTTTAGTTTCTTTTTTTAGTTCTTCTTTGACCCAGGAATGGTGCAATTGTGCATTATTCTATTTCCATGAGCTTTCAGTATTTCTGCGATTTGTGTTGTTGTTGAATTTAACTTTAAAGTACAGTGGTCTGATAAGACACATGGAGATACTCCATTTGTTTTTTACCTGTTGAGGTTTGCTATGATGCCAAGTGTGTGGTCGAGTTTTGAGAAGTTTCCATGTGATGTTGAGAAGAAGGTGTATTCATTTGTGTTTGGCTGGAATGTTTTGTAGATATCTGTTAAACCCAAATGGGTCATAACTTGTATTATTTCCTTTGCTTCATTTTTAAATTTCTGTCTGGTAGTCCTGTTTAGTGGTGAGACTGGGATGTTGAAGACTCCCACTATAAGTGTGTGAGGTTTTATATGTGATTTGAGATTTAGTAATGTTTATTTTATGAACATGGATTTCTTTGTATTTGGGGCATAGATGTTCAGAATTGAGACTTCATCTTGGTGGATTTGTCCTGTGATGAGTATGATGTGACCTCCTTCATCTCTTTTAATTGATTTTTGTTTAAATTCTAATTTGTTAGATATTAGGATTGCTACCTCTGCTTGATTCTTGCATGCATTTGATTGGAAAATTTTTCCCAACCCTTAACTCTGAAGTAACATCTGTTTTTGAAGATAAGGCATGTACTTGTATGAAGCAGAATCATGGATTTCTTTTTGAACCCATTCTGTTAGCCTGTGTCTTTGTATGAGTGGTTTAAGACTTTTGACATTGAGGGATATTAATGACCATTGATAGCCCGTTCTTGTTTGTTTTGGAATGGTTGTTGTTGTTAGAATCATATGTGGATTTCAATCATTTTTCTTTTGCCTGTTGATAAAGTGGGATTATCTATTGGGTATGTTGTTGTTGCAGTTAAATTCCTTGGGATGGAGTCTTCCTTCCATAATTTTATGAATGGCTGGTTTGGAGGATATGTATTGTTTAAAACTGGCTTTGTCATGAAATATCTTGTTTTTTCCATCTATAGTGATTGAAAGCTTTGCTGGCATTCATGGCCTTTTAATGTTGGCAGAATATCAATCTAGGACCTTCTCACTTTCAGAGGTTCTGTGGAAAAGTCAGGTGTAATTCTGACAGGTTTGCCTTTTCCCCTAGCTGCTCTTAATATTCTTTCTTTATTCTGTATATTTGAGGAATTGATTATTATGTGTTGAGGGCATTTTTTGGTCCACTCTATTTGTTGTTCTGTAAGCTTCTTGCACCTTCATTGGTATGACTTTCTGTAGGTTGAGAAAGTTTCTTGTATGATTTTGTGGAATATTTTTACTGCCCCTTTGAGATAGGTTTCTTCACCTTCTCTACGTATTATTCTTTTTTTTTTCTTTTTTTCTTTTGTTTTCCAGTTTCAATTTAGATAAGAAACAAGGTTGCTTCACAAGTCAGTTCCAGGCCCCTCTCCCATTCCCTCCCCTCTTCCCGTGCCCTCCCCCCAACCCTACCCGTTATCCCCTCATTCTCCCCGGGAGGATGAGGCCCTCCATGGGGGTGTCCATAGTTTGTCATTTCATATAGGGCAGGGCCTAGACCCTTCCCCAAGAGTTCTGGGTGAGAGTGCAACTCACATTGTTCTATGGGAGTCCAAAGTCTGTGTGTATACTTGGGATGGGTACTGATCTGCTGCCCAAGGGTCAATAGATTCCCTAGGCCTCCTCATTGACACCCAGATTCAGGAGGTCTTGATCAGTCCCATGCTAGATTCCCAGGCTGATGCCTGGGATTCAAGAGTTAACCTTTGTCTGGTCAGCTGTTTCTGGGGGTTAAACCAGCCCAGTCTTAATCCCTTTGATCATCAGTCCTCCCTCTCTGTTACTGGCTTTCTTGAGTTCAGCTTAGTACTTAACCAAGGGAGTCTGCCTCTTCTTCGATCAGCCACTAAATAAAGTTTCTCTTTCCCAGACTCTCTGGCCATGGGATGGTAGGCTGGCACTCCCCACATCTATGTCTAAAATCCATATAAGAGAGAGTACATACCATGTTTCTCTTTTTGTGACTGGGTTACCTCACTCAGGATGGCTTCTTCTAGTGTCGTCCATTTGCCTGCAAATCTCATGATTCCATTATTTTTTTTCTGCTGAATAGTACTCCATTGTGTAGATGTACCACATTTTCTCTATCCACTCTTCCATTGAGGGCCATCTAGGTTGCTTCCAAGTTCTGGCTATTATAAATAAAGCTGCTATGAACATAGTGGAAGAGACTTCTTTGTTGTATGAATGGGCGACTTTTGGATATATGCCTAAGAGTGGAGTTGCTGGGTCTTGTGGTAGGTTTATTCCCATTTTTCTGAGGAATTTCCATACTGATTTCCAAAGTGGCTGAACCAGTTGGCACTCCCACCAGCAATGGAGGAGTGTCCCCCTTTCACCACATCCTCTCCAGCATAAATTGTCATTGGTGTTTTTGATTTTAGCCATTCTGACAGGAGTGAGATGGTATCTGAGAGTTGTTTTGATTTGCATTTCCCGGATGGCTAAGGATGTTGAGCACATTCTCAAGTGCCTCTCAGCCATTTTAGACTCCTCTATTGAAAACTCTCTATTTAGTTCTGCAGCCCACTTTTTAATAGGGTCCTTTGGTGTTTTGGAGACTTGCTTCTTGAGTTCTTTGTAAATTTTGGAGATCAACCCTCTGTCAGATGTGGGATTAGTGAATATTTTTCCCATTCTGTGGGCTGCCTTTTTGTCTTGCTGACTGTGTCCTTTGCCTTACAGAAGCTTCTCAGTTTCAGTAGGTCCCATTTATTAATTGTTGATCTCACTGTCTGTGCTACTGGTGTTATGTTCAGGAAGCTGTCTCCTGTACCAATTCGTTCAAGGGTACCACCCACTTTCTCTTCTAAGAGGTTCAGTGTGGCTGGATTTATGTTGAGGTCTTTGATCCATTTGGACTTAAGTTTTGTGCATGGCGATAAACATGGATCGATCCGCATTTTTCTACATGCCAGTCTCCAATTATGCCAGCACCATTTGTTGAAGATGCTTTCTTTATTCCATTGTATATTTTTAGCTTCTTTGTCAAAGATCAGATGTTCGTACGTGTGTGGGTTAATACTCGGGTTTTCAATTCGATTCCATTGGTCTACCTGTCTATTTTTGTGCCAATACCAAGCTGTTTTCAGGACTATAGCTCTATAATAGAGCTTGAGGTCAGGGATGGTGATGCCTCCGGACGTTGCCTTGTTGAACAGGGTTGTTTTGGCTATCCTGGGTCTTTTGTTTTTCCATACAAAATTGATTATTGTTCTTTCAAGGTCTGTGAAGAATTGTGCTGGGATTTTAATGGGGATTGCATTGAATCTGTAGATTGCTTTTGGCAGGATTGCCATTTTTACTACATTGATCCTACCTATCCAAGAGCATGGGAGATCTTTCCATTTTCTGAGGGCTTCTTTAATTTCTTTCTTTAAAGATTCAAAGTTCTTACGATACAGGTCTTTCACTTGTTTGGTTAGCGTTACCCCAAGGTATTTTATGTTGTTTGTGGCAATTGTAAAGGGTGATGTTTCTCTGATTTCTCTTTCAGCCCTTTTATCATCTGTATATAGTAGGGCTACTGACTTTCTTGAGTTGATCTTGTAGCCTGCCACTTTGCTGAAGGTGTTAATCAGCTGTAAGAGTTCCCTGGTAGAGTTCTTTGGGTCATTGATGTAAACTATCATATCGTCTGCAAACAGTGAAAGTTTGACCTCTTCCTTCCCAATTTGTATCCCCTTGATCCCCCTTTGTTGTCGTATGGCAATAGCTAGAACTTCAAGTACCATGTTGAAAAGGTATGGAGAGAGTGGACAGCCTTGTTTTGTTCCTGATTTTAGAGGAATTGCGTTGAGTTTCTGTCCATTTAGTTTGATGTTGGCTGTTGGTTTACTGTATATAGCTTTTATTATGTTTAAGTATGTCCCTCTTATCCCAGATCTCTCCAAGACCTTTATCATGAAGGGGTGTTGGATTTTGTCAAAGGCTTTTTCAGCATCTAGTGAGATGATCATGTGATTTTTGTTTTTCAGCTTGTTTATATGGTGGATTACGTTGATGGATTTTCGTATGTTGAACCATCCCTGCATCCCTGGGATGAAACCTACTTGATCGTGGTGAATGATTGTTTTGATGTGTTCTTGGATCTGATTTGCCAGTATTTTATTGAGTATTTTTGCATCAATGTTCATGAGGGATATTGGTCTGAAGTTCTCTTTCTTAGTTGTATCTTTGTGTGGCTTGGGGATCAAGGTTATTGAAGCCTCATAGAAAGAGTTTGGCAAAGACCCTTCTGCTTCTATTGTGTGGAACACTTTGAGAAGAATTGGTATAAGCTGTTCTTTGAATTTCTGGTAGAATTCTGCACTGAGGCCATCTGGACCTGGACTTTTTTTGGTTGGGAGACTTTTGATGACAGCTTCTATTTCCATAGGGGTTATAGGTCTATTTAAATTGCTTATCTGTTCTTGATTTAGTTTTGGCAAATGATAGCTGTCCAGGAAGTCATCCATTTCCTTTAAATTTTCGAATTTTGTGGAGTACAGGTTTTCAAAGTATGACCTAATGATTCTCTGGATTTCCTCAGAGTCTGTTGTTATGTCCCCCTTTTCATTTCTGATTTTGTTAATTTGCGTGTTCACTCTCTGCTGTTTGGTAAGTTTGGACAAAGGTTTGTCTATCTTGTTGATTTTCTCAAAGAACCAACTCTTCGTTGCATTGATTCTTTGTATTGTTTTCCTGGTTTCTACTTTATTGATTTCAGCCCTCAATTTGATTATTTCCTGGCGTCTACTCCTCCTGGGGGAGTTTGCTTCTTTGTGTTCTAGAGCTTTCAGCTGTGATGTTAATTCTCTGGTATAACTGTTCTCCTGTTTCTTCATGTGAGCACTTAGTGCTATGAACTTCCCCATAGCACTGCTTTCAAAGTGTCCCATAGGTTTGGGTATGTTGTGTCTTCATTCTCATTGAATTCGAGGAAGTCTTTAATTTCTTTTTTATTTCCTCTTTGAACCAGGGATGGTGCAGTTGAGCATTATTCAATTTCCATGAGTTTGTAGGTATTCTGCAATTTGTGTTGTTGTTGAATTCTAATTTTAAAGCATGGTGGTCTGATAAGATGCATGGAGTTATTCCAATTTTTTTGTAGCTGCTGAGGTTTGATATGTTGCCAAGTATGTGGTCGATTTTTGAGAAGGTTCCATGTGGTGGTGAGAAGAAGGTATATTCTTTTTTATGTGGATGAAATGTTCTGTAGATATCTGTTAATCCCAGTTGGGTCATTACTTCTATTAGACCCTTTGCTTCTTTGTTGAGTTTCTGTCTGGTATTCCTGTCTAGTGGTGAGAGTGGTGTGTTGAAATCTCCCACTATAACTGTTTGGGGCTTTAGATGAGATTTAATTTCTAATAATGTTTCTTTAACGAATGTGGATGCCTTTGTATTGGGGGCATAAATGTTCAGGATAAACACTTCATCTTGGTGGGTTTCACCTGTGATGAGTATGTAATGACCTCCTTCATCTCTTTTGATTGTTTTTAATTTTAAAGTCTTGTTTGTTAGATATTAGGATTGCTACCCCTGCTTTTTTCTTGGGTCCATTTGATTGAAAATTTTTTTTCCCAACCTTTAACTCTCAGGTAATGTCTGTCTTTGAGGGTGAGGTGTGTTTCTTGTATGCAGCAGAAGGAAGGGTTCTGTCTTCGAATCCATTCTGCTAGTCTGTGTCTTTTTATGGGTGAGTTAAGGCCACTAATATTGAGGGATATTAATGACCATTGATTGCTCATCCTTCTTCGATTTGCGATGGTTGTTGTTGGTGGAATTATATGTGGAATTTCACCCCTTTGTTCTTTTGGCTGTTGGTAGAGAAGGATCCTCTAATGCTTATGTTTTTCTGGTTGTAGTTAGCTTCCTTGGGTTTGAGTTTTCCTTCCAAAATTTTCTGTAGGGCTTGGTTAGTGGACATATATTGCTTGAATCTAGTTTTGTCATGGAATATCTTGTTTACTCCGTCTATAGTGATTGAGAGCTTTGCCGGGTATAGTAGTCTGGGCATCCATGGAGTCCTAGTGTAGGTACAATATCTGTCCAGGGCCTTCTACCTTTCAGAGTTTCCATGGAGAAATCAGGTGTAATTCTGATAGATCTGCCTTTATATGTTACTTGACCTTTTTCCTTAGCTGCTCTTAATATTCTTTCTTTATTCTGTATGTTTGGGGTCTTGATTATTATGTGGCGAGGGGATTTATTTTGTGGTCCACTCTATTTGGTGTTCTGAAAGCTTCTTGTACCTTCATTGGCATGTCTTTCTTAAGGTTGGGGAAGTTTTCTTCTATGATTTTGTTGAATATGCCTTCTGCCCCTTTGAGTTGGATTTCTTCTCCTTCTTCTATACCTATTATTCTTAGGTTTGGTCTTTTCATGGTGTCCCATATTTCCTGGATATTTTGTATTAAGGATTTGTTGGATTTAAGGTTTTCTTTGGTTGATAAATCCATTTCTCCTAGCGTATCTTCAACACTTGAGATTCTCTCTTCCATCTCTTCTATTCTGTTGGTAATGCTTGTATTGGTACTGCCTGACTGTTTGTCCAGCTTTTCTATTTTCTGCCTTTCTTCAGATTGTGTTTTTTTAATGTCTCTATTTCAGTTTTCAACCCTTGCAGTGTTTGCATTGCTTCTTGCAATTTTCTGTTTATCTTTTCGTCCGTTTGTTGCCTTTTATAAATTTTTTGGTTTGTTCTTTCTTCCATTTCTTGCATTTTTTGGTTTGCTTTTTGTTCCATTACTTGCATTTTTTGCTTTGTTTCTTCTTCCATTTCCTCCCTTTTTTGGTTTGTTTCTTCTTCCATTTTTTCATTTTTTGCTTTGTTTTTTCTACCATTTCTTGCATTTTTTGCTTTGTTTCTTCTTCCATTTCCTGCCTTTTTTGGTATGTTTCTTCTTCCAATTCTTGCATTTTTTGCTTTGTTTCTTCTTCCATTTCCTGCCATTTTGGTATGTTTCTTCTTCCAATTCTTACATTTTTTGCTTTGTTTTTTCTTCCATTTCCTGCCTTTGTTGGTTTGTTTTTTCTTCCAATTCTTGCATTTTTTGGTTTGTTTTTTCTTCCATTTCTAGCATTTTTTGGTTTGTTTTGTCTTCCATTTCTTTGAGGGATTTTCCTATATCCTCTTTTAGGGCCTCTATCATTTTCATGAAAGTGCTTTTAAGGTCGTTCTCCTCTGCTTCATTCGTATTGGAATGTTGGGGTCTTGCTGGTGTGGAGTCTCTAGAATCTGGCGGTGTCATATTTGTTTTTCTGTTGCTGAGTGTATTTTTGTATTGTCTCTTTCCCATCTCTTCTTCTAGTTTGTGCAGAAAGAGCCCCTTACTGGTCTGGGGACCAGAGTTCCCTTTTGGTGGGTGCTAGCAAGTCCAATAATCTGGTTGTTCTTCTATTCCTTGTCCAAATGCTGGTCCCCTAGGTGGAGAAGAAGAACAGGAATCTGGGGTGCTTAGCCTCCTACCTGGTCTCCTGGACCCTATGCTGGGTCCTATTGTACCTGATCCAGAACAGCTTCTCCCCTGGTCTCCCTGCCTCCTCTCGTTTCCTGGTCTCATTGGTGGGAGAGAAGATCTGGAGTCTGGGGTGCTTGGTTCCCGCCGGGATTGGGAGCTCTGTGCAGTTCCCAGGCGATCTGTAGGCACTGGAACTGAGGCCGGGAGGCCGGCCTGTTTACCTGATGCTGCTGGAGGAACCGCTGCTTCCCTGGACTCCCAGCCTCTTCTCGTTTCCTGGTCTCGTTGGTGGGAGAGAAGATCTGGAGTCTGGGGTGCTTGGCTCCCGCCGGGATTGGGAGCTCTGTGCAGTTCCCAGGCGATTTGCAGGCACTGCTCTACGTATTATTCTTAAGTTTGATCTTTTCACAGTGTCCCATATTTCCTGGGTATTTTGTGTTAAGCTTTTGTTGGACTTAAATTTTTCTTTTGTTGATGAATCTAGTTCTCCTAGTGTATCTTCAACACCTGAGATTCTCTCTTCCATCACTTGTATTCTGTTGGTTATGCTTACATCTGTAGTACCTGACAGTTTGCCCAGCTCTTCTATTCCAGAATTCCTTCAGATTCTGTTTGTTTATTATTTCTATTTCAGATTTCAGCCCTTGCACTGTTTTAATAGTTTCTTGCAATTTTTGCTTTGTCTTCTCTTCCATTCCTTGCATATTTTGGATTGTTTACTCTTCCATCTCTTTGAGGGATTTTCTCATATCCTCTTTGAAGGCCTCTTTCATTTTCATGAAGTTGTTTTTAATGTCATTCTCTTCTTCCTTCATTTGTTTTGGGATAGTCAGGTCTTGCTGGTGTAGAGTCTCTCGACTCTGGTAGTGTCATATTGTTTTTTTTGTTGTTGTTGTTTTTGTTCAGTGTGCTTTTATCTTGTCTCCTTCCCATCTGTTCTTCCAGTTGGTCCCAGAAGGTGCCTCTTCTTCTCCTGGTGGATGCTGGATGAGGGTTCCCTTTTGTTGGATTTAGGAAGTCTGCTTCCTCATTTCATTGGTGGAGAAATGGACTAGGATTCTAGGGTGCTTTGGATCCTAGTCCCTTGGGTGGAGCAGAAGACTAGGAATCTTTGGTGAGTTGGCTCCTGCCACCAGGATGGAAGCCACAATGGCAGACCCCAAGCAGAGGCACCTGGCTTGAAAATGGGCCCTGGTGTTAACTAGCCCTGTGGTTGGAGCTGGAGACTAGCATGATTTGGTGTGTTGGCACTCGCCACTGTGATGAAAGCCACAGTGGTGCCTGTCTGGCATGTTTTAATAAGCCACTATTTTGAAAACAAATATGCTTATTAAAGGACATCTAATTTGTTACATATGAGTATTTTATCACAAAAATTTAAACACTTATGTCACCAGTCATAATACACTTGAACTGGTTCCTAACTTGAAGCTTCTTCCTACTGACCAGCATTCTTGACATGTTAAGCAATTTTGAGTTACTTTTGGAGGAGAAAGTTAACCATTAATAATAGCAGCTACAAAGTGTGCTTTCTATACCAGAGAATTGCCTACAAGATGTACTTGTGTAATAGTGGCACAGATGTTATATAAGTAGCAAACTTCATTTTAATTGCACACACAGTCTGCTTCATTACAAAGAATGGATATTTGACAATTTAAAATGGTCAAGGAATCTGGAATTAGATAGGTAATGGTCATATGGGAAAACATACTACTATTATCCTGCTGACGGAACCCAGCAATAAAATGACTGTTCATGCTATATAGGTATATCCATAGGTCAATTACTCACTCAACACTCATCAGAGATTCCACTCCTTGAAGTGCATAGGAATGTACACAGAGTTCTGCCATTGGGCAATGAGAGCATAGAGTCATAAAACACTCAGTCCTCAATGGGATGTCCTCTTCATACCCTTCCTTTTCAGGCAGCACTACTTTTCTGAGAGTGTCTACTTAGATTCTATTCAGATCATTTATGCTAAGGCAGAATGGTTCCAAATGGATCTGGTCAGTTTTAGGCTCCTCCTGTAACTACATAGTTGTTTGCTTCCTGAGCTTGAGGAACCTCATTTCAGTATGAAATGTTTCACCTTCCCTTAAAGTATTACTTTGTTTCATTTCCAATTTAAGATTCCTCATTCTTTTTTTTTCTTTTTTACATTAGTCACAGTTTTCTCCACCTCCTATCATCTACATCCCTCCTCCCACCCTACCTTTTTTCCCTCATGCCAATCTATTCATCCATCTTTTCTGTTGAGGAAAAGGAAGGGATCCCATGTGTATCAATGAAACATGGGGTATCAAGTTGCAGTACGATAAATGTGTCGCCATTAACAATGAGCTTCCATCCAAGACTGACTGCTTATCTTATAGAAAATTGCTAAGAATCATTGGGTATCAAAGCCATCTTTTTGAAGGATCTATTTTGATTAATTTTAATGAGAAAATGTCTATTTTTGCACTTTTAATTTTTATCATTCTCCCATATATTACATTCTAACTGCAGTTGCCTGTCTCTCCTCTCATCACAGTCCCTCCCTTTACTTCCCCTCTTCCCAAGATCCACTACTTCTCTATTTCCTTTCAGAAAAGGGTAGGCCTCCCAGGAAATCAACAAGCATGGAATATGAAGTTGCAAAAGACTATGTAAATCCCCTCATATTAAAGCTGAATGAGGCAGCTAAGTAGGAAGAAAGGGTTCCACAAAACAGTCACAGTCACTGTTCCTACTTTTAGGTGTTCCAAAAGAATACAAGCTACAAAAACATAACCTATATGCAGAGGACCTATGTAAAACCCATACTGGCTCGCTGATCTTTGGTTCAGTCTCTGTGAACCTCTCTAAGCCCTGGTTAGTTGATTCTGGAAGCCATTTTCTTATAGTGTTTATGACTGCAATGCTTCCTACAACCCTTCCCTACTTTTACAAGTTTCTCTGGCTAATGTTTGGATGTAATTCTTTTCTGCTACTGTTAGTTCCTGGATGAAGTTTCTCTGATGATGATCATGCTAGGCTCCAGGCTCTAGGAATCATTTTATTGACATTTGTTTCTTTTCTTTAACTCTTAATGCTTGGCTCTATCCTGGGTCTGTGGTCTATCCAGCAACTGGTTCCTTACACAGACAGTGTTGGGCATAGGCTGCTTCTTGTAGCATGCGTCTCATTGTTTGGCCACTCTCAGAATTTCTGTGTGACCTTTACCCCAGAACATCTTGGAGGCTGGGAAAATTGTAAGTCAAAGACTTGGTAGCTACTTTGATGGCCAAATCCCTCTTGGGGAAGCTTTGATTTGTTATAGAAGATGGTTAACCCAGGCTGCAAATACTCAATTACTAGGAGTTTTCACTAGTGTAACCTCATAAATTACTGGGAGTTTTCATTGTTGTAGGGTTCTACCTCATGCCATGTTGGGGATATCCTTTGTCAATAAAGCACTGCTGATCAATAGGAATCTAGATAGGTGGGACTAGGAGGACTCTGGGAAGGAGAAACACAGGAGAGTCGAGATGTAAAGCCATGGGGTAGGAAGCCTGGAACTATTCTCTGGTAAGAGAAATACTTAGATTAACAATTATGGGGTAATTACTTAAGTCAGAGCTAGCCAGTAAGAAATAAGCAAGGCCAACAGCTTTATAATTAATATAGCCTCCTGTGGGACTCATGCGGCTCTAGAAGCAGGCTAGCCAGAAGGCTTCTCTCAAGGAAAAAGCCTCCTTTTACAAATGGTGTTAGAAGTGGGATCGAATTTCCACACAAGATAGCAAAAGCTTTAAAGGAATTTTAGAAACAGAAGAATGGAGAGAAGCACACATTTTTGGTAGCAGCATTTTTTCAGGTGGGCTCTGTTTTGCTAGCAGCAAGCAGAGATTCACGTGGCTAGCTTAAGTTAGGCTTCCTGACTCAACATACAAAAAAAAGAAAAACCAAAGCAACAAGGTTATTTTAAGAGGCTTTGCTAACGATTTAAAAGTTGTACATACAGCTGGAAGTGGCAGTGAACACATCTCCAAGCCAGCAGCTGGAATCACGTTTATGCCCGTCATCTTGAAAAAAAAAACGTCAGTTTAAAATAGCCACAGTTTTACAGATAAGACACGTGGTCAGAAAAAAGTAAAGATTTACAGTAAAGTCAGACTTGGATGAACAAAAACTCTAAAGGTTTATAGTGTGTTTAAAAATATACGTGAGTTTGAGAGAGAAAATGAAATGGCAAAGTGGTAAATAAATATAAAAACTGGCGTTGTGGTGGTGCACGCCGGTAAGATTTACTCCAGAGGCAGAGGCAGGTGGATTTCCAAAAAGAAACCCTGTCTCATAGAAAAATAAATAAAAGTAAAATAAATAAAGTAATAATAGATAAATAAATAAGCCATGTAAAGATGGAAAATACACAGAGAGTCTGGATACAGTACGCTATTATGTTTTTCAGTTTTGTAATTGCTCAGGAAAGAAAAACTGATAAAGTACACTTGATTATAAATGCTGCTAAATTAATTCAACTTCTATCATTTGAAAATGCCTTGACTTCAAAATTTAAGTATAAGAATATGTTACTTGGGAAATGAGTTATTGTTTTTGTTTCTACAGAAAATGAAAAGCTAAGGATTCCTTCCATGCTTCTGTGGTTTGACGAACCAAGACCACCGGAAGCAGTGGACCAGGCGTTCCAACAACTGAAACAGCTAAGATGATGCAGTCTTACAGACCCCGAAAATAAGGACTTATACAGGTTTCTGGGTTTTGTCATAATCCCCATGGTATGAACAGCGCCCCCTTCCAGCATGAAGCAGTTTGGAACGAACGACGTCCTAATTCCCATTTTGTTTATAAATCTTTGTTTTCATTTAAATGGGATTTTTTTATAATTGGCTAATGATCATAGCCAATCTCTTTTTAAATGGTAAAAGGGGGAATTATGTTATGGGTATGATTTTTCATTTATTGATACAAATTCAAGGTCAATTTTGTGATGTGCATATTTCTCCTCTTGATTAAGTATTGTGCTTATACTGATCTTTTAAAACGTAATGCATAATTGAATACAGATTATAGAGAGTTGCTTATAATAGAATTTATAGTTAGGTAAGTCAGGTTTTGTAGATATACAGAAATATATTTGAGACAGATAAACAGTCTTCAAACCGCTCAAAGACCTTCAGAAAATGGTATTTAAAATGGTTTAAGGTTTTTCTTGACAATAAGAAATGTCTTCTCCTGGCAGCACCAATTATGTCTGAGAGGAAGATGGGCATCGAAGAAACTTGGTATGGAGTTTGCTTTCAACATGGCAAGATTAGCCATTTGGGCAAGAAACTGCTCTTGCCTAGACTGTTTGACTGTTGCTGTATAAACTGGACATGCAGGACCCACAGGAAAGGAACTGCTGAACTCAGTCTTACAGGGTTCCTGCTTCATGGAAGAGTCTACGATACTTTCTGCAGAACACAGAGAAATGACTGACAGACTGCCAATGCAGATGGACAGCTTTGAAATTTCCTGCTTTGCTGAGAAATATTCTGGATACATTGTGACCTATGGGCTGAAGATGGATGTCCTGACATTACAAAGCAACTTTGGGTGACTGTCCAGGTAGCAAGATGTCTCTATCAATCCTAGTGTTTATATATTATCCTTCTGTGGTCTTTGATAGAGTTGAAGGCAGATAGTTATAATTATAGTTTTCCTTAGTTATGATAAAAGATAAGCTACATATAGGACTTTGGACTCACAAGAATGGGATGGATGATATTGTCTTTAAATCTTGCTAAAATATTATAACTACATTATTATTTGATAACTGTTCTGTTATATACAATTTGATTGTTTTAAAGTTAAGACCTTTTTCTTTAAACAGAAAGGAGAAGATGTTGGGGAAGTCCTTTGTCAATAAAGCACTACTGGCCAATAGGAATCTATATAGGTGGGACTAGGAGTCCAGGAAGTCTCTGGGAAGGAGAAACACAAGAGAGTCGAGATGTAACAGCATGGGGTAGGAAGCCCGGAACTATTCTTCGGTAAGAGAAATACTTAGATTAACAATTATGGGGTAATGACTTAAGTCAGAGCAAGCCAGTAAGAAACAAGGAAGTCCAACAGCTTTATAAATAATATAGCCTCCTGTGTGTTTATTTGGGACTCATGCAGCTCTAGAAGCAGGCTGGCTGGAAGGCTTCTCTCAAGGAAAAAGCCTCCCTTTACAATGCCAGAAATTGTTCCAATTACTTTTGTCTCTCTCACTACTCTTTCCATATATCCTCACATGATTCCTCCTGTTGCCATACACTCTCATCCCCAATCCACCCATAAAATGTATTTACCAGAGAGATCCATGATTTCTTTTTTTAAATTAATTAATTTATTTATTTTCCATGTTAAATTTAGATAAGAAACAAGGTTGCTTCACAAGTCAGTTCCAGGTCCCTCTCCCTTTCCATCCCCTCCTTCCGAGCCCTCTCCCTAACCCCCCATTATCCCCTCATTTCCCCAGGGAGGGTGAGGCGCTCCATGGGGGTGACCATAGTCTGTCATTTCATATAGGGCAGGGCCTAGACCCTTGCCCAATTGTTCAGGGTGAGAGTGAACCTCACATTGTTGGATGGGAGTCCAAAGTCCATGTGTATATTCGGGATGGGTACTGATCTGCCGCCCGAGGCTCAATAGATTACCTAGGTCTCCTCACTGACACTCACATTCAGGGTGTCTTGATCAGTCCCATGCTGGATTCCCAGGCTGATGCCTGGGATTCAAGAGTTAACCTTTGTCAGGTCAGCAGTTTCTGGGGGTTATACCAGCCCAGTCTTAATCCCTTTGGTCATCAGTCCTCCCTCTGTTACTGACTTTCTTGAGTTTAGCTCAGTACATAATCGAGGGAGTCTGCCTCTTCTTCGATCAGCACTAAATGAAGTTTCTGTTTCCCAGACTCTCTGGCCATGGGATTGTAGGCTGGCACTCCCCAGATCTATGTCTAAAATCCATATATGAGATAGTACATGCCATGTTTCTCTTTTTGTGACTGGGTTACCTCACTCAGGATGGTTTCTTCTAGTGTCATCCATTTGCCTGCGAATCTCAGGATTACATTTTTTTTCTGCTGAATAGTACTCCATTGTGTAAATGTACCACATTTTCTCTATCCACTCTTCCATTCAGGGGCATCTAGGTTGCTTCCACGTTATGGCTATTACAAATAATGCTGCTAGGAACATAGTGGAAGAGACTTCTTTGTTGTATGAATGTGCATCTTTTGGATATATGCCTAAGAGTGGAGTTGCTGGGTCTTTTGGTAGGTTTATTCCCATTTTTGTGAGGAATCTCCATACTGATTTCCAAAGTGGCTGAACCAGATGGCACTCCCATCAGCAATGGAAGAGTGTTCCCCTTTTACCACATCCTCTCCAGCATAAATTGTTGTTGGTGTTTTTGATTTTAGCCATTCTGACAGGAGTAAGATGGTATCTCAGAGTTGTTTTGATATGCATTTCCCAGATGGGTAAGGATGTCGAGCACTTTCTCAAGTGCCTCTCAGCCACTAACACAGACAGTAAGGTCAACAATTAATAATTGGGCCTCCTGAAACTGAGAAGCTTCTGTAAGACAAAGGACACTGTCAGCAAGACAAAAAGGCAGCCCACAGAATGGGAAAAAATATTCACTAATCCCACATCTGACAGAGGGTTGATCTCCAAAATTTACAAAGAACTCAAGAAGCAAGTCTCCAAAACATCAAAGGATCCAATTAAAAAGTGGGCTGCAGAACTAAATAGAGAGTTTTCAATATAGGAGTCTAAAATGGCTGAGAGGCACTTGAGAAAGTGCTCAACATCCTTAGCCATATGGGAGATCCATGATTTCTACTTGTGTCTTTCTTGTTACATAGCTTCTCAGGGTCTGTGGATTGTTTTAAGATTATGGTTTACTGGTAATAATGACTTATAAGTGAATATATACCATGCTGGTCTTTCTGGGTTTGAGTTTCCTCACCCAAGATGATTATTTCTAGTTCCATTCATTTGCCAGCTAGTGTCTTGATGCCATTGTTTTTAACAGCTTAATAATACTCCACTGTGTAAATATTCTACATTTTCTTTATCCATTCTTTGGTTGACGGACATCTATGTTGTTTCAATTTCTTGTTATTGTAAATAAAGCTGCTATAAACATTCTTGAGCAGGTGACCTGGTAGTAGGATGGAACTTCTTTTGGGTATATGCTCAGGAGTGGTATAGTTGTGTCTTAAGTTATATGCATTCTTTTTTGATAATTCTATATATTGATTTCCAATATGGCTGTAGAATCTTTGACTCCCACCAGCAATAGAGAAGTGTTCCCCTTGCTACACATCCTCACTGGCATGAACTTTCACCTGCTTTAGTGAACTGAGCCATTCTGACAGGTATAAGATGAAATCTCAGAGCTGTTTTGGTTTTGATTTCTATTTCTCTGATGACTAAGATCATTGAATATTTTCAAGTGTTTCTCAACCATTTGAAGCCTCCATTTGAAACTCTGTTTAGATCTATACCTAAATTTATTGGATTATTTTGTTTTTTGATATCTAATTTCTTGAGTTATTAGCCTCGGTCAGATGCAGAGTTGGTGAAAATATTTTCCCATTCTGTATTTTGTCCTTATGACAGTGTCCTTTGTACAAGTTACACTTCATCAGGTTTCTGTCATAGTGCCTGTATTATTGGTGTTCTATTCAAGTTGTTTCATGTGCCAATGGGTTCATATTTGTTCCCCACGTTGTGTTCTAAATGGAGAGAAACTCATTCAAATTCCAATAAAATCAGGAACCAAACGTTGTTTTCAACTCTCTCCATATCTATTCAATATACTGCTTAAAGTTTTACTAGCACACTCATTCGCACAGCTAAATGAGATCATGACATACAAACCGGAAGGGGCTAAGCCAATGTATCAGTATTGACATATGTTATGATGGTATATATAAGTGACCCCAAATTTTCTACCAGCTGGTAGATGCCTTAAACAAAGTAGTTGGATAAAAGTTTTCTAAAAAATGTATCCCTCCTATATATAAAAGAAAAAAGTGCTGTGAAAGATATTGGAGAAATAATGCATTTCTCAATAACCACAAATAATATAAATTATTTTGACATAATTCTAGCCAAGAAAGTGAAACACTTCTATGACAACTTCAAGTCTTTAAAGAAACACATTGAAGAAGATATTAGAAGATGAAAATATTTCCTATGATCATGGAATGAAAGGAATAACACAATAAAAATGGGACATTTTGCAACTAGTAATCTACAGATTCTATACAATCACTATCAAATTTGAACATAATTCTTTAAAGACATTTAAAGAACAACACTCCACTTCACGTGAAATGGAAAAAATCTCAGAATAGCTTATACAATTCTGTACAATAAAAAAAATTTGGAGGTTTCACTATCATAGATTTCAAGTGTTAATACAGAACAATAGGAGAAAACACATGGGATTAGCGTAAAAACAGGTGGGATAATCAAAGAAATTGTATTGAAGACCCAGACATAAATCCACACTCCTATAGACCCCTGAATTTTGATAAAGAAAGCAAAATACATGAAAAATAAAGCATCTTCAATATGAAACTTCTCTAACTGGGTATCAGTATGTGGAAGAATGCGAGTAAACCCATATTTATCACCCTGTACAAAACTCAAGTCCAAGTGGATCAAATACATCAAAATAAAATTTGCTACACTGCTCTTTGAGATTTAAGGCGGGAAAAGAGAACTCAGAATAATCAGAGATAAAAGCAGTGTGAATAAAATGTGGAATGCAGAACATGTTCTGAGTTCTAGGCTGTCTCATCATATAGTAGTTTATTTTAGGTACATATACTATATTAATGTTAGACATGAACAAAATGGCCCCTTCTTCCAAAAGAACCAGAAGAGAGACAGATTTAACATTTAATGATGTTTCAAAAACTTTATGTATTCCTCCATATCACTTTGAAAAGTTGAAATCTTGGGTGATAAAATATTGCCTGCCCCTCTTGCAACTTGCTGTTGGAGGTACCAAACAGCTCACCATTCTCATCTTTGTGGCTTCCTGTACCTTAAACATTTTTATTAGCATGAAATTATTTTGCCCTGAAAAAACATTATCAATTAAGGTTTTAAACAATATCTGTATGGTGAGTAATTGTGCTCAGATGATTTAAAAGGCCGCAGATATCACATCAATCAGAATATTATTTCTTTGCATTTGTTTTCTCTCTCTCTCTCTCTCTCTCTCTCTCTCTCTCTCTCTCTCTCTGTGTGTGTGTGTACCTTTGCACATTCACATAATTGATCACATGTGTGGTGGCATGTGTACAATTATAGGCGTGGTTCATCATGCTCTGTCAATGTCTTTCTTTTTCCATTTTCCTGGAGCTTGTCAAGTAGACAGCCTGGCCATGAATTCAGGTGATTAAATGTTGTAACATTGATTAATTTGTCATTATTATGAACCCAACATTCTGTGGTAGTGAAGCAAACAGCCTTCATGAGTGTCCCGATCTGGTGATACAAGCAACCCAGGCCCCTATCTGGCTATATTATTATCTGGGGGCTGTTGGTACTACTGTCCTGCTCTTGCCAGTACAGCTACCTAAAGAGCTCTGAGCAGTGACGATGCTGTCAAATATTGAACTTGATCCCAGTTGCTGGGAACACTCTGTAGTCAGTCAAAGACAACACTTCTTTATAACAAAAACAGGTTATACCAAGATGAAATTCAATCAGTCATCATATCTGATATAAAAATAGTAACAGAAGAGACATACCTTAAGTGAACTGTTATCCACAGAAAACATCACTGTGGAGACTAGGGAGTATTGTGGTAGGTGAAGATGCTTTAAAAACTGATTAAAAAACCCAGATCCAGATGGCCTCACTGCAGAATTCTACCAGAAATTCAAAGAACAGCTTATACCAATTCTTCTCAAAGTGTTCCACACAATAGAAGCAGAAGGGTCTTTGCCAAACTCTTTCTATGAGGCTTCAATAACCTTGATCCCCAAGCCACACAAAGATACAACTAAGAAAGAGAACTTCAGACCAATATCCCTCATGTACATTGATGCAAAAATACTCAATAAAATACTGGCAAATCGGATCCAAGAACACATCAAAACAATCATTCACCACGATCAAGTAGGTTTCATCCCAGGGATGCAGGGATGGTACAACATACGAAAATCCATCAACGTAATCCACCATATAAACAAGCTGAAAAACAAAAAATCACATGATCATCTCACTAGATGCTGAAAAAGCCTGAGACAAAATCCAACACCCCTTCATGATAAAGGTCTTGGAGAGAGCTGGGATAACAGGGACATACTTAAACATAATAAAAGCTATATACAGTAAACCAACAACCAACATAAAACTAAATGGACAGAAACTCAACGCAATTCCTCTAAAATCAGGAATAAAACAAGGCTGTCCACTCTCTCCATACCTTTTCAACATGGTACTTGAAGTTCTAGCTATTGCCATACGACAACAAAGGGGGATCAAGGGGATACAAATTGGGAAGGAAGAGATCAAACTTTCACTGTTTGCAGACGATATGATAGTTTACATCAATTACCCAAAGAACTCTACCGGGGAACTCTTACAGCTGATTAACACCTTCAGCAAAGTGGCAGGCTACAAGATCAACTCAAGAAAATCAGTAGCCCTACTATATACAGATGATAAAAGGGCTGAAAGAGAAATCAGAGAAACATCACTCTTTACAATTGCCACGAACAACATAAAATACCTTGGGGTAACGCTAACCAAACAAGTGAAAGACCTGTATCGTAAGAACTTTGAATCTTTAAAGAAAGAAATTAAAGAAGCCCTCAGAAAATGGAAAGATCTCCCATGCTCTTGGATAGGTAGGATCAATGTAGTAAAAATGGCTATCCTGCCAAAAGCAATCTACAGATTCAAGGCAATCCCCATTAAAATCCCAGCACAATTCTTCACAGACCTTGAAAGAACAATAATCAATTTTGTATGGAAAAACAAAAGACCCAGGATAGCCAAAACAACCCTGTTCAACAAGGCAACGTCCGGAGGCATCACCATCCCTGACCTCAAGCTCTATTACAGAGCTATAGTCCTGAAAATAGCTTGGTATTGGCACAAAAATAGACAGGTAGACCAATGGAATCGAATTGAAAACCCGGGTATTAACCCACACACGTACGAACATCTAATCTTTGACAAAGAAGCTAAAAATATACAATGGAATAAAGAAAGCATCTTCAACAAATGGTGCTGGCATAACTGGAGACTGGCATGTAGAAAAATGCGGATCGATCCATGTTTATCGCCATGCACAAAACTTAAGTCCAAATGGATCAAAGACCTCAACATAAATCCAGCCACACTGAACCTCTTAGAAGTCAAAGTGGGTGGTACCCTTGAACGAACTGGTACATGAGACAGCTTCCTGAACATAACACCAGTAGCACAGACAGTGAGATCAACAATTAATAAATGGGACCTACTGAAACTGAGAAGCTTCTGTAAAGCAAACGACACAGTCAGTAAGACAAAAAGGCAGCCCACAGAATGTGAAAAAATGTTCACTAATCCCACATCTGACAGAGGGTTGATCTCCAAAATTTACAAAGAACTCAAGAAGCAAGTCTCCAAAACACCAAAGGACCCTATTAAAAAGTGGGCTGCAGAACTAAATAGAGAGTTTTCAATAGAGGAGTCTAAAATGGCTGAGAGGCACTTGAGAAAGTGCTCAACATCCTTAGCCATCCGGGAAATGCAAATCAAAACAACTCTCAGATACCATCTCACTCCTGTCAGAATGGCTAAAATCAAAAACACCAATGACAATTTATGCTGGAGAGGATGTGGTGAAAGGGGGACACTCCTCCATTGCTGGTGGGAGTGCCAACTGGTTCAGCCACTTTGGAAATCAGTATGGAGATTCCTCAGAAAAATGGGAATAAACCTACCACAAGACCCAGCAACTGCACTCTTAGGCATATATCCAAAAGATGCCCATTCATACAACAAAGATGTCTGTTCCACTATGTTCATAGCAGCTTTATTTGTAATTGCCAGAACTTGGAAGCAACCTAGATGTCCCTCACCTGAAGAGTGGATAGAGAAAATGTGGTACATCTACACAATGGAGTACTATTCAGCAGAAAAAAATAATGGACTCATGACATTCCCAGGCAAATGGATGACACTAGAAGAAACCATACTGAGTGAGGTAACCCAGTCACAAAAAGAGAAACATGTCATGTACTCTCTCATATATGGATTTTAGACATAGATCTGGGGAGTGCCAGCCTTCAATCCTATGGCCAGAGAGTCTGGGAAACAGAAACTTTATTTAGTGGCTGATCGAAGAAGAGGCAGACTCCCTTGGTTAAGTACTGAGCTGAACTCAAGAAAGCCAGTAACAGAGAGGGAGGACTGATGATCAAAGGGATTAAGACTGGGCTGGTTTAACCCCCAGAAACAGCTGACCTGACAAAGGTTAACTCTTGAATCCCAGGCATCAGCTTGGGAATCCAGCATGGGACTGATCAAGACCCCCTGAATCTGGGTGTCAGTGAGGAGGCGTAGGGAATCTATTGAGCCTTGGGCAGCAGATCAGTACCCATCCCAAGTATACACACGGACTTTGGACTCCCATAGAACAATGTGAGGTGCACTCTCACCCAGAACTCTTGGGGAAGGGTCAAGGCCCTGCCCTATATTAAATGACAGACTTTGCACACCCCCATGGAGGGCCTCACCCTCCCTGGGGAAATGAGGGGATAATGGGGGGGTTGGGGGAGGGCACGGAGGAAGGGAGGGAATGGGAGAGGGACCTGGATCTGACTTGTGAAGCAACCTTGTTTCTTATCCAAATTTAAACTGGAAAATAAAATAAAAATAATAATAAAAAAAACTGATTAAATTCCAGCAGAAGAATTTTCCTTACACAGCATTTAAAAAGTTAAAACTGGGTGTAGAAATGACCCTATAATTCTTGCCTCTGAGATGTCTACAGGCTTAGAAAGGAGCTTTCCGGGGGACTAAATAATGGCTATCTGTGAGATGGAGAAACTCCTGGCGAGTCTGTCCTCTGGGAGATAACTTTACTAACTATAGCAATTATTAGAAAATACTTGAATTGTTTCTTTTTCTCTTCTCATTTCAATGGTTTACATTTCTATTTTTTTCAAATAAATAATATACTGATATTTACCTGAAATTATCTTCCCAAGTGTCATTGCATTCAGTGTCCTGATGCTACTATATACCATTAAAGATAAAGTTTGGATATTAAAGGGGATGTTGCATTATCAAGTATATTTACAGTTTGCTAAGACAAAAATAGATGTTTAAAATGGATTCATTTATCTTAATAAGTTTGGCTTCTGCCACTGAATTTTTGCTACAGAATGAGTTCTACTTGCAAATTCCTTTCCCATTTTTCCTTTTCAATATTTGTAGACACACTGTTACAGTATTTCTAGTGAACTATGTCTAAAGCTAAAAATGTGCTTTAACGCAGCATAATTATCTTTGTCATAAACTAAGAAATACATATTAAGAAATGCAAGCATATAATTACATAATAATCCTACATTTTCATTTGTTCTATGATATTTACATGTTTAAGTTTATTCCGATTTTAGCACTTGAATCTGCTATATTTTATTGCATATGTGTGTGTTTAATAGCCTGTTTCAAAATAGTTAAAATTTAAAATAATTCAAATATCCTAATACATTGAGCAGAATGGACTAGAAACTGTTAATTTGGTACTGCACCCCTATGAAACAACACTGCAGAGTAAAACAATATATCTAGGTCACACAAAATAACAAATATTCATTTTATAACTCAATGTGTTGCATTATTTTTTATTTTATTTCAATTTGTGATTGATCTTCTTAAAATGATCAGAGTTCTTGTGATATTTCTGAATTTGATGATGTCTTACTTTACACTGAAAAGGAAATATTCATTTAGTGCCTATTACTTTTAGGCTTTATGTCATAAAAAAGATTATTGATGTGTTTTAGTTTTCATAAACTAGAAAAGCCCTTTTCTTTCTCCTAGGAGTAGCTCTACATAGTCTGTTTCATGCTATGTCCCTTCATAAACAATTGACACACATGGTTCTGAAGTGTGTATATATTTACATCCTTTCCTAAGGGAACCTAGGGCCAAGAACTTGAAAATTTTGGAAAAAAACTATGTAGTGAATAGGACTAAAATAAAAAGCTAGTGGTGGGACTTAAAAAAATTAAGCAAAGATGTTTGCAAGGCATACAAATAAACAAACTTGTGTATCATCTTGTTTGAACATATAATCTTGAATTGTCATATGGCCTTTGCAAATACTGTTTTCAATTCTGTGAATGACTTAAACTAATATCATTGTACATTGTGGTTTATAAACAAATACATTTTCTTGTTTCAGTGTTGCTTGTACAGACTTATTATTACATCAAATCTTATGTCAAACTTCATTACATAGGTAGTAAAGGAAGATATTTGATTTTATGTATTTTTCAGGATTAAAACATGTTATGTTTATTATTATTTTAATGTAATTGTATAAAATTACTAGTATGTGATGGGGGATGTCCTTATGTATGCTTCAAGTATGTGTTGCTTTTCTTGGCTGATAAATAAAGCTGTTTGGCCCAATGGATGGCAAAATATAGCTAGGAAGGAATTCCAACCTAAGATGAAAAGAGAGGGAAGGTGGAGCCTGGGAGATGCCATGCAGCCCCCTTGGGAAACAAGATGTGAGGTAACAAGTCATGTGCCTTGTGGTGAAACATAGAATATTAAAAATTGGTTATTTTATTAGTAGAGATATCCAGTAAGAAACCAAAGCCATTGGCCAAATAATTTGATTTAATATATAAGCCTCTGAGTGATTATTTCATAAGAGACGGAGGGGACCCGGTGGCTGGGAGAGAAACTGGTACAGTGGAACTGGGTGAGACCGAGAAAACATCCAGCAACAAACATGCAATGTTTACTGTAGCCAAGAAGACCTTTGGATAAATGTTTTCTGAAACTATTGCTAAGTAAATAAGAGGAATGGGAATCAGTAACAATGCATGTTCATTCCTAAGAGAATATTTAAACTTGTTCTGACATCAGCTGCTGCTAAATATTTATTCATTAAAGTGGTATTTGGTTTTTGAAAAGGCTTCAAATGTTATCTATAAGTTTGTAGAGAAAGATAAGCAAAGGAAAATAGATAATTAAATAGGAGAGTTATTGGCTGTATGTGACACATTAACAGGAGGTGAAGAACATGGCAGAAGGGGATTCAAAGAAGTAAATTTTAAGCACAGCAAATGACATAATACCTTGTAGGTATTACAAAAGCACATTTTAAGGCCAAAAAGTGAATATTCCACAGTTCCAATTCACATGGTTCTAAAATATTTATTATATGTTAAATTTATTTTAAAACCTTCTCATCAGAAGAATTCAGCTTCTCTAATGACACTTATTACAGAGTCAAAGCTATTCCTCTAATGTATTTGCAATATCTGAAATTATGCATTTAACAATGAGCTCAATAACTACTTCCTGAAGACATAGTGTTAGAAGACAGATGTGCAAACTTATTCCTTCAAACAAATTATGTCATTTGGTGGGGGAAGGATAGAAAATACTAAATTTTTAAATTAATGCTTTCATTGGTTCCCTGTAGCTCATCTTTGTGGCTCACTCAGTGTCCAACTATCAAAGCCCTGAACCTGTGAAAGCATCCATTCTGCCCATACGTTGGTGACAGTCTTCTTCTAAGGTGGTGAGAATTAGATTGCTTTCTGTATTTAAGAGCATTATTTAATTCCACAAAGTAATGATCTTTTAAATGCTTCTGTCCTCTTTGAAAATTTAAAGGTATATATTCAGTATCTGGACCACTTAGTGTTGAGAAACAATTTGCAGCAAATGGATTCTAATAAAATATTTCCTTAACACAGAAATTATTTAATACACAGAAAGAATGAAATGAAAGTTAGAATTAAGAAATCTTTATGAATCAGTGACATTGATCCTCAGGTAAAGAGACTTGTTGCACAAACCAGGTGACTTATGCTCAATTCTTAGCATTCATATAAAGGTATAATGACAGAACAGACTCCATAGAGTTTTTCTCTGATCTTCAAGTATATGTCATGATACATATGTTCCAGCACTCATGTACACATCACACACAATAATAATAATAATAATAATAAAGATGATCTCCTTATATGGTAACAGCATTAAACTTGTCCTATAGTATCTCATAAGACTGTGTGTTTTTCCCACATTTATTCATTTTTATAATAGTTTTGTTACATCACAAAGATCTCAAACATATCAATTATCTTTATTTCCAAACAATATCTTCAGTTACCACAGTTTTATTTTTACACATAATTCCACATGTGTAAAATTCCAATGTACTAAAATTTGTCTCTGAATATCTTTATACACATTTTCTATCATTTTAAATTGATAAATGCTTCAAGTTTTATAAGTCTATCAACATGCTTATAGAAATGTGTAGGAAAATACCTATTGCTACAATTGCCTTGATACACAAACTACACAAAGACACAACTAAGAAAGATAACTATGGACCAGTATCCCTCATGAACATTGAATGTGTTTTAATTTTTGTTGGCATACATTATTTTATTTGAATTTTTAGGTTTGTTTTAATATTTTCATGACTTTTTATATAACCATCCATATAACTACTAAAATAGAATTAAAGTTCTTAACAGTAATTATATTGTATTGTTTAGTGAATTGCAACAAAAGATATGGATAGACAGTGAATATAAATGCAGATTTTTTAGATCACATCTGTATGTATGTATATATTGATGGTGAAAATTTGACAAAGACAACAAAATAAAAATATCAGTGTGTGTATGTGTGGATAAGAGAGATAGAGACAGAAAGAGGTAGAGACTGAGATTAAGTAGAATGTTTTATTAAGATTGCTATTTGAATCTGTCACATTAATTGTTAATGTGTAAATCTACATTTGGAATAGGAAATAAGATCCATATATGAAAACATGGGAAATAGAATGGAGCTACATCCAAAGAGTTCAAATTCTCATCACTCCAGTACGTCATGCAAAAAAATAACCAGATTATCATATGAGACCTTAACTTCAATGCCAGTTCTTGACCATTTCCAGCTACTGCTTATGAAATTCCACATACTAACCACACAGATGGGCCATTTTCACTGATCTAATTCCTAAAGGAGCCAAAATATCTGGGTTGGCCATGCAGCACACTATTTAGTGAAACAGGAATTGTTCTCAAAGGAGAATGCAGAAATACAGAAGTATCTTGAAAAACAACAGCAGTGATAAAGAACTTGAAACCAAATGTTTATGACTTGATGTGTTTTAATATCACTGACTCAGAGTGTGTCATGCATAAAAACAGCCAATGGGGACAGTCATGTTGTTGTATTCAAATTGAACAAGAGAATACCAATGAAAATGTTTCTCCCTCCAAAATTCATGAAGATAACTCACTGGCTTAGTATGAATAGTTTGTGATTGCTTTCAAGAAGAATAGAAAGAAAATAATTCTGTGAGAATATACCATCATCAGTCATAAACAGTGTTGGGACATACCTTACTAAGTATGTTTCTACAGTATTTAAATTTGTGTCTACATAAAACTGTCCATACCTTGTTTTTTCTATATGCCATAATAATTAGAATACAGTAGATTATCACTGCCCAATTAATAAGCTCAAATATCTAATTCAAAAGGAAACTCCATGACATAGGGGATTAATCTATAACAACAATTGATATGTTGAAAAAGTGGGCTCAGATTTATCAACAGGTAGATATATTAACTGAAATGATTCTACAGTGTGATAGGACACTTGGTCTTCTTTATGCAGAGCAAAGTGATATTATCCATGATGGGGCCTTTGGCCCTTTGCTTTCTGTTAATTAATTACTATTGGTTATTACATTATTGATAATAGCTATATATACATTCCAATATGGGAACCATTAAGCTGCTTGTAATTATTAGATCCAATTGTAAACTGGTACCTATCTTAAAGTCAAGGATTTGATCCATAAAACAACTTCAGGGGTATGTTTGACCACAAGTTAATCTGTAGGCACAACCTGCCCAATGACAAGGTAACTTCCTGGAAAGTTAGGAGTTGTAGTTCTTGGAAAGTAACAACAAAGCCTCATGGGAAACTGTGATGGCCTAAGGGTTTTGTCCATGTATGTTACAAGGCCACACAGAGGGAAAGTTTCCAGATGACAGTGGTGACCAAATTCCATCTTTGTCAATATTTAAAATTTCAATAAAAACTACTTCTTAACATTACCTTCTGCCCCATTCTCTATTACCTCTCAACAAAAGGATGAAAAGAAGACTTGGTCTGCTTCATGAATCAAGAACATGGTGGCTGCTGTTACTAGTCCTATAAAAGTGAAGTCAGTTGTGAGAAATACCCTTTTCCATAACCATCTCGCCATTACTATAAAGTGTCCCTGGGATGAAAGATGGAGAGCAGGATTCATGGGGAAACTATATCCCACCAGTTAGGAGGCACATCTCTCTGCTGATATTCAGATTTCTTGGTAGTTTTGTGGGCCTCCTACGCCTCACTAACCTATAAAAATATTCTTAAACAGGAGACAAAACTAAAAATAAATGCTCAGTCCACCCTGGCTACAGTATGTTCTATATTCTGTTGACATTCTGACCCTCACAACTCACTCTGATGCCTCTCGATGTTTCTTTTGTACTTCTTTTTCTTGGCAATTGCTTACAGCTGTTCCCTTTAATGTCTCCTTAGAAGATTGTTCTTCAATGTACCTATTTCTACAAAAGTTCTGTGATACCCTCCTTTGTGACTCCTACCCACCCCCTTTCTGTGGGTCTCTCTTTTAAGTTCACATCCCAGATACTCTTCCAACATCACTATTGATAAAAAAAATCTAATACTGCTCCCCTGCCATTCTTTGGTGTAAAGGAACCATTAGACATTGTGTTATATCATCCTTTACTGTTTTTTTTACACCTGTAATGAATATCCCACTGTCCACTCTATGAACTTGGACTTGACTGGCTACTATAGAAAACCATGGTAACAGGAGTTGTACTACAAAAATCCAGGGCCTCAGATCTAATAACTGCTAAACAAGGAGGAACCTGTGTTATAATGGAGGAAGAATGTTGCTTTTATATTAAGTCTGAGCTGATGGAATAAAACACACCAAACTTGATGGGCCCTTCTGGACTGGTACAATCCCAGGCCTTGGTATTCAAATCCTCTAATTGATTGGCTCCTTCAACACCTTGGCTCCACTCTAGCTTTTGGGATCCTCCTGGTACTAGCCCTACCCACTCCATCTTATTGAGTTCCTACAGCATCAGATGAGCAATGTCACAAGGATTGTCTCTAATCAGGTCCTGATCCAACATCAGACCCTCTCATAAAGTGAAACCAG
Organism: Mesocricetus auratus; assembly: GCF_017639785.1. Taxonomy (NCBI): domain Eukaryota; kingdom Metazoa; phylum Chordata; class Mammalia; order Rodentia; family Cricetidae; genus Mesocricetus; species Mesocricetus auratus. The sequence continues at coordinate 1,294,810 of NW_024429190.1, forward strand.
TGATTATGGTGATACCTCCTTCTTCTAAAAAAAGATAGACAGAGCTGTGGGGCAGTGTGGGACTGGCTTGAAGCTAAGAAGGGTACAATACAGTCCTAAAACCCTTGACTTTCTCATCCTGAGAGAGCAGAAATTTGACTGCTCCTTCCACTTTATGCAGGTGCCAGCAGAACCATGAAGTTAAGGTTTTCTAAGTGCAGGCATGCCCTGATGCAAGTTGCAACTTATAACCTCATACACCCTGAAAGCTACCAGAACTGTCTTCTAATTATCTGAACACATATGGGTACCATTGATAACATACATGAATATTGTTTCTTAACATTTTAGATTAATAAAAATAAACCTATAAGACTACCATGTGTATTAAATGTGCAATATATTTTATGCATGAAATATTTTATTTGAAATGAGGCAGTACTATGAGAGTTGTGTTGAAAAAATCTATGAGGTTGTAAAACAAATTTCCAACATAGCAATAACCAAAACAAAACAATTTACTTAACATGTTATTTTTATTAAATTTCATATTCATGGACTTTTATAGTCAGTTATGTAAACAAGAATAAATCCAGTCTAACATTTCCTGCACTAAGAAGTTATTCATAAACTCTGCATTGATACCTTCTGCGATACACAGAGCTGCTGTTGCAGGATATATTTTTTGTGTTTTGGCTCGATTGAATGGACAATAGAGTTTTCTGGAAAACTCAAAGGAAGATAAAGTGCCATAGAGATAATAAAAGGGCCTTATATTAAGCCCAGTCTTTTCGATCAGGGAAGGTAGAGAAGAGAGGGTCAGCTTTCTCCATTGCTTAGTGGATTGACCAGCCTTAATTCCTACTATTTGACTACCTAGCTTTTTCATTAATAAAACAATAAAAGACATTTCTATAAGCCACCTATGAAAGAAGGAATATACCTATGACATGAAATCTCATTTATTTTCTGACTCTTTTGAAAACTATGTGACATTGTCATATCCAGAGCACATACTAAAATTTTCACTTGCATTCCAAGGTCATCCTGTTTAGATATGCACTTTCCCTTGAAATAATTCTCGGTTCATACAGTAAGCCAGTAGGAGATTTTTAATTTACACAGAGGTGACTTGATATTCACTTTCATAGGAAGCTAAACTTAACAATCGAGCTTTAGTGTAAATATGTATTGAGAGATGAGCCACATTGGTTCTTCCTTTTAGAAACAGCTGAGATGTTTGCCATAATAATGATTTTAGACTATAGTTTGAGGATGATGATTTTAATCAGTGTGGTATCTCTTTTGTGCTGGTTTCCATCTAGAATTCCTTATAATGAACAACTACATGCAAATATTCTTTTATTATTTGTTTGTTTATTTATTTTAGAAACACTCTTATTTACACACCCATCGCCTCATTCCTTTACCTTCCCGGCCTCCTATGCTTTCCAATGAGATTGACAATCAATAAATGGGACTTCCTGAAACTGAGATGCTTCTGTAAGGCAAAGGATACAGTCAGCAAGACAAAGCTGCAGTCCACAGAATGGGAAAAGGTCTTCACCAACCCCACATCTGACAGAGGGCTGATTTCCAAAATATATAAAGAATTCAAGAAGCTAGTCACCAAAACACCAAACAATCCAATTAAAAAGTGGGGTGCAGAACTAAATAGAGAATTCTCAATAGGGGAAACTAAAATGGCTGAAAGACATGTAAGAAATTGCTCAACATCCTTAACTATCAGGGAAATGCAATTCAAAACAACTCTGAGATACTATCTTACACTGTCCACAATGGCTAAAATCAAAAACACCAATCCAGTCTATGCTGGATAGATGTGGAGAAAGAGGAACACCCCTCCATTGCTGGTGGGAGGGCAAACTTGTACGACCACTTTGGAGGCAGTTTCTCAGGAAAATGGGCATGAGTCTAGCTCAAGATACAGCAATTCCTTTCCTGGGTATATACTCAAACAATGCACTATATTCATAGCAACTTTTTTTTAATAGCCAGAACCTGGAAGCAACCTAGATGCCCTTCAACTGAAGAATGTATAGAAAAAACATAGTACATTTACACAATAGAATATCATTCAGCAGAAAAAAAAGTGGAATCTTGAAATTCGTAGGCAAATGGATAGAACTAGAAGAAACCATCCTGAGGGAGGTAATCCAGTCACAAAAATACAAACATAGTATGTAGTCACTCATATATGGATCTTAGACATAGAGCAAAGGTTTACCAACCTACAATCCATGCATCTATTCTTACCTTCAGTGACACACCATGCAATTCTGTAATTTGCATCTGCATGCAGACTTAAAACACAGCTTCTTCAGATTTGATTTGCTTTAACCTATGCCTAATAAAAGAGCAATGATTACTTGCATGCAAGTTCAATTACAACATTAGTTGTACTTTTTGTAAAACAAATCAGTTGTGAGCTGAAACTTTTTTTTCTACAACTCTGTGATTCTCAGATTTTATTGGACTAAAACAACCATGTTCATGTTGAAAGTAACAATCCATATAAAGGAATGCATTTTTAAGTTTTTTTTTGACTTGCAGTTTGTTTTGAATTTGAATTGTTTTTCTTTTGACCGATAGGTTAATATTGCTATTCATTTGATAATTTAATATTGATATTCATTAGATAATGCAACATGGAGTTGGATATATGAGGTTTGGAAGTATATTAGATTTATTTGACTGTAGTTTTGCTCTTTTTTGTTTTTTAAAATACTTTTTCTATGTGACACTGAGGACAATAACGCTACAAATTTAGATGACATGTGGATACTGTGTTACATATTATTACATAATTGATGTTATTTTCCATTCTGTACTAAGTCTGAGAGATTAATAGTCTTATTAAATATAAAGTATATCAACAGCCATTATAATTTGATTTAAATATTTTCTTTAAAAGGCAGACACGTGACTCTTCCATCTATTTAGTTGTCTGTAGAGTCCTTTAGAAAGAGAACAGAACTATTGCTAATGAATTTTTTATGAGATTGGATCTACTTATCTAACAGATGCTGCACTGTAAATCTATGATACCAATAATGAATCATTTCTTCTTTCAGAGGCATTTGACGGATTTAAGCGCTTATGTTATATTTTTATTTGCATACCAAACCACATATTCAACCAAATCATTGATTATTATTTGTTTAAGGGACAGACAAACAATTAACTTTGTACGTCAAAAACCAAAAAGTCATTGTTTTTCTAAGTAATTTCACTTATTGCATTAAATGTCATTTTTCCATTTCTTTGTGCATGCTATTATATCACAATCGAAAAATTAGCATGTAGCAAAATAAATACATTGCAAAGACTCACTAACTCAGACTCACTAACTCACCCTTTGGGACTGCTAGTCACAGTGAAGACGAGATTCATTAATTCAAACAAAACAGTTCCTGTCCATTGCTGCAAGCACCCAGGTCCTGCTCTGACCAAACTCCACATGTGGCCTCCAAGCTGTGGACATGCACTACCACCCTTTTCAGCTCTTGTTGTCTTCAAAAACAAGAAGCATTTCCTGACAATCATGAAATCAGTCTCAAAACTGAACAATTGGCTTCCTTTTCCTTGTAATCTTCACTAAAGGAACTTAAGAGAACACACAGTACAGTGTAGAAAGTAGAATTTATTAGAGAATAAGTGGAGGAAGCACTCTAACATGGAGTGGGCAAGGAACAAAACAACAATTTTGTAATTTATATTTGAAATAGACAAAATATTATTTCCAAAATATCTTGGACAGACCATTGTTTCTAAAGGGGTTTTCCTGTCCAGGTGAATGACAGGCTCATTTGTATTGACTACTTAGAGGGAACAAGGTTTCCTAGATATTATAAAGTTATATAATTCCCTAAAAGCCCTGCCAGCCTATTCGCCCTGTATATCTTCACCCAGGACTAGGCATTTGACTGAGATTGCATGCTTTTGGAAATAAGCACAGTCTCATGTTCAGTATTTGGTTAAACACTGCTGGTTGTGGTGTTGGAGGTGTCCAACCACAGCAATCAATATCCACACATATCTAACTTGCTACCTAATTTTTTGTTAGTTTAACATAAGTTAAAACTAACAAAAAAACAGCAAGATTACTTACAGATAATCATGAGTAAACTCTATCATGTTGTAATACTATACAAGTATACGTAGTTACTGCTTTTTCTACATGTTCTGGCTACAATGGGCAATGCTCCCTCAGAGAACTGGTAATTTGCACTTTTCAAAACATTCCTAAAGGTGGAATTATCTCCTGTTTCATCAAGTTACTCTATTTTTTGTTTATCATTTGTTATACATTATACAAACATATATATGTATATGATCTATGTATATATATTTATGTAAGCTTCTACAGTAGTATGTTTTTATATAATCCCCCAAAATGAACCTGAATTTCAGCTGTCCATACAGGTAAAGTATGCCCTTTATTACCCCACTCCTCCTTTCCACTCTAAGTTTAATCCTTCCACTACAGTCATCCCTGTCTATTCATAAACATATATTCTATTTGTTTTTGCTTGTGAGCCACCTCCCATCTGTATACCTAAAGTCTGGGGTTATATGTATTTTTTGTGGTTGTGGGATTTTCAAGATAGTGTTCCCCTAGCTATCCTGAAATTATCTCTGTAGATCAGGCTGGCCTTGAACAAATGGAGATCTGCCTACCTCTGCCTCCCAAGTGGCAGGATCAAAGGTATGTGCTAACACCATCTAGCCTCATCATAGGTACTGTCACATGCCTATCTAAGTCTTACAAGTTAATACCCACTTTTAATAGAATAATTTCTGTATATGATTTTTGGGGGGTGCGAGTTTTCTAATACAATATTTTTCGCTAGCTCCATTTGTTTGCGTTAGAATTTCAAGATTTTGTTGTTTTAATAGCTGTATAATATTCCATTGTGTAAATGAACAATGTACATGTATTCTTAATTTATTCATTTGTTGCTACCCATCCAGGCTCTTTTCATTTCCTGGCTATTATGAATAAAGCTGAACATAGTTGAGTATGTGTCTCTGTAGTACAATGTAAAGTCCTTGGTGGTATATTCACAAGGAGATAATGGATATTGAAATACATGTATTATATCTATCTGAGAAATCACAACACGGACAGTTTTCCGTTGGTTGTACATGCTTACACTCCCAACAGCAGTGAACAAATGATTCCTTACCTCACATACTTGCTAGCAGAGGCTGCCATTTCATTTATCTGGACATTATGATTAATGTCAGATGAGATCTCAGAGTAGTTTGGGTGTGCAGTTTTCTGATGACTACGTATTTTAAACATTTACTCAAGTGTTTCATACTTTTGTTATCTTTTCTGCTTCATTCTGTACCCCACTTTAAATTGGTATATTTATTTCCTTGGTGTACCGTGTTAGTTCTAGACATATTTTGCATGTTAAATATCTATCACATGTGTGTAATTGGTAAAGATTATCTTCCATTCAGTAGTCTGCTACTTTGTGCAAATGATGATGTCTTTTGTCAAAATGAAGTCTTTTAGCTTCATAAAGAATCATTTTAAATGCTATTTTTAGTGTCTATGTTATTTATGTCCTGTTCAGAAAGCCTTTTTCTGTGCCAATGAGTTAAATCCTGCTCCCCACTTTCTCTTCTGTCAGATTCACAGTTTCTGGCATGTTGTTGAGCTCTTTAATCCGCTCAGTGTTGAGTTTGATATCAGGAGATAAATATTAATCTATTTGCATCCTTCTCCATGAAGCTGTCCAGTGTGCACAGCATTTTTTTAACATGCTGTCTTTTTTCCTGTGTGTGTCTGACTTCTCAATCAAACAGAAGTCTGTAGTTACATGGACTTACATCTGGGTTTTCAGTTTGAATCCATTGATTAATGCTTTTCTTTGTTCCTTTGTTTATTTGCTTTTCAAGTCCATGTTTTTATTACTATAGCTCTGTATTAAAATTTGAGATAGGGGATGGTGATATCTCCAGCTGTTCTTTTATTATACAATAGTGTTTTGATTATTCTCTTTTTTCCCCTTTCCACATTAAGCAACAAATATGTCATTTCAATTTCTGTGAAGAATTGTATTGTACTTTTATGGGAATTTCCTTGATTCTGTATATTGCTTTTGGTAAGATGGGTATTTTGACTATATTAATCCTACTTAACTATGGAACAAATATCTATCTTTTACTGTCTTCACAAACTTTTTTCTTCTGTGTCATAAAATTATTATATCATCCTTTCATTGCTGTCTTATACTCACTCAAGATATTTTTGAGGGTAGTGCTTTTGTTTCTCTGGTTTCTTTCTCAGTCCATTGGTTATTTATATATTGGAAGAATACTGATTTTTGTGCGTTTATTTTGCAACATGCTATTTGCTGAAAGTGTTTATCAGCTGGAGTAATTCTCTGGTGGACATTTTAGGGATATCTTTGCATATAGGTATATTGTCTGCAAATAAAGATACTTTGATTTCTTCCTTTTTTGTGTGTCCCTTACTTTCCTTGACTTGTCATATTGTTTTAACTAAGACTTCAAGAATAGTATTGATAGATATGGAAAGAGTGGACTACTTTGCCTTATTCCTGTGTTTTGTTGAAATTCTTTGGTTTCTCACCATTTAGATTGATATTGTCAGTTTGCTTATTGTAAATCATCTTTATTGTATTGAGGTATGTTCCTTGTATCCCTAAACTGAGGACTTTTATCATGAAGAAATTTTGGATGTTGTCAAAGACCTGTATTTAAGGTGATGAATTTTTTTTGTCTTCCACCTGGTTTAACATTGTGGCTTTACCTATGTTGACAAATTTCTGTATCTCTGAGACAAATTCTACATGATCATGGTGAATTATATTTGACATATTCTTAGAATTGGTTTGTAGATATTATTGAGAGTTTTTCCTGTATGTTCATTGTGGATATTGAATTATAATTTTATTCTTTCTTGGATCTTAGTGTGGCTTGAGTGTCAGGATTATTGCAATCTCATTAAAAAGATTTAATGACTGGCACTGGTGTTTCTTGACTTTAATTACAGCACTTGGGAGGCAGAGGCAGGCAGATCTCTGTAAATTCGAGTCCAGCATGATCTACAGAGCAAGTTCCAGGACAACCTCCAAATCTATACAGAGAAACCGGGTCTCAAAAAAAATAAAAAAAAAGAAAAAGAATTATCAATGTTGCTCCATTTCCTACGCTGCTGGATGATTTAAGGGATGTTGCCATTAACTCAGTTTTGGATAGGGGATTTCTTTAATTCATCTTTAAATGTAATTTAATCCTATCAATCTTCCAGTGAATTAGAAGGCTCATATTATTTTATGTATGTATTTTTTCTTTCCCTTGAAAATAAACTCTTTTCTCACAGAATATAAGCCAAACTTATCCCCAGACTCCACACATCCATCTGCTCCCATCTAGGATCCACTCCCATTCCGTGTTTCATCAAAAAAAGGGGCTACCAATGCATAACAATAAAATATAAGAAGACAAAGCAAAAATTAACACATTGAAGTATGACAAAACAAAAAGAAAGAAAATAGCCAAAGAAGAGGCACAAGAATCAGAGACCCACTTGTTAGCACTAGAATCCCACTAGAAAACAATAAACTGGAAGCAAATGTGTGTGCATGTGTGTGTGTGTGTGTGTGTGTGTGTGTCTAGAAGAACTAATACAGTCCCCTGCATGTAATGTGCATGCTGCTTCAGACTCTACGAGTTCACATGAGCTTTGATCTTGTTGATCTAGATGCTGTTATTTCATTTTTATTTGTACACACACACACACACACACACACACACACACACTGACAATATCTTATTTGTACAAGCAAAGCTGGTCTGAAAGTTAGAGAAGAAGCAAGCCAAAACCACACCTTACTTCCTTAACAACTCAGCAGATAAAGAAAGTCGGATCCTGTTTCTCCCTGCTTATATCCTCTATCTGCCCAGCCATCTCACTTCCTGTCTGTCTGTACAGACCTCCAGACCTTTATGGTTAGCTAGTGCCAAGCTTCTTTCTCTGACCTTCAGACAGTTTTTATTTGTATAAGCAAGATATCACCCCAACACCCCACACAAACAATTGCATTCACTGTCCCATAAGTTGCATATATTTACTGGACATTTGAACTATGATTAATGAAAAGAAATATATTCTTCTAGAACCCTCCTGATAATAGGTGAATGAACAAGGCACTGATGTATTAGCAGAGCAGAATTTCCTCATGAGTCATTTTATTTTCATCCTCTTTTCTTTGATAGTACAGTAGTATTAGGTTTTATTTTAGGTTCTATGATCATCTCCTTCCAGGTTCTTAGTCACAAAAGCAGTGTTACACATGGTTTCCACATTTCAGAGTTGGGCCTTTAGTTATATCAGTTGTTGGGTGTTTATTCCCACAAGTTTGTGTCTATCATATTTTGCAGAAAGAGAATTTTGGTAGGTCAAAGTTTTTGCAGCTGTTTTAGTGTCTACTTTTCTCTTTTAGTATAATACAGAGTTCCTTCCTATACCAAAGACTCCAGAACATAGAGGTAAGGAATTCATTAATCCCATGCCCAACTTTTCATTATGCAATTATCCATGTGGGCATTGCCTTCTGAAATAAGTTATTGAAGTTAGTCTTTGGAGAGCAACCTACAGGCCCAATAATGTCAGAGTTGCTGGGGAATTTCATGGGACAACTCCTGGCCAATAACTCAATTTGGTACATGACAATTTGAGTACTGTAATTGCCACCAGGGGATAAGAGATGTAAAACTCAAACTGTATATATCTAATTATTTAGTGACCTCATTCAGATCTTTTTTATATATGCATATATTTTATGTGGGTTCTACTGTAATAGTTTTCTTATTGTCCCTCAAATCCCCCATAATTTTATATGTTCTTCCCTATATTTCCTCTCTCATTCCTCTTATCTATTTCTCTTTCTCTATGAGATCTATCTGAATTCATCCCCAGTCCTTTAACTTATACCTAACCTCTATTGTTCTATATATTATAACTGGTTATAACTGACATAAGAAATAATATCCACATAAGCCAATATATACCATAATTGCCTTTCTGGATCTGGGATACTCACTAAGAATGATTTTTTCTAGTTCCTTTAATTCATCTGCAATTTCATGATTCAATTTTTCCTGCCTGGGTAATACTCCAATCTGTAAATGTATCATATTTTGTTTATCCATGCATACAGCAGCAATGAATATGGTTGAAAATGTGTTTGTGTAATAGATATGTGCCCAGGAGTAGTATAGGTATATCTTGAGGTACATGTGTTCATGTCTTACTGAAGAAACACAACACTCATTTCCATAGTGGCTTTATAAGTTTGCACACCCATCAGCGATGACTGAGTGTTATCCTTACTCCATATCCATGCCAGCATGAGCTGCCACTTGTTTTCTTGATTTTATCAGTTCTTATTGGTGTAGGATGGAATCTCAAAGTAGTTTTGATAGTTGAAAATTTGAGTTTCCTCAATTGAGAATTCTATTCACCTCTGTTCCTCATTTTTATAATTGGGTTATTTGCTATCTTGATACATAGTATTTTGAGACTTTGTATATCTTGGATAATAGCCCCAATCACATGTACAGTTGGCTGAAATCTTTTTAGATTCTGCAGCATGTCACTTTGTATAAATGGCAATATTTTATGCAGAACCTTCACAGTTTCATGAAGTTACATTTATTGATTGATTGTTTTAATAACTTTTGGCCATGGTGTTCTGATCAGAAAGTCTTTTCTTTCTTGTGCCAATGAGTTCAAGGCCATTCCCCATTTTTCTTTTCCTTTAGTATCACAGTATCAGGTTCAATGTTGAGTTCTTCGATATATTTGTAGTGGTGTTCTTTTGCATTTTGAACAAGTTTTGGTCTACCTAAATTCTTTTACACAAAGCCATTCCATTTTCCCAGTACCATTTGCTGAAGTTGCTATATTTTTCCAGTGTATATTTCTGGCTTCTTTATCAAAAATAAGTTGCTTCTAGGGATGTGGATTTCTGAAGGGATCTTCATTTCGATTCCATTGATCTACATGCTTGTTTTTATGAAAATACCCTGGTGTTTTTTATCACTATAGTTTCATAATACAAATTGAAACTGGGAATGGTGATACTTTCAACGGTTCTTTTATTGTTAAGGATTGTATTAGCTATCACAGGTTTTTCATGTTTCTATATTAAGTTGAGAATTGTTATTTTATGGTCTGGAAAAAATTGTCTTGAGTTTTGATGTGGATCACATTGAATCTATTTTTTTTGTATGATGGCCATTTTTTACTATGTTATTTATACTGATCCATGTGCATGGATCAATCGTTTGATAGCTTCTTCAATGTCTTTCTTCAAAGACTTGAAGTTCCCTCACTTTTTGGTTAGAGTTACACCATAAAGAAATTATAGTATTTGAGTCTCTTCTGAAAGGTATTGATTCCCTGATTTCTCACACACTCATTTGTTATTCATCTATGAGAAGATAGCTGGTTTTTTATTTTAATTTTTTTCATTTAATCTTGCATCCACCCACTTCACTGAAAATATTTTTCAGATACAAGAGTTCCTTAGTACAGTTTTCAGGATTAATTATGTATGCTATCATAATTACATAATCATTTGCAAATAATGTTTTTAATATTTTCCAATTTGTATTTGCTTGATCTCTTCAGTTACCTTATAGCTCTAGCTTAGTATCAAGTACCATATTAACAGGTATGGAGTAGTATTCAACCTTGAATTATTTCTGACCTTAGTAAATTGTTTTGAGTTTCTCTGAATTTAAGTTCATATTGTCTGTGAGCTTCTTGCAAACTGTCTTTATCATAATCAGGTATGTCACTTGTATCTCTAAAATCTGTTCAGGAATTTTATTGTGCAGATTTATTAATTTTTTGTCAAAGGTCAAAAAGTACCTAATGAGATGATGATGTGAATTTTGCCTTGTAGTTTGGTTACATGGTGGATTACATTATTTGGCCTATGAATGTTGAACCATCCCAGTGTCTCTGGAAGCCTATTTGATCATGGCAGATTTGTTTTTGTTATTGGATTTTTTTGAAAGTATTTTATTGAGCATTTTTGTATTAATGTACATAAGAAAATTTTGTCTGTAATTCTCTAGTTTTGATAGTCTATAATTGTTTTAAGTATCAGGCTGATTATGAAGTCATGGAAAAAACTGGACATTGTTCTTTCTGCTTTGAAGCTGTAGAATCATTCCAGGAGTACCAGCATTCACTGTTCTTTGGAAGTCTGGTAGGATTTTGTGCTAAATCCATCTAGCTCTGGACATATATTTATTTAATTATTTATTGTTTTGGTATCTTTTAATTATTGCTTCTATTTCACTATTGGTCATACGTTATTCAAATTGATTATCTGGTCTTCTTTAAATTTGCTAAAGGATACTTATCCAGGAAAATTATCTTTTTTTCAGGTTTCTGTACCATTTCTGTTGTTGATTTCCAGTTTCAATATGTAGTTATTAAATATGATGCATGGTATCATTTCCATTTCCTAGTACCTGTTGAGACTCGTGTTTTTATCCAAGCATTTTGTCAGTTTTGGAGAAAGTTCCATGAGGTGCTGTGAAGAATGTATATTCCTCTGGGTTTTGGTAAAATATTCTGTAAATAACTGTTAGGTAAATTGATTTATTAAATACCTGTTATAACATTTAAACAATGTTTTACTGTTTATTTTTTGTTCTAATAACATGTCCATTTGTGAGTGTGGGTTACTGAAGCTCCCATTAGCAATAAGTCTGGCTCAATATGTGATTTAAGATGAAGTGGTGTTTCTTTTATGAACTTGGGTGCCTAGATGAATAGACGCTAACAATTGCAATGCCCTTTTTATGAATATTTACATTGATGAGTATTTAGTATACTTCCCTATCTCTTCTGATTAGTTTTGTTTTGTCAGGTATTAAAATATCTATGCCAGCTTGTTTCTTATATCCATTTGCATGAAATACATTTTTCCAACTCTTTTACCATGAAATGATATCTATTCTTGTTGTTAAGTTACTTTCTTGGATGCAGCAAAAGGATGGATTCTGTTTTGCATTCACTCTATTAGTCTATGTCTTTATTGGGGAATTGAGACCAGTGATGTTGAGATTTGTGAACAATTACTATTTGTTTATTCCTGTTATTTTGTTGTTGTTGTTATTGTCTGTGTGTTTTTGTGTGCTTGTGTGTGTGTTTCCCTTCTTTTGATTTGTCTGGGTTTATTTATTCCTTGTATTTTATTGGGTTTGGTTAACTTCTTTAGGTTAGAGTCTTCCTTTCAGTACCTTAGTAGGGATGGATTTGTAAGTACATACTACCTTAATTTTATTTAATCATGAAACACGTTTTCCCATCTGATGTGATTAAAAGTTTGGCTTGGAAAAGTAATCTGAGTTGACACATGTGGTCTCCTAGAGTCTATAGAACATCTGTACAGGCCCTTCTAGCTTTTAGAGTCTACACTGAAAATACTGATGCTATTTTATTATGTCTGTCTTCATGTCCCTTGTTCTTTGTATCATGAAGATTTCAATTTTCTTTCTTTGCTCTGTAAGTTTAGTGTTTTGATTAATATATGGCATGAGGACTGTTTTTTCTAGTCTAGTCTATTTATTGTTCGGTATGTTTTTTCTACCTTTAAAAGTAATTCCTTCCTTAGGTTAGAGAAATTTTATTCTAGGATTTTGTTTAAATTATTTTCTGTGCCTTTGATCTGTGCTTATTCTTCCTCTATTCCTATTTTTCATAGTGGATTTTGTATTTTTATAATGTTACAGATTTCCTGAATATTTTGTTCCATGAGTATTTCAGATTCAAAACTTTCTTTGGCAGGGACATTCGCTTTTTCTGTTGTATCTTCAATGACTGAGATTATCTCTTCCATCTCTTGTACTCTGTTAGTGATATTTGCCTCAGTTGTTCCTGTTACAGTTTCTAAAATTTTCATTTCCAGATTTTTCTCACTTGGGTTTTCTTTATTGATTCTATTTCCACTTTCAAGACTTGAACTACTAGATTCATTTCCTTCCTTTGTGTTTTTATAGAACTTTTTAATATGTTTATATATATTTCTTCTTCAAAGCCATCATTCAAGTAATTTACACAGATTATTTTAATGTCTTTTAATTATACTTCAGGTATGTTAGAATACTCTAGGCCTATTGTGGTTCATTTGCATTAACTCTAATGCAGACATCCTGGCTGTCCATTTTTATTATGCTTTTCCAATGCCATCTGTTCATTTGAGTGTTTGGAAGATTGTAATTCTAGGTGTTCGTAACTGTTCTTAGCTGTGTTTTTTGTTTGTTTGCTTTTTGTTTTTTTCTTTGTTTTGTTTTGTTTTGTTTTGTTTTGTTTTTTTTGGTTTCACGAGACAGGGTATTGTTTTGGAGACTGTCGGTCCAGCCCGGCCTCGAACTCACACAGATCTGCCTGCCTCTGCCTCCTGATTGCTGGGATTAAAGGCATGCGCCACTACCGCCTGGCATGGCTGTGTGTTTCAGTAGTTTTCTCATGTTCTTAGGAGACTATATTGGCTGTGTGTTGCCTATATGAAAATACTAGGATTCTGTTGCGAAGGGCCACCTGTGGTTCCAGATAAAATTTGTTTCTAGGTTTTGGGAGCTGATACTTAGGCTTTGGGATGGGTTAGATGTAGGGGTGTATTAAAAGGAAGATGCAGGTTGTTCCATCATGTTTTGGTTACTTCCCTGGGAATAATGTCATAGAGGAGGAACAAGACCAAGTGTTCTGCTTCAGAGCTATGAATAAATCTTCGGGAACTTTAGTGAACTTTGATGATTCGGGGATGAATTTAAGATTTGCTGTTAACATTCCTGTTTCCTGGCAAGGAGCAGTTTTTGCATCTGCAGGAATGCCTCTTAGATTTCTGGCCTGAGATAAAGATTTGAGTGGGGATAAAGTTTGGAGGAGCACACCTGTGTGATGCACTTTGTAAAGAGAGGGTGCAGCAGATTGTCTGCTATATAGCTGAGAATAACTGGATGATGGATCCTGGAGGAGCAGAGGAAGAGGTGATGATGGAGAGTTAGCCTAAACATTTCCTAGACTAGAGGGTCCTGTGGCTTCCCAGGCAATGCTGTTCAAGTTGGGGGAGGGAGACTGGGATAGAGAAATGAGTTATGGGGAAAGGACTTTATGAAGAGAAGACTTGTGTAGTTAGCTGGAGAGGGGAACACGGGAGAGAGTAAGATATCAGCATGTCACTTGCTTCAAAGCAAAGGATGAGACTGGGGAGGTGGATTCAGAGGAGAAGAGAAGAAATTGAATATCTGCTGGAGTGAATTTGGAAGAGTTTTTTTAAATCACAGCTCTGTTTCACCAAGGGTTATGTGTGTTTAAATTGATTGCATGTTCTTGATTTAACTTCATAGATCACTATGAAGAAATTTATCCATTTCTTTTAGGTTTTTCCAGGTTTTTAAAAAATTTTCATTTTATTATTATTTTTTAAAAATCTTGTTTTACTTACCAATCTCAGCTCCCTCTCCCTAGTCCTTCTGCTCCCCAATCTTCTCCTCACCTCCTCAGTCCACTTCTCAGAGAAGGTGAGACCTCCCATGGGGAATGAACAAAGTGTGTCACCGAGGCCTTCTTACTGTATCTAGGCCTAGCAAGATTTCCCTCCATAGGGAAATTCAGTTCATTTCCAGTTTTTTGGAGGATACCTTTTTAACACGTTTCTTTGAAGCTCTGAATTTTCTTACTGTCTGAAGTGATGGCCCCCTTTTCATCTCTACTTTGTTTTTACTTTAGATTTTCTCTATTTACCTTTTTATTACACCAATAAAGGGTTTATCAATCCATTTTCTCAAAGAAAAAGTTCTTCATTTCAAATATGTGTTTCTCATATGTGTTTTTATAGTTGTTTGTACTTTATTAGTTTCAGCCATGAGTTTGATTATTCTTTGACACATACAGATTTTGGGTATTACATTTTTTCATTAATAAGTTTTATGTATGCCATTACATTACTAATATGAGACTTTTTTTCTAGTGCTTTGTATGAACTTGCATCTTAGAGTAACTTTTTTGGATCCAAGAATATTATGTTTTAATTTTCATCCAATGATAATAGTTTTAAATTTCCTTCTCAACTTCTATTTGATTCATTTTTAAGCACAGTAAGTTTTTTTAGTTTTCATGATTTTTGTATACCTACTGTTTTTGGTGATATCAGGGCTTTAATCAATGGTGGTCAAAAAAGATGCCGAGTGCTCTTTCAATTTTCTTATGTATGTTGAGACTTACTTTATGCCCCAGTATGTGGTCAATTTTGGAAAAAGTTATATGTGTTGAGCAGAAGGTATAGTGTTTTGTGTTTAGGTGTAATATACTGGGTAACTATTTGTTTGTCCACTTGCTTTTTGACACAATTTAGCTCAAAGATTTTGTGTCTGGATAACCTGCCTACTGGAATGAGGGGAGTAGAGGGATCATACACTATCACTATATGAATCAAATATATTTTAATTGTAGTAGTGTTTCTTTTGTGAACTTCAGTGACTTTATGTTTGTTACATAAATGTTTGGAAAAACAATATATCCTTTTGGTGAACTTTTCCTTTGATAAGAATGCAGTGCCCTCCCACAAAAAAGAAAAAAAAAACTTATGTATGGTTGCGCATGCCTTTAATCCCAGCACTCAGGAAACAGAGGCAGGTGGATCTCTGTGAGTTTCAGACCAACCTTTAGCATGAAGGGATTCTTCCTTCATTGTTTGGATTTAATTTAGCAAGAAATCAATGACATCATGACCAACAGTGGTGTGTGTTCCTTAGATGAATGACATAAAGCAAGACTTGAGAACAAAATTGTATTATCTTTCAAATCTCTTTTATCTAAATGGGATTTGCAGTTTTTATGATGCTTTCATTACTATTTTCAGATTTGCTCATTACATTATCAAGGCAAGGCATATGTGTCATTACTTTATTGACAAAAGAATAACCAGGTCATGAGAGCATGGTCCCAGATGCTCTCATAGTCTAGGTGAGACTCAATAATCATGGCCTGTATCTAGAGGTCTTTTCAATGGCCTCTAAGATTGTAGGGGAGTTGATACTATAGTGTATGAAAATGTCTAAGTTTCTTTCACAACTGTTTCTTGGCTGATGTTGCTTTATCTGATGACGTTGAGATTTCTTTTTTTTTTTGGTTTTTATGAGACAGGGTTTCTCTGTATTGTTTTGGAGGCTATCGGTCCAGCCCGGCCTCGAAATCACAGAGATCTGCCTGCCTCTGCCTCCCGAGTGCTGGGATTAAAGGCGTGCGCCACCACCGTCCAGCCGACTTTGAGATTTCTATGCTACCGTTGTTGAGGTAATTTTTGATTTCATTCTTTTGGTTAATTATTCACAGATAAATTTGCTGTTTTAATAATACACTGAAAATAATATAAATCTATTGTTGTCTATAAATGTACCAACTTTTTAAAAATATAATTGACTTTCCATAAAATTTCTCTTTGAATTTTTAAAGGTCTGCACATTTATTTTCAAAAGAGTAAGTTTGGAAAACAGGAATGCTCCTAATTTATATTCAGTGTAATCATCTGTTATCCACTGAAGTCAGATAACAAAAATGAGATACAGGAAATAGACACCAATTTACACTAGCTATTAATGTCCCCAGGGGTATGTTATTAGAACTAAAAAGATGTTTGTTGAGATTGTCCTTCAGTTTAATTTCATCTAGTGATTTCACTAATGACCCAATGGGCAGGACTCCCATGGGTGTCAGCAAGGCATGTCAGATCAAGTTAAGTTAGGACAATGCTCCTCCCCTTGTATTAAGACTGGGCAAGTTAACCAAGTATGAAGAATAGGTTCTAGAAGCCAACTAAAGTTTCAAGGACAGGTCTTGATCCTGCTGCTAGGATTCCTACAAATAGAACATGCTACTCAACTGTCATACGTATGCAGAGGGCTTAGGTCAGTCCCATGAAGTTGCCCTAGTTGTTGGCCCAGAGTCTGTGAGCTTCTATGATTTCAGGTTAGCTGTTTCTGTGGGTTCCCCTGTAATGACCTTGACCCCATGGCTCATACAATCCTTCTTCCCTCTCTTCAACATGATTCCAGGAGCCTGTTCCAGTGCTTGAAATATTTACTTCTTTATCTGTTTCCATCAGTTGCTGGATGAAGACTGTCTGTTGACAATTAGGGTTGTCACCAATTCTATTATAGGACTGGGACTTGGCCTGGTGCAGAGAACCATGCATCCCAGGGATAGAGTGTAGCTGGAGAAGGGGCCACCCTCTCACCCTATTTTCATATTTCTGTGGAACTTGGCACTTTATCATTTGTAGACTACCTTCTTCTGGGTTGAGTTATCTTATGTAGCTGAGCAGCTCCCCTGATGTGATCGATTGAAAGTAAAACAACTACTAATGAAATCTTTTTATATACATATACTACAGCATTTCTCAACTACCACCAGGGCGCGTATTGTAATAAATGCTAGTTATCGATATGATTAAAGGAGAAGGCAAGTTCAGGCACCCTCTGCACTATTTCTAGGAGTCTTAGCCGGTGTCATCCTTATGGATTCCTAGAACTAGTTTTCGACATAACCCTCAAATGCCCCCTGTATCATACCTTACTCTCCTGCACAGTCCCATCCCCAACCTGCACAATCCGATCCCTCATGTTCTCATGCTTCCACACCTCTCCCCCTGTTTACTCAGGAAATGTTTATTGCCCCTTCCCTGTGAGCCCTCCCTTTTAACTAGTATCTCTGGGGCTGTGTTTTGCAGTCTGGCTATGCTTTATTTTAGAGATAATATTACTTATGAGTTAGTACATGATGTGTTTATCTTTCTGTGTGTGGGTTACCTCACTTAGGATGATTTTATTCTATTTCCATCCATTTTTGTGAGACCTTCACGATGTCATAATTTTTAGCCACTGAGCAAAGCTTCACTGTGTAAATTACCCTACTTTTATTTACCATTTTTGGTGGAGGGCACCCAGGTTGTTTGCAGTTTCTGGATGTTATGAATAGTTGAGCAAATACCCTTGTGGTAGTATTGTGCACCTTTGGGTATTTGCCTAGAAGTGGTTTTTTACAAATATAAAATATCTTCAGGTAATGCTAATGGAATAAGTGAAAGACCTGTATGCCTATAACTTTAAATCTTTGAAGAAAGAATTGAGGAAGTTGTCAGAAAAGGGAACTATCTCATGCTAACTGATCAGTAGGATTAACATATTAAAAATTGCCATTTTACCTAAAGCAATCCACAGGTTCAATGCAATCTTCATCAAAATTTCAACACAATTCTTCACAGATTTGAAAGAACAATACTCAACTCCCTATGTAAAAAAATCAGATTAGCTAAAAACAATATTGCATACTAAAGGAACTTCCAGAGGAATCAGTAACCCTGACTTCAAGCTCTTCTACAGAGATATAGTAATAAAGAAGTATGATATTATCACAAAAAGAGACAGGGGGGTCAATGAAAATAAATAGAAGACCCTGATGTAAATCCACACAACTATGAACAACTGATTTTTGAGAAAAATTCAAAATTATACAGTGGAAAAAAGAAAGCATCTTCAACAAATGGTGCTGGCATAACTGGATGCTGACATGTAGAGGAATGCAAATAGATTCCTATCTATCACCCTGCACAAACTCGAGTCCAAGTGGATCAAAGACCTCAACATAAATCCAACTACACTGAATCCAACAAAAGAGAATGGAAGAAGGATCCTTGAATGCATTGGCACAAAAGACAACCTCCTGAATTTAACATCAGTAACACAAACAATGAGATCAACAATTAATTACTGGCACTTCCTGAAACTTTACAGCATTATTAGATTTTACAGTTTGTCTTAAAATACCACAGAATACATTTTATGTAGAGTTTATATGGGTGCTCTCATATTAATCTTTGATCAAGAAAATCACTTTCACATATGAAAACAGGTTAATGTGGTATGGGAAATTAATCAGTTGAAGTTGCTTCTTCCTTAGTTGTATGAATTTGATGACAATCCTGACTAGAACATAGAATTTAGATTGAAAGGAGCCAGCTAGATTAAATCTGTAACAGACGCTGCCAGATTCAAAGTTCAACTAGTTGTTCAGTGTCATGACTAAAGGAAGAATTGTTTCCCTAAAATATTAGCTGCTGTTATTAAAGGCTTTAGTTGATTAGATGTAGCTTACTTGAATTATCAAGAAAAATAGATAAGTAAAAATTTCGTTAAATTACATTAAGTAAAAATTTCACACTTACAAATTGTATTTACAGGAATAAATGTTCTGATATTGACTAAACAACAGGATACCATAGTCTAGATGTATGGCTCATCAATTTAATCATCACAGGTGGTGTCAGAGGATGGCTTAGAGACTGCTGTAGTTGAAGGACACAGGTGAAGACTTGAAGGTATCATGGGCTTTAATGTGTGTTCAGAGCATGTATAGGGAGGAAAGGACTCCTCAAAGACAGAGAATGGATATTATGTACACTTTCCAAGCATTTAACGACAGCAGCAACAAAATAACCCTCATATACACAGATCATATATAAGAGCAGATTTTTTAACACTAGAGGAATAACTACACTAAGTCCCTACCAATGACAGATCCTCGACATCACAGATCATAGCTGGTGGCTTCTAATAGCAGCCAAACTTGAAAGTCCACCAGGTGTAAGCATGTTTATTTTCTGCTTTATTGAGGGATAATCAGCAGCTATAAGTCCAACATGGCTGTGGATCAGCTCAACGATCACAAGTGGAAATAATAACATGGGAGATACAATTAGTCTTAAAAAGTTAAAGAGATGAAAATGTCATGTCTAGTACAAGAGATTACAGATATTAGTGGAAGTTTGAACTTTACAAATGAAAAACACTTGTTGAATTACACACACATCTTTAGATATTACCCCAAATAATTTACAAGGACCAAAGATATCTCAAAACAAAGCAATGAAAGAAAAGCTTTTGGGTGTGATTCATTCTCAGATAGCAAATTCATTGATAGATTTGTGTCAACCAGTGTCCCATGGAGGAGTGCAAAGGGAAAACAAATGAAACAAACTGGAAATATTACCAACCATTTTCTAAACATATGTAATTTTTAAACAAATAAAATGTATTTGTGAAAACTAAATTGTATTCAATCACAAATTCTTCTAAAGAAATTGGAGAATGTAATTGAAAAGTATTCTTGTTACTATGTGTGACAACAATAAGGACAAAGAGTAAATTCAGATTTCTTACTGGAGCAGCTGATTTAACACAGAAAGAGAGCAAGCTGAGTAATACCTTCTAAACCCAAATGTAAAACAAATGGATTTGGCAACAGTATATTTTAAAGTATAAGTTGAATATTTATCTTCACTACATGAAACATGAAATATTTTAGGCTAAAGAAAACTATACACCATAAATATATTAATCTAAGAAAAGTCAAAATGAATATTAGAAATATGGTATATGGGTAAATATTCAATACTTTTACCAATATTTTACAATAGAATTTAATTCTCTACAGATATCAAATGCACTTAAATATTACCAACATACAAATGTATATTTTTATATGCTCATGTATTTAATAACCTAAATAGTTAATTGAATGGCTTAATTTGGCAATTAATATAAAAACCATAAAAGGAGACATAGAAATAATTTTGAACAAAATCTAGGTGAAAATGAATAAATAGTTGATGTCCTTAAATTTAACTGTGCCAATTATCACACGAATGTAAAACTATAATCACTTTAATTCGATAGAGTAGAGTTAGTAACTTAGCCAAGAATTGATGAAGTGTTAGCTCTTAGGGAAAAAAATCAGTTTCTCTAAGAGTATATTCTTGGTATGTTTCTCATGCTTCAGTGAAAGGCCATATATACAGACATTACAATAGTGCAAATTTATCCTGATGGGTTTAATAAAAATGACATAAAGTTGGATGGTTACGGAAGGTGACTCTATGTATGTATGTATATGTGTGTATATAAACCTACTTTTTATTATTATATGTTTTATTATTTAAATCTGTAAATCCAAGAGTATTTTGATCTTAATCTCCTGCTCTCTCAAATATTTCCAGCTCTTCATCCCCTCCCTACACACTTTAAGCAATTTTCAAAAAAATAAACAAAAGTTCAATGCAGCACCCTCTAAAATTAATAAGACAGGATACAACCACATCCAAAACAATAGCAACAAAATAATTCCACCAAACTGTAAGAAAAGAAACACACACATACACACACAAACTCTCTCTAATTAAATCCGTTTATATGTTGCTAAATAATCATGAATATGAGGCCAGTGTTGTAGTTATTTATATAACCAGTGTATCTCTATGAAGAAAACTGATTTTTTCCACTCTCTCAGCAGTTCTAAGTGACTGTACAGTTGTTAACTGCTATTCTATTGGCTATGGCTAGGATTTTATTAACTAATTAATTAGTTTAAATATGATGAAATTAATTATAATAAAATAAAATAAAAACTCTCACATCCCAGTTGAGAAAGACAAACCAACAGAAAAGAAAAAGCCCACAAGAAGGCGCACACATCAGAGTGGCACTGGTTTGCACACTCAGGAATCCCATCAAATCACTAATATATAATCTAGAATATATGTTCAGAGAACCTGGTTCAGAACTCTTCAGGCCCTGTACATGTGAGTTAGTCTCTGTAAGTTTAAATGAGCTTTGCTGATGGTGATTCATTGGGTCTTGTTTTCTTTGCAACAACCTGTGTAGTTGGGGGATTCCTGTGGTTCCTCTTTCGTCAAAAATTCAACTAGGTATAATGTAATCCCAGTATAGAAATCTGCATTTAGTGACAAGAGAACTCCAGTTGGGAATCATTTTCCAGCAATATTTGGCAATTTCATTTAGATTGCCTTCACATGTGTATTAATTAGTTAGTTTCTACCATACTCGTTATCCACAATACCCCTGGAGTACCCTGTAAAAATAGCTGCTTCTCTGTGTATTTCCTACCACAGCCTCCTCTCCTCAGTTGATTCTGCCATTCAAGCCTCCTCTCTTCCATCCATATGTATATTGTTTGCCTTTTCCATTGAGATCTATCTGTTCCCTCTAGGACTTACTCTATTCTTACACTCTGTGGTTATACAAACCATACTTTGGTATTATTACCTTCACAGTTAACATCCACATATAACCAAATACATACCGTATCCATGTTTCTGAACCTTGAACACTACACTCATAGTGATTATTTTAGTTCATCCATCTTTCTGCAAATTCCATGATATCATTTTTTATCAGGTAACTTATTCTTCAGTGTGTAAATGCACCACATTTTCTTTATCCACTTCATAAGGGTCACCTAGCTTGTTTCTATCTGCTGGCTGTTATAAATAGAGCAGCACTAAACATGATTGAGTGTCACTCCATCAAACTGAGGCATCCTCCGGGTATATGCCCAAAAGTGGGATTGAGATAGATTGATTCCTTTTTTCTTTTCAGAGAAAATGTCACACTGATTCCTATAGGACTTGCATGGGTTTGCACTCCCACTGGCAAAATAAGTGTGTTGCTTTTACTACCAATCCTACCAGCATTTGTTGTCACCTGTTTTGTTGATCCTAGCCTTTCTGACTGGTGTGACATGAAATTTCAAACTAGTTTTAATTTGAATTTTCCTGATGGTTAAAGATGTTGAATGTTTCTTTAAGCTTTTTCTTTTTCTCAGCCATTTGAGTTTCCTCTTTTGAAAATTCTTATTTGTGATTGGGTTATTTTTTTTCTTGATATCTACTTTCTTGAGTATTTTATATTTTTTGGATACTATCCCTCAAATCTTTTCCCATTCAATATGCTGATGCTTTGTTCAAATGACAGTGTCCTTTGCCATGAAGAAAATTTTGTGTGTTGTGAGGTTCCATTTATTAATCCTCAATCTTAGGAACTGTGCTCATATTTTTCTGTTCAGAAAAATGTCTCCTGGATCAGTCAATTCAAGGCTATTCCCCACTTGTTCTTTTTTCATGTTCTGTGTGTCAATTTTATGTCAATGTCTTTGATCTATTTAGAGTTTAATTTTGTGCATTTTGATAAATATTGATCCTTTGGAATGCTTCTATATGCTGACATCCAGTTAGACTAGCCCTATTTGTTGAAGATTCTTTCTTTGCTCCATTATGTATTTCTGGATTCTTTATAAAAATGAGATGTCCATAGGTATGTGGATTTAGGTATGGGTCTTCAATTCAATTCCACTGATAAGCACGCTTATTTTGTGGTAATACCTTGATGTTTTATGTTACCATAGCTTTATAGTACTACCTGAAATCAGGGACAGAGACAACTCTAGAATTCTTTCATTGTATAGATCTGTTTAAGCTATTCTGAGATTTTGTCTATCCTTGTAAAAGTGAAATGTGTCCTTTCAATATCTGTAATTAATTGGTGAGGCAATTTTGAGAGATATGTCATTGAAACTCTAAATTATGTTGGCAAAATGGACATTTTTACTTCATTAATCTTGCCCATCCATGAGCAGGGGACATCCTTCCATTTTCAGATACCTTCTACAATGACTTGTATCATACAAGAATTTCAATTGCTTAGAGATACCCATAATATTTTATATTATTTGAGGGTATTTTGATAAGTGGTGTTTTCCTAGCTGTTTGTCTTCCTCGTATCGTTTGTCATTTGTGTATGGGATGACTAATGATTTTGTTAATTAATTTTGTATTCAGCTACTTTGCAGACAGTGTTTATCAGTTATTTTCACAGGTTGTCTAAAGTTAATTGGAGTAGGTTGAAGGTAGAGTTAATATCAGGAAATGAACATCATGAGAATGTAGGTTATTATTATTCATGAACATTCTCTATTTGCTATTCTTACAGATTAATTAAAATATTTCCCATGACAATCTTGTGGATATTTTATTGGATTTAAATTAATTATTTCCTTTTTGGGAATTCCAACAGAGCATATATTATATTTTCATTTAGATTTTCAGTTTTCCTTTTGGTATGTAGGAAAACAATCACCTTCCATATTTCAATGTTATAAAAAAATGAAGTCATATTCTTTTTTAATTTAGTGGCAAAATTAGGTTATTCTCAATTAATATGATGCTGTTTCTGAGGATTAAGGATATTATTTTCTACATTTCCCTTTGCTCATTCTGTATTGTGTGATTTCATAATGAATAGGTGCATGCTTCTGCCAAATGTCTTCTCTGCAGAGTTGAAAAAGAGTTGAAAAAAGAAACTTTTTATTCTTTGTTGTCTATTAATTTGATAATTCATTTTCAGATATCGAATCATTCCTGAAAATGACATACACCTCATGTCACTACAGTGCATGACTAAGTTACAGCATATGGATTGAATATACTAAGAATTTGCTAGGCTCATCTTGGATATTGAGCTCTAGGATTTTCTTTTTGGAAATACCTACAGCTTGTGTATTAGGAAACCCTGACCCCCCTAGAACTGGTGATGAAATCTACTTGCTGTGTCCTTACTTTGAGGGAGAAACTAGAGAACTGATATAATGGCATCCTTTAATGTTTACAGGAATTACATCTGGGAACATAGCCAGGCTGGTGTTTTAGTGAAGCTATTACACGTCAATTTGTTTTTCCAAAACATATAGACATATTCCTATTTCCTATTTGATTATTTAGGTTTAATCTATTGCTCCTGTGAATTTTCCTTCATGAATGTACACATACTGTATTTGTCGATGTATGTTTCCCCACATCTGCAGTATTTGTTTGCTTTGCATTTTCTTTTTTTTTTTTCGAGACAGGGTTTCTCTGTATTGTTTTGGAGGCTATCGGTTCAGCCCAGCCTCGAACTCACAGAGATCCGCCTGCATCTGCCTCCCGAGTGCTGGGATTAAAGGCGTGCGCCACCACCGCCCGGCTTGCTTTGCATTTTCTATCAAGCATCGTCATTGCTTGTTTTATTTCTTTCTACACTTTACCTATTTGCTTTTTAAAAGCATTTCTTTGTATAGTGTATTTTAATATGAAAATAAGTCATTCTGTTAATATATTTCCTTGTTTAGTTTCATATTTTATGTATTTCCTTGAAATTATTTATTTATTTTACAACTAGATCTCTCAATTAACAGATAGATCTGACGTCCTATTTCCGTCTTATATTTACTGTGTTTTATTTCATTTTGAGGAAATAAATTTTATCATTTGGTATTTTCATGGTATTTCTCTTCAACTTCAGTTTTTTTTTTTTTTGGTTTTACGAGACAGGGTTTCTCTGTATTGTTTTGGAGGCTGTCGGTCCAGCCTGGTCTCGAAATCACAGAGATCCGCCTGTCTCTGCTTCCCGAGTGCTGGGATTAAAGGTGTGTGCCACCAACGCCCGGCTGTACTATAGTTTTATGGATCTTGTAACCTCTTCCATTTCCCTATCATCTGTCTGACTATCTGTCTGTCTGTCTATCTGCCTATGTATCTATCTACATATCTATGTATGTATATGTGTATGTATGTAAGTTTGTATGTATTCATCTATCTATCTATCATAGTTCTACATAATATGCATTCACTTTGTTTTAATGAAAACACAATATGCTTTTTCTCTTCAATGTGATGCCATTTATTATTTCCAAACCATCACCCAAATAGGCAAAATCTTAACAGCAATTGCATGTTTGTTCTTTATCCGTGTACAGTGCCACCAGAGTCTGTCTCCACACAGCAATTATGTTCATCATGGTAACAGGTGCTTTTGACATGTGTTTGTTTGTAATTCTCCATTTGGCAATTTTACCATATGTTTTCCATGGTTTTTAATATTTCTACATTCAGGGATATTTACTAAGCCAAAGTCAGACAAAAAATGATACAACACTAGTTGTATAATTACTTTAACAGCTGTTTATCTGTTAGATAATTACATAATCTATCTTATTACTGATAGGTTCTACAGAAAGGGTCATATTGTATATTCAGTTTATAAAGTCAGAAAAAAGCATGGAATATTGGTAATATAAAATATTCTGACATCAAAGAAGGGAAATTGAGATAAATTTAATTCTTTTAGTTTTATGGGTGAATTGAAACCTTATTGGTGAAATTACTGTTCTTTCTCAGCACAAAGGCTGTGACCACCTACCAATATACAAAATAACTGTCAGAGTTCTATCATCCATTTATTATATTTAACAAGCCAATTGAAAACTCTTACTGGAAAATTTATCCGTGTATCCATTTTCATAATAGCCCTTATATTCTGGAATCATTGCAATAGGTAGTCATTTAACTGCAGTTTAGAAATCTACTGATAATGGACATCTAGGATCTGAAAGCTTTCATGGTCAGATAGTTGGGAGAAATTGAAGAAACTGTTAAAGCTTTGTGTTAAAAAATCATATTCAAGATAGTTCTTAAATTATAGACTTAAATTTAAAACTAATAGTCTGATTAATAAAATTGGAACTCTTCAATTTTATTTTCAAAATGTGTTAGTCACCAAGCAAAAGAAGCTAAAACTGTACAATGGAAAAAAGAAAGCATCTTCAAAAAATGGTGCTGGCATAACTGGGTACTGGTATGCAGAAGACTGCAGATAGATCCATGTTTATCGCCTTGTACAAAACTTAAGTTCAAATGGATCAAAGATCTCAACATAAATCCAGCCACACTGAAACTTTTAGAAGAGAAACTGGGAGCTACTCTTCAACGAGTTGGTACAGGAGACCACTTCCTAAACATAACACCAGTGGCACAGGCACTGAGATCGACAATTAACAAATGGGACCTTCTGAAACTAAAAAGCTTCTGTAAAGCAAAGGCCACAGTCAAAAAGACAAAAAGGCAGGCCACAGAATGGGAAAAGATATTCACTAACCCTACATCTGACAGAGGGCTAATCTCCAAAATTTACAAAGAACTCAAGAAACAAGTCTCCAAAACACCAAAGGATCCAATTAAAAGGTGGGGTACAGAGCTAAATAGAGAATTCTCAGTAGAGGAGGCTAAAATGGCCAAGAGACATTTAAGAAAGTGCTCAACATCCTTAGCCATCAGGGAAGTGCAAATCAAAACAGCTCTGAGATACCATCTTACTCCTGTCAGAATGGCTAAAATCAAAAACACCGAAGACAATTTATGCTGGAGAGGATGTGGAGAGAGAGGAACACTCCTCCACTGCTGGTGGGAGTGCCGGCTCATACTTGGAAATCAGTATAGAGATTCCTCAGGAAAATGGGAATTAATCTACCACTAGACCCAGCAATTCCACTCTTAGGCATATATCCAAATGAGGCAAGTTCATACAAGGGCATCTGCTCCACTATGTTCATAGCAGCATTATTTGTAATAGCCAGAACCTGGAAGCAACCTAGATGCCCCTCAACTGAAGAGTGGATAGAGAAAATGTGGTACATTTACAAAATGGAGTATTACTTAGCAGAAAAAAAAAATGGAATCTTGAAATTCGCAGGGAAATGGATAGCACTGGAAGAAACCATCCTGAGTGAGGTAACCCAGTCGCAAAAAGACAAACATGGTATGTACTCACTCATATATGGATTTTAGTCATGGATCAGGAGAGTGCCAGTCTGTACCTCTAGTGATAGAGAGTCTGGGAAACAGGAAAGAACCTAAAAGATATGCATATATGCATAGTACCCAAGAGAAGAGGATTGAGACAAGATACTCTGAATGGATGGGGAACACGGCGTGGGGTGGGGGGGAGTGGGACCTGGGAAATAGAGAGGGGGGGGAAGGGGAAGAGAGTTGGTCATGGGGGAACAGGAAGTTGGGGGTGTGGGGGTAGACTAGGGGGAAGAGGGAATCATAGGATCGAAGACAGATCAGGCACCAGAGTGACCTCGAGTGACCTAAAGGGATAACACCAATTGGCAAGCTAAGCAATAGTGGAGAGACCACCTCGAATGCCCATCCCTAATAATGAACTTGATGTCTATAACCATCCGGGAGCCTTCATCCTGTGACTGATGGAAGCAGAGGCAAACACACAATTAATCACTGAACTGAACCCAAGGAACCCAGTGACAGAGAGAGAGGAGTGATGACTAAATTGGCAAAGAATGGGCTGGCAAAACCAGCAGAGACTGCTGATCTGAACAGGGGAGAGCTCTTGGACCCCAGACTGACAGTGGGAGGCCAGCATGGGACTGATCTGGACCCCCCAAATGTGAGTGTCAGCGAGAAGGCCTGGGCAACCTATGGGGCCCTGAGCGGTGGATCAGTGTCTATCCCTGGTATACAAACATTCTTCATGTGCCTATAGCACAAAGAGGGATGCTCTCTCAGCCTGGACTCTTAGGGGAGTGCCTGGACCCTACCCAGAGTAAAATGACAGACTCTAGATATCACCAATGTGGAAGGATTTGGCAATAGGTTGGGAGGGTGGGGGGGAGGGGAGTGCGGGAGGAGGGGAGGGAGAGGGAACTGGGATTGACATGTAAAACAAGCTATTTAAAATTAAAATAAAAATGATATAAAAACAATATATGTGTGCACCTATTCCAAAGGCAGACAAAAGTACAAACATATTTTATAGAAGTGATTGAGAAAAGATTAAATGGTCTCCACATTTTACCACCCACTGTGGTATTGTGGTTGCTATAGCCTCAGAGATGAACACAAGGTAAGAACTTTATTTTGATATGAAATTTAATCCTGTATCAATATAGATATGAGGAGAGTATAGTAGTCAGGAAGACAAGATGCTTCTATTACAGGGCAGACTGTTTGGACATGAAGAAACCATATTGAAGATCTAGCCTTTGTGTTTCTTATTTATATATTTTTATTTTGTTTTCTAACAGTAGTCCAGATGGCTACAATCATACAGTTACCACTGGGGTTTAGTTGTTAAATTGAATAACATACAGTTTCCAGTGAAATTAAATTTCAATCTGGTTGGGAGTTAGACTACATAAACTTCTTTTAAGTATAATTTTTATTTATGTCAACCAAGTAACTAATACAGGGAACTTTCACCAAGTTTCAAGTCCAACACAACCCCAATAACAAGTGTTGTTTGTGATACAGAACAAGCATGACACTTACAAAGCATAGGCCTTTAAGAATGATACAGAGGCCAGGCGGTGGTGGCACACGCCTTTAATCCCAGCACTCGGGAGGCAGAGGCAGGCGGATCTCTGTGAGTTCGAGGCCGGGCTGGACTGATAGCCTCTGAAACAATACAGAGAAACCCTGTCTCGTAAAAACCAAAAAAAAAAAAAAAAAAAAAAAAGAAGAATGATACAGAGAATATCACACTGAATGCTGAGGATAAGGCATTCACTACAACATGTCATGAATTGGTAAGATGCTGCTCCTAAAAATTTGTCCTACCCTTTCTTGGGAACCCTCTTCTCTTTATCTATTCTTCTGTCTTTGCCTCTGTCTCTGTCTCTCTCTCCAATCATCTTATCTATCCTTCCACCATGTCAGGTCTCTGTCTTCCCTCTCTATGCTTCCCATCCTATCTCTCCCTCTATTTTCCATCCAGTAGTCCTTATTTTTCCCATTTTTTTGTATTTTCATTTAAGCAATCACAAATATTCCATATGCCAATTGTGACTTTCTCTATATCTGGTTTTTATGCTAAAGTTTCATGCATGTTTACTGGTCAGTATACTCCTTCATTTCTAGAGGATTTCTAGATCATAATAATATCTTAGAAGGCTTATCTCACTGTGGATATTCTAAATGGTCCCCACACATCTGAAGAGTGTCTGTTGGCTCATAGATCTGGTCATAGATGTCCTGTGCCAAATGATATGTATGTTTTAAGACACCAGGAGTCCTGTGTGGTTTTACATATTTATATTTTTTTGAGACAGAGTCTGTGTAACTTTGACAGATCTGGGAATTCCTTTAAAGATGATCTGTGGTTAATCTAACAGTTACTCATCTGAGTGCTCCAGCCCCCAGTCTGAGTGATTTTAGTTGTTTGCATCACCATCATTCTCAGCATGTCTTGGGCTATTTTTAGGTTGAACACAATACTTGAATCAGAAATGGTTGCACAATGCTACTTTTCTTTTCTATTTTAAACTTTATGCTTTAAAATTTTCTATTCCAACTTCTCCCTCCAGCTCCTCTCATAACCCCTCTCCCTACGTCTATATTCTTACTCTCTCTTAAAAACAAAGCAAAGCAAAAGCAACTGCAACAAATGGGGTATGTACATCTTGAATTCTGTTGTGTTCTACTGAGCATTAAGCTGGTTTTTTCAGTATGATTGAAATATTCAGGGTTACCCTAGTGAAGAAAACTGACATCCCCTCTCATAGTAGTCATCAGTTTTTAAAATCCCCCCTTGCTTACAGTGGACTTTTGTGTACCCTTCCTCTTCTCTATGACAGGGTATGTCTGACTTGAACAACAGCTGTTCTTGTGTGTACTGTCACAGTCTACGGGTCCATGTGCACAGCTTTCCTTGTTTGCATTCTTGATGTAGTTGGATCTCAACAAAATCAGCCAAAGACCCAGAGAGAGCAAAAAATCTGAATTACTGAGAACTTAGCCTCTTTGGGTCTCTGTGACACCAGTATTCTTCCATAGACTACATCTATCATGACTGTCTCTCTGCATTGCTATTTTTGGTGCCATAATTCTAAGGCTGCTTCTTATAGGAAATCTTAACTATTACACAAAGTATTAGTGAAAAATCTTTCCTATACTTTCCCATGCATCCTTAGTCTTCCTTCAGTTGCTTGATAGTACAAAAGCTAAAAATAATGTTACATGTGTTTGCTCACTCACAAATTTTATGTTAGTTTGCTGGACACTTATTCTAAATCTTCTATGGCATAAAATTTGGAAGAAAGAAAACCAGCTAAAATTATAATATAAATAGCTTGTATATTTGTAACAAATAAGTTGATTATGTTTGAGGGCCTAAATTTTATTCTGTAGAAAATCATTTTCTACAAAAGCAATTTACAAAAAAAAAGAAAAAATTTCCATTAAAACATATAAGATCCCTGAAGTCGAACATGTGTGCCTAGTATATCACTTACTTGCTGTCAGATTTCATCTTTCTCCCACAAATTGATTTGCAGTCTTATTTCATGTCATCTTAGGATGGATTTAATCATTTGCACCGCTTAGCCTGTATCTGGGTTGAATTTTCTTTTCCAGCACAGCGCAAAGTATATAGTGATGACTTCTTTCCTGGAGTCAGCTTCCTTCCTGCCCTGGGCTTAGTGTGCACATTTTGCCAATGATATAGGCAAGCATTCCAGTTTGCTGGATGCATTCACTCCACTTCAGTCTTCTCTAATAAAACCTATTTTGTGTATTATGAATTGTTATTTTAAGTTTTGCATGACCTTTTCCTGTTTTACATGACCGTTTTGTGTTTTAAGCTTCTCTGTTCCCATTCATGAAAGTGATCTCCTGTTTGTAGCTGCTGCTATTTGTTGAGCCTGGAACCACAAAGCTCACTTGTTCAGTTTCTAATAATGGAGGGTGGGAATTTCTCAAGTCCTGCCCCACCAGCACAATGACCTTAAGACAGATACGATCTTGAGTCCTACTTCTAGGTTCATGTGTAAAATAGCTTAAATTTATCTTCACACAGTGTCTACTCTATGTCTTGTATTTGATGCATCTCCGAATTGCTGCCCAGGTTGGTGATTTATATTTTTCTTTAACATATTATATTTTTCCAAAATATCGTCTGTTTTTTTGTTTTGTTTCGTTTTACGAGACAGGGTTTCTCTGTATTGTTTGCAGGCTGTCAGTCCACCTGCCTCTGCCTCCCGTGTGCTGGGATTAAAGGTGTGTGCCACCGCCGCCCAGCATCTTCTGTTTTTATACTGGAAGATTTTTAGGACACTGGTACACACACACACACACACACACACACACACACACACACACACACTTATAATCACATTCATATTTCTCCACTTTAGTTGCTACTTTTAAAAAACCCTGGCTTAAAACAACACTATACAATAAAGGAACTTCAGGAGGCATCACCATCCCTGATTTCAAGTTTTACTTTAGAGCTATAGTCCTGAAAACAGCTTGGTATTGGCACATAAATAGACAGGTAGACCAATGGAATTGAATTGAAGACCCTGATATTAACCCATATACCTTTGAACACCTGATCTTTGACAATGAAACTAAAACTATACGGTGGAAAAAAGAAAGCATCTTCAACAAATGGTACTGGCATAACTGGATGCTGACATGTAAAAGCCTACAGATAGATCCATATCTATTACCATGAACATAACTTAAGTACAAATAAATCAAAGACCTCAGCATCAATTCTGCCGCATTGAACCTCTTAGAAGAGAAAGTAGGAAGTACCCTTGTACAGATTGGTATATACCCCAGATTCATGGTTTTATTTTCCAGCAACAGTACCAGGTAAACCAGGCCCTGTATCCAGGCCTGCCTTCTTGTGCCTAGGGACCGCCAGGGGACTGCTAAAAGTCTCCCCTCCTAGCAGGAGCCTACAGACACACAACACCCCAGATTCTTGGTCTTCTCTTCCACCAAAAGCACCAGGGGACCAGGTAAACCAGGCCCTGTATCCAGGCCTGCCTTCCAGTGCCTGGGGACTGCCTGGGGAATGCTACAGAGCCACCCCTCCTTGTGGGAGCATACACACCACAGTTTCCCTGTCTTCTTCTCCACCCATGGGACCAGGCATTTCGGGGTCTGTTTCTGGGCCTGTGCTCCAGTGCCTGGAGACTGCCACTGAGACTCGTCTCCAGGTGGGAGCATATGCACCCCAGATACCCAGTCTTCTTCTCCACCCACAGTACCAGGATTAGGACTAGAAAAAGGAGACCTAACAGAGTATTGCTTGCACCCACGGACAGGGAACTCTAGTCCCCTAACCATCAGACCAGTAAGGGGCTTTTTCTGCACCAAGGGATGGGACAGAGTTTTTGTATCAAAAACACTCAGCAACAGAAAAACGAATAGGACACTGCCAGATTCTAGATACTTCACAAGAGCAAGACTCCAACATTCCAATGCAAATGAAGCATAAGAGAATGACCTTAAAAACTACTTCATGAAAATGATAGAGGGTCTAAAAGGGAATATAGGAAAATGCCCCCAAACAAATGGAAAATAAAACAAACAAAAATGCAAGAAATGGAAGAGAAAACAAACCAAAATATGCAAGGAATGGAAGAAAAAAACAAATCAAAATATGAAAGGAGTGGAAGAAAAAACAAACCAAAAAATTCAAATCACATATAAAGCCCCACACACTTATAGTGGGAGACTTCAACACCCCACAATCACCACTAGACAGGAATACCAGTCAGAAACTTATCAAAGAAGCAAAGCAGCTTATAGAAGTTATGATCCAACTGGAATTAACAGACATCTATAAAACATTCCATCCAAATAAAAAAGAATATACCTTCTTCTCAGCACCACACAGAACCCTTTCAAAATAACCACATACTTGGCAACATATCAAACCTCAACATGTACAAAAAATTAGAATAACTCCATGAATCTTATCAGAACACCATGCATTAAAATTAGAATTCAACAACAACACAAATTGTAGAAAACCTACAAACTCATGGAAATTGAATAATGCAAAATTTCACCATTCATGGGTTAAAGAAGAAATAAAAGAAGAAATTAAAGACTTCCTAGAATTAAATGAGAATGAAGAGACAGCATACCCTGTAGGAGGAAGTCTGATGCCGCCATTAAACATGTGACTTACTAAGTCTATGCCGCCATTAAACATGTGACTTACTAGAGGCGCATACAGATGAGGTAATAAAAGGGCGGTTTACCACACCGCTAACCACACCCACTTTAGGCAGGACTAAAGACGTATACGGCTGGACGTAAAGACGTATACGTATGTAGGCGGAACTACGTCACTAGCCAAGCCCACTTTTGGGCATGGCTAGGGGCGTTACGGGGGGGGGAAGGCATAAAAGACAGCGCACAGGAAGTCTCGCTCTCTTTTCCTGGAGTTCGGCTTCCGGTCCAGTCGCTAGCTGAGATCTGCTGGGCTTCTCGGGGTTTGGTATCGTGTGAGTAATTTTCTAAATTAAATACTTAGCTTCCCTTTCAGTAACTGTGTGTCGCGTATCGTTACAGCGTCCGTAAAGCCAACAATACCCAAACCTATGGGATAATTTGAAAGCAGTGCTATGAGGGAAGTTCATGGCATTAAGTTCCCACATGAAGAAACTGTATAATTAACAGAACAGCTGAAAGCTCTAGAACACAAAGAAACAAACTCAACCAGGAGGAGTAGACACCAGGAAACAATCAATATGAGGGCTGAAGTCAATGAAGTAGAAACTAGGGAAACAATACAAAGAATTAGTGCAACAAAGAGTTGCTTCTTGAGAAAATCAACAAGTTAAACAAATCTTTGTTTAAACTGACCAAACGACTGAGTGTGAATATGCAAATTAACAATTTCAGAAACCAAAAGGTGGACGTAACAATGGATTAAGAGGAAATTCAGAGAATCATGAGGTCATACTTTGAAAACCTATTTGCCAAAACTTCAAAAATTTAAAGGCAGCGGACAATTTTCTGGATAGCTATCACGTGTCAAAATTAAATAAAAAACTGATAAGCAATTCAAATAGACCTATAACCCCCATGGAAATAGAAGCATTCAACAAAAGTCTCCCAACCAAAAATGTTCAGGTACTGATGACCTCAGTGAAGAATTCTACCAGAAATTCAAAGAACAGTTTATGCCAATTCTTCACAAAGTATTCACTCAATAGAAGCAGAAGGGTCTTAGCCAAACTCCATCTACAAGGTTTCAATAACCTTGATACCCAAGCCACACAAAGATAGAGCTAAGAAAGAGAACTTCAGTCCAAGGTCCCTCATGATCATTAATGCAAAAATACTCATTAAAATACTGGCAATTCAGATCAACGTACACATCAAAACAATCATTCACCAAAATCAAGTAGGTTTCATCCCAGGGATGCAAGGATGGTTCAACATATGAAAATCCATCAATATAATCCACCATATAAACAAGCTGAAAAACAAAATTCACATTATCATCTCACTAGATGGTGCTGGCATAACTTTATGCTGGCATTTAGTAGAATGCAGATAGATCCATGTCTATCACCATGCACAAAACTTAGTTCAAAGGATCAAAGACATCAATATAAATCCAGACACACTGAACCCCTTAGAGGAGAAAGTAGGTGGACCCTTGAAGGAATTGATACAGGAAACCATTTAATGAACATAATAGCATTAGCACGGAAAGTGAGGTCAACCATTAATACATGGGATCTCCTGAAATGGAGAAGCTTCTGTAAGGCAAAGGACACAAACAACACAACAAAAAGTCAGTCCATAGAATGGGAAAAGATATTCACTAACCCCACATCCAAAAGAGGGCTGATATCCAAAATTGTCAAAGAACTCAAGAATCAAGTCACTAAAACACCAAAGGATCCAATTTAAAAAGTGGGCTACAGAAATACATAGAGAATTATCAATACCAGAATCTAGAATGGCTGAGACAAACTTGAGAAAGTGCTCAACATCCCTAGGCATGAGGGAAATGCAAATCAAAACAACTCTGAGATACCATCTTACTCCTGTCAGAATGGCTAAAATCAAAAACACCACTGACAGTTTTTGCTGGAGAGGTTGTGGAGAAAGGGGAACATGCCTCCATTGCTGGTGGGAGTGCCAACTTGTTTAGTATTGGAAATTAGTATGGAGATTCCTCAGAAAAATGGGAATAAACCTACCTCAAGGTCCAGCAATTCTACTCTTGGGCATATATTCAAGTGATGCACATTCATACAGCAAGGACATCTGCTCCACTATGTTCATAGCACCAATATTTGTACTAGCCAGAACTTGAAATCAACTAGATACCCCTCAACTGAATAGTCGACAGAGCAAATGTGCTACATTTACACAATGGAGTACTATACAGCAGAAAAAAAACCACAACGGATTCTTGAAATTTGCGCGCAAATGGATTGCACTAGAAGAAACCATCCTGAGTAAGATAAGGTAACCTAGTCACAAAAGACTCTCTAATATATGAATTTTAGACATAGATCTGGGGAGTGTTAGCCTTCAATCCCATGGCCAGAGAGTCTGGGAAACAGAAAACTCATCCAATTGCTGATGGATGCAGAGGCAGACTCCCACAGCTAAACACTGAGCTGAAGTCAAGGATCCCAGTGACAGAGAGGAGGACTGATGAGCAAAATGGTTAAGAGTGAGCTGGCTTAACCCCCAGAAACAGCTGACCTGACAATTGTTAGCTCTTGAATCCAAGACTTGTGGCCAGGAATCCAGCACAGGACTGATCAAGATCCCCTGAATGTGGGTGTCAGTGAGGAGGCCTAGGCGATCTATTGGGCTTTGGGTAGTAGATCAGTATTGATCCCTGGCATACAAATGGACTTTGGGTACTCATCCAACAATCAGAGATGCACTCTCACTGTGGTCTCTTGGGGGAGTAGATTCTAGGCCCTGCACTAGATGAAATGACAGACTATGGACACCCCAATGGAGGGCCGCACCCTTCCTGGGGAAATGAGGTTGTTTTGGAGGGGCTGGTGGGAGAGCATTGGGAGGAGGGCAGGCAAGGGGAGGGACCTGGGATTGACATGTGAAGCAA
Organism: Mesocricetus auratus; assembly: GCF_017639785.1. Classification (NCBI taxonomy): domain Eukaryota; kingdom Metazoa; phylum Chordata; class Mammalia; order Rodentia; family Cricetidae; genus Mesocricetus; species Mesocricetus auratus. Next base: position 1,331,464 of record NW_024429190.1, read on the forward strand.
TCTAGTTTCTAAATTAAATTAAATTATTTAATTAAAAAACAAAGAAAAAGAAAATTAATAATAAAATACAAGAGTATGCCTCAACAAGATGAAGACAAAAAATAAAAAATTAAAAAACTCTGACTTGAATGCATTTTTATTTAATATTTAACTATTAATACATCATTCACCTATCTTCTTTTATTCTCTCTCAGTTTCTGAAGTTCTGATTAAACTGTTGGTGAGAAACCATTGTTTTGGTATTTATAAACTTTTTCTAATTACTCTTTGTTTTCTTTCTGCTTTCTGCTATTATTCTATTCATGTCTGCCCAATCACTTCTTTGCTGACATATTTTCTTCACATATACTGGTAGAACTTTCATTTTTATAAATGAATTCATAATCCTAGCAATTTTTTTCTGCTGAAATAATTATTAATCTAAGAGACTATATAAAACATTTTGGAATAAATTTACAATTGATTGATAAGTGATTTTCCTAAACAAAGTGATTCAATTTATTTATATCTCCTTTAATGCCATGCAGAAAATTTTATGTGTTCTTATAAATCAAATACACCCTTTGTTACTCTATTTCAAAGTAACAAATTTTTTTCACATCAGGGTAAATATGTAGATGTTTTGGTTAAAAGTATTACATTATATACATAGACACTAGAACGAAGTCTAATTTAATGAGCAATTTTCCCACTATAAACCATTGAGTAGGAAATCTGAGTTGTCAACATATTACAACCACCACAGTAGCATTTACAGAAAGAATGGCAAGGATCAAAGTGAATTATATTGTTGAAATGGCTGAGCTTAATCTCACAATCCCATTTGGTATTCTTACATCTTCTCCCCACAAAGTTCTCATTCACATGTGTGTGTAAACTATGAAACAACCATGTAGAGCCTAGAGAATCCAATGATGTAACTGTGGATATCTGAAAGGAAGACCTCAATAGTTTACTTTTCTTGTCCTTCTACTTGTCCTCCCATAATACTAATGGAGAAATAAAAATAATCACGATTCTTGTCCAGAAAAATCAGACATTTTGAATTCATCAGAAAACAGCTTTCTGGAAAAGATTATTAAGTGGAGCAACTCTGTTGCTTAAGTATGGATGCTCTTGTCTTGATTAAGCATTTCAGTGTAAACATGAGCATAAAAATAGTAAGATGTGGAGATAAATGTCCCAGAACATCAGTTTCTTCACTGAACAGCTTGCATTTAATATGGGAACTCACATGAAAAAGATTTATTAGGAGAAATATCACATAAGTGATAAAGAGAGAGAAAATAACTGATGAGAAGACAACTTGCTCATCCCCTGGAAAGAATGCTGGATGCAGGTATTCTGAGTAAAAAGTCTCAAATAGAGTTACCTTCCTAATCAGTACCATAGGGAATTTCCAGCTCTTCTACAAAGAATTAAGATTGCCTAACAACTGTTGCCGAGAGTTCTTATGGATATGGTGTGGGTCTAGCCATGATTGCTGGTGGTGTCAAGAAATCATTCTCCCCTTTGAAACTCTTAAGCACATGTGTATTCTTCACAGCACTTGTCTTTCTACAGCACCTCACACCATCTTCTTAGTTTCAGGACGCTATTCCCAAATGACTTTTTTTGTGGGGAAGCAGAAGAGAAAGGGGAGTTTTACTAAAAACGTCTGCTTGGTTTCTCTTGATATTTGGTCTTTAGTCTTCTGTTTCGGGTAATATTCTTTCCCAAAAACTTTATTAGCCTTAACAATTTTAGGTTTTGGGGGCACACATTTTTTAATTTAAATTTAAATTAGAAACAAGGTTGCTTCACATCTCAGTTCCAGGCACCTCTCCCTTTACATCCCCTCTTCTGTGCTCTCCCACAAACTCCCCCATTATCCCCTCATTACCCCAAGGAGGGTGAGGCCATCATTGAGGCTGTCCATAGTTTGTCATTTTATCCAGGACAAGGCCTAGATACCTCCCCCAAGAGTCCAGGGTGAGACTGAATCTCTCATTGTTGGGTGGGAACCCAAACTCCATTTGTATACCCGGGATAAATACAGATCAACTACCCAAGGCTCAATATATTACCTAGGCCTTTTCACTGACACCCACATTCAGGGGGTCTTAATCAGTCCCATGCTGGATTCCCAGGCATCAGTCTGGGATTCAAGAACTAACTCTTGTCATGTCAGCTGTTTCTGGGGGTTAAACCAGCCCAGTCTTAACACTTTGGTCATCAGTCATCCCTTACTCTCACTGGATTTCTTGCGTTCAGCTCAGAGCTTAGCCATGGGAGACCTCCTCTATTTCCATCAGCCACTGAATGAAGGTTCTGTTTCCTAATCTCTCTGGCCATGGGATTGTAGGCTGGCACTCACCAGATCTATGTCTAAAATCCATAAATGAGGGAGTACATGCCATGTTTCTCTTTCTGTGACTAAGTTACCTCACTCAGGATGGTTTCTTCTAGTGCCATCCATTTGCTCCAAATTTAAGGATTCCAATTTTTTTTCTGCTGAATAGTACTCCATTCTGTAAATGTACCACATTTTGTCTGTCAGCAAGACATAAAGGCAGCCCACAGAATGGGAAAAATATTCACTAATCCCACATCTGACAGAGGGTTGATGTCCAAAATTTACAAAGAACTCAAGAATGAAGTCTCCAAAAAAATAAAGGATCCCATTAAAAAGTGGTCTGCAGAACTAAATAGAGAGTTTTCAATATAGGAGTCTAAAATAGCTGAGAGGCACTTGAGAAAGTGCTCAGCATCCTTAGTCATCCGGGAAATGCAAATCAAAAAAACTCTGAGATACCATCTCACTCCTGTCAGAATGGCAAAATTAAAAACACCAATGACAATTTATGCTGGAAAGGATGTGGTGAAAGGGGAACACTCCTCCATTGCTGGTGGGAGTGCCTACTTGTTCAGCCACTTTGGAAGTCAGTATGGAGATTCCTCACAAAAATGGGAATAAGCCTACCACAAGAACCACCAACTCCACCCTTAGGCATATATCCAAAAGATGGCCATTCATACAACAAGGATGTATGTTCCACTATGTTCATAGCAGCATTATTTGTAATAGCCAGAACTTGGCAGCAACCTAGATGCCCCTCAACTGAAGAGTGGATAGAGAAAATGTGGTATATTTACAAAATGGAGTACTATTCAGCAGAAAAAAACAAATGAATCCTGAGATTTGCAGTAGAAGAAATCATCCTGAGTGAGGTAACACAGTCACAAAAAGAGTAACATGGCCTGTACTCTCTCATATATGGATTTTAGGCATAGATCTAGAGCGTGCCAGCCTTTAATCCCATGGCCAGATAGTCTGGGAAACAGAAACTTCATTTAGTGTCTGATGGAAGAAGAGGCACTCTCCCATGGCTAAGCACTGAGCTGAACTCAAGAAAGCAAGTAACAGAGAGGGAGGACTGATCACCAAAGGGATTAAGACTGGGCTGGTTTAATCCCCAGAAACAGCTGACCTGACAAAGGGTAACTCTTGAATCCCAGGCATCAGCCTGGGAATCCAGCATGGGACTGATCAAGACCCCCTGAATGTGAGTGTCAGTGAGGAGGCCTAGGTAATCTATTGAGCCTTGGGTAGTATATCAGTACTCATCCCTCATATACAAACAGACTTTGGACTCCCATCCAACAATGTGTGATTCACTCTAACACTGAACACTTGGGCGAGGGTCTAGGCTCTGTCCTGGATGAAATGACAGATTATGGACACACCCATGGAGGGCCTCACCCTCACCCTCCCTGGGGAAATGAGGGGATAATGGGGGGTTTGGGGGAGGGCAGAGGAGAAGGAGAGGGAAAGGGAGAGGGACCTGGAACTAACTTGTGAAGCAACCTTGTTTCTAATCTAAATTAAACTTAAAAATAAATAATAAAAAAGCAAAGAAAAAAATACTTAAAATTACTCTTTCAATGTTTTCCCAAACATCAATGTCAGATATTTTGTGCATCTTATTTTAAGTCAAGTTAATAGTTTTAAGGACAAAAGTCTTTGGAACCCTTATGTGTGGGTAGGGGTGGACAGGGTGAGATGGGTTGGGGTGCAGACACTGTAGTCAGGAAGAGGATTGGGAGGGAAAACAGGGTGTGGATTGTACAATGAAACTTAAGGAAATAATAAATTATTAAAAAATAGAATCTTGTCATGAAAATGTTCTAACTATTTAAGCAAGTAGTGAAGTAGTAATTCAATTGTTGTACTTATAATGTATAAATGTGCATGCCCTGATACTTCTAATCAGAAAAAGTAGATCAAAATAATTATAAGGTAACATTGTCACAAATCACACAGACTTGAAATTTAGAGAAATGATAATGCGATTTTGTTGGGAAGAGGGCGTTGGTGTCTCCCAGACAACAAGAACTTGTTCCTTGAAGAGCCCCTATCTCAGGTATGCAGGAATGCAGACTCATTAGATATATTGGCTAGTATTTCCAACAAGGACTGGCCATTTGTAACCTTGTGGAAGCTTAAACTTCAGTAGCTTATAAGATCCCTGCTAGATCCACCTGTCCTCTTAAGTCAGTGTTCATAGCAAGTCAGATTTTAAGCAATGTGCTCTTTTCCAGGTTGCCAGGGGAATACAAGTTGAAAGTTAGCTCAATATAAAATTATCATATATAAGAGGTCAGTTTTTTTTATGCCTTGAAACCATAAGGCTTGAATCTATAAACTAAAGAAATTAGTTATATGTTTGTACTGACTAATTTGCATTGATTTTGTTTTAGGGAATGTATACTTATATATAAGACTTTATCCTGTAATTTTCAATTATGTAAGATTTTTTTTGCCTTAGACATATCTGATTATTTTAATCTGTTTGTTTTAGAAGTATGTCAGATTAGAAAAATTTAAGCCAACGATTTCCTTTTTTATTTAGACAGTCATATCACCCGTCTACTCTCTAGATGATTCTGAACCAAAGCCTTAATCAAAGTTCTGTTTTCTGTGAGTGTTACATGTTGATGCAAAATTACAATTCTCTCCTCACTAGGAATAAAAGATAGTTTATGTTGAATCTAAATGCAAATCATCATGACCTGGGAATATAGAGTCATGTTTTCCAAATACTATTTTCCACCTCAGAAGTAGTTACATGAGAAAGTCATTAATCAACTGGTAGACCAAGCTCAGTAAAGGGGAACAACAGGTATGTGGTAACAGCAAAAGTGAGTAAAATTCAAAATCCTGCTGGTGTTTTCAGATGCTGTCTTACAACTTTCTTAGCTTTTCAATTCGTAAAACATGGTATTCTAAGAGCATATTTTAAATTTTGAAAGTGACAATGGTATAATGTCACTCAGATGTAGGCAGAAGTTTGCTTCAAAAGGAGGAAAAGTAGTCTAAGACGAGGTAACATCATCTGCAAAACTTTTAGTTCTCCATTAACTTCATGTTCAAATATTTAACCTTATTAAAGTTTAAACACATGTACAGTTTTTCTTCTTGCTTTCTTTGTGGAATTCAGTTCATACATATCTTGTTTATTTAAATGTTTTGTATTAATATAACATATCTATCTTTCACAAAATGTATTCATTCCTAATTATAATCAAATGTACACAACTACATTTTGTAAATAGAAGTTGAGATTTTCTTCGATAACTTTTCTTAAGCATGTCTTAATATATTTTGTTTTAAATTCATTCAAAATCAATACCTAAAGAAGGAAAAGCCTTAATAATGTGTAGAAATCATAGGAGTAAACACATACCATGAAGTCAAATAAGAAGAAATTTCATCTTTAATAATAGCAGTCTACAGTCTCAATCCCTTAAATAATTAAATTTACAAACAACATACACAAGACACATTGTGATCAGTTGAAAAAATGTGTCAACAGATTGCTAAGAACTGCCTGTGAAAGGACTGATAGAATAGAAATGATTACAATATTTTAAAGGCTTTCAAGCAAAAATATTTAAAAATAATTAGCATATAAAGAATTATGTTTGATTTTTGTATTTTCAACAAAAAAGTCTTGTTTATATATTTTTTATTTAAAATTTTAAATTTAAATTAGAAACAAGGTTGCTCCAAATGTCAATTCCAGGTCCCTCACCTTTCCCTGTCCTCTTCCCACGCCCTCTCACCAACCCCTCCAATATCACCTCATTCCCCCAGGGAGGGTGAGGCCCTCCATGGGGGTGTCCATAGTCTGTCATTTCATCAAGGGAAGGGCCTAGACCCTCCCCCAAGATTTCAGGGTGAAAGTGCATGTCTTATTGTTGGATATGAGTCCAAAGTCCATTTGTATACCCGGGATAAATAATGATTTATTACCCAAGGCTCAATAGAATACCTAGGCCTACTCACTGACACCCACATTCAGGGGATCTTGTTCAGTACCATGCTGGATTCCCAGGCATTAGTCTGGGATTCAAGATCTAACGTTTGTCAGGTCAGCTGTTTCTGGGGGATAAACAAGCCCAGTCTTAATCCCTTTGATCATCAGTCTTCCCTCTCTGTCACTGGATATCTTGAATTCAGCTTAGTGCTTAGCCATGGGAGTCTGCCTCTGATTCCATCAGCCACTGAATGAAGGTTCTGTTTCCCAGACTCTCTGGCCCTGGGATTGTAGGCTGCCACTCCCCAGACCTATGTCTAAAATCCAAATATGAGAGAGTACATGCTATGTTTCTCTTTTTGTGACTGGGTTACCTCACTCAGGAAGGTTTCTTCTATTGCCATTCATTTGTTTGCAAATTTTAGGATTTCATTGTTTTTTTCTGCTGAATAGTATTCCGTTGTGTAAATGTAACACATTTTCTCTATCCACTCTTCAGTTGTGAGGCATCCAGGTTGCTTCCAGGATCTAGCTGTTTGATATAATGCTGCTATGAACATAGTGGTACTGACATCGTTGTTGTATGAATGGGCATCTTTGGATATATGCCTAAGAGTGGACTTGCTGTGTCTTGTGGTAGGTTTATTCCCTTTTTTTCTGAGGAAATTCCATACTGATTTCCAAAGTGGCTGTACAACTTGGCACTCCTGCCAACAGTGGAGGAGTGTTCCCCTTTCACCACATCCTCTCCAGCACAAATTTTCATTGGTGTCTTTGATTTTAGCCATTTTGACAGGAGTGAGATGGTATCTCAGAGTTGTTTTGATTTGCATTTCCTGGATGGCTAAGGATATTGAACCCTTTCTTAAGTGTCTCTTGGCCATTTTAAACTCCTATTGAAAATTCTATATTTAGTTCTGTAGCGCACTTTTTAATTGGATCCTTTGGTGTTTTGGAGACTTGCTTCTTGAGTGCTTTGTAAATTTTGGAGATCAGCCCTCTGTCAGATGTGGGATTAGTGAATATTTTTCCCATTCTGTGGTCTGCCTGTTTGTCTTGCTGACTGTGTCCTTTGTCTTACAGTAGCTTCTCAGTTTCAGGAGGTCCCATTTATTACTTGTTGATCTCACTGTCTGTGCTACTGATGCTATGTTTAGGAAGCTGTCTCCTTTACCAATTCATTCAAGGGTACCACCCACTTTCTCTTCTAAGAGGTTCAGAGTGGCTGTATTTATCTTGAGGTCTTTGATCCATTTGAACTTAAGTTTTGTGCATGGCGATAGACATAGATCTACATGCATTCTTTTACATACCAGCATCCAGTTTGGCCAGAACATTTGTTTAAAGATGCTTTCTTTTTTACATTGTATATTTTTAGCTTCTTAGTCAAAGATCAGATGTTCATACATGTGTAGGTTAATATTAGGGTGTTCAATTCAATTCTATTGGTATACCTGTATATTTATGTGCCAATACCAAGCTGTTTTCAGGACTATAGCTCTATAATAGAGCTTGAAGTCAGGGATAGTGATGCCTCGGACATTGCCTTGTTGTACAGGGTTGTTTTGGCTTTCCTGGGCCTCTTGGATTTCCATACAAAATTGATTATTTTTTTCAAGGTCTGTGAAGAATTGTGCTGGTATTTTAATGGAGATTGCACTGAATTTGTAGATTGCTTTTGGCAGGATTAGTATTTTTACTACATTGATCCTACCTATCCAAGAGCATGGGAGATCTTTCCAATTTCTGAGAGCTTCTTTAATTTCTTTCTTTAAAGACTCAAGTTCTTGCGATACCCACCTTTCATTTGTTTTGTTAGTTTTACCACAATGTATTTTATGTTGTTTGTGCCAATTGTAAGGGGTGATGTTTCTCTGATTTCTTTCTCAACACTTTTATCATCTGTATATAGTAGGGCTACTGATTTTCTTGAGTTGATCTTGTAGCCTGCCATTTTGCTGAAGTGTTAATCAGCTGTAAGAGTTCCCTGGTAGTGTTCTTTGGGTCATTGATGTAAACTATCATATCATCTGCAAACAGTGAAAATTTGACCTCTTCCTTTACAATTTGTATCCCCTTGATCTCCCTTTGTTGTCGTATAGCTCTGGCAAGAACTTCAAGTATAATATTGAAAAGGTATGGAGAGAGTGGTCCACTTTGACTTGTTCCTGATTTTAGTGGAATGGCATTGGGTTTCTGTCAATTTAATTTGATGCTGGTTGTTGGTTTGCTGTACATCACTTTTATTATGTTTAGGTATGCTCCTGTTATCCCTGATCTCTCCAATACCTTTATCCTGAAGGGTTTTTGGATTCTGTCAAAGGCTTTTTCTGCATCGAGTGAGATGATCTTGTGATTTTTGTTTTTCAGCTTGTTTATATGGTGGATTACATTGAGGGATTTTCATATGTTCAACCATCCTTGAATCCCTGTGATGAAACTTACTTGATCATGGTGAATGATCATTTGATGTGTTCTTGGATCTGATTTGCCAGTATTTTTGCATCAATATTCATAAGGGATATCAGTTTGAAGTTCTCTTTCTTAGTTGTGTCTTTGTTTGGCTTGGGGATCAAGGTTATTGAAGCCTTGTCGAAAGAATTTAGCAAAGACCCTTCTTCTTCTATTGCGTGGAATATTTTAAAAAGAAATGGTATAAGCTGTTCTTTTAATTTCAAGAAGAATTCTGCAATGAGGCCATCTGGACTTGGGCTTTTTTTTGGTTGGGCAACTTTTGATGACTGCTTCTATTTCCATTGGGATTATAGGTCTGTTGTTGATTTAGCTTTGGCAAGGGTTAGCTATACAGGAAGTTGTCCATTTCCTTAATTTATGAATTTTGTGGAATACATATTTTCAAAGTATGACCTGATCATTCTCTGAATTTCCTCAGAGTCCCTTTTTATGTCCCCCTTTTCATTTCTGATTTTGTTAATTTGCATGTTCACACTGTGCTGTTTGTTAAGTTTGGACAAAGGTTTGTCTATCTTGTTGATTTTCTCAAGGAACTACCTGTTTGTTGCATCAATTCTTTGATTGTTTTCTAGTTTATACTTTATTGATTTCAGCATTAAGTTTGATTATTTCCTGGCATCTACTCCTCCTGGGGGATTTTGCTTCTTTGTATTCTATAGCTTTCAGCTGTGCTGTTAATTCTCTAGCATAACTATCCTCCAATTTTTTCATGTGGGCATTAGTGCTATGAACTTCCCTGTATCACTGCTTTCTAAGTGTCCCATAAGTTTGGATATGTTGTATCTTCATTCTCATTGAATTCTAGGAAGACTTCAATTTCTTTTTTATTTCTTCTTTGTTCCAGGAATGGTGCAGTTGTGCACTATTCAATTTCCATCAGTTTGTGGGTTTTCTGCAATTTGTGTTGTTGTTGAATTCTAATTTTACAGCATGTTTGTCTGATAATATATATTGAGTTATTCCAATTTTTGTAGCTGCTGTGGTTTGATATGTTGCCAAGTATGTGATTAATTTTTGGGAAGGTTCCATGTGGTGCTGAGAAGAAGGTATATTATTTTTTATGTGGATGTAATTTTCTATAGATATCTGTTAATGCCAGTTGGGTCATTACTTTTATTAGACCCTTTGCTTCTTTGCTGTGTTTCTGTCTAAAGGTTAGAGTGGCTTGGTGAAATCTCCCATTATAAGTGTGTGGGGCTTTATATGTGATTTAAGTTTTAGTAATGTTTCTTTTATGAAGGTGATTGCCTTTGTATTTGCTTTGCCTGGTATAGTAGTCTGGGCTGGCATCCTTAGTCTATTAGTGTTGGTACAATATCTATCCAGAACCTTCTGGCTTTCAGACTTATCATGAAGAAGTCAGGTTAAATTCTGATAGGTTTGCCTTTATGTGTTACTTGGCCTTTTTCCTTAGCTGCTCTTAATAATCTTTCTTTGTTCTGTACATTTGGGGTCTTGATTATTATGTGGGCAAGGGGACATCTTTTGTGATCCACTCTATTTGGTGGTCTGTAAGGTTCTTATACCTTCATTGGTATGTCTTTCTTTAGGTTTGGAAAGGTTTCTTCTATTATTTTGTTGAATATGTTTTCTGCCCCTTTGAGGTGGTTTTCTTCACCTTCTTCTATACCTATTATTCTTAGGTGTGGCCTTTCATGGTGTCCCATGTTTCCTGGATGTTTTGTGTTAAGGATTTGTTGGACTTAAGATTTTCTTTGGTTTTTGAAACCATTTCTCCTAGTGTATCTTCATCACCTGAGAGTCTCTCTTCCATCTCTTGTATTCTGTTGGTAATGCTTGTATCAGTAGTACCTGACCATTTGCCCAGCTTTTCTATTTCCAGCCTTTCTTCAGAATTTGTTTTTTTATTGTCTCTTTTTCAGTTTTTCAACCCTTGCACTGTATGAATTGTTTCTTGCAATTTTCAGTTTATCTTTTCTTGCATTTTTGCATTTTATGAATTTTTTGGTTTGTTCTTTCTCCATTTCTTGCATTTCTTGGTTTGCTTTTTCTTCCATTTCCTGCCTTATTTGTTTTGGTTTGTATTTTTTGCTTTGCTTTTTTCTTCAATTTCTTTGAGGGATTTTCCTATATCCTCTTTTAGGGCCTCTATCATTTTCATGAAGTTGTTTTTAAGGTCATTCTCTTCTGCTTCATTTGCATTGGAATGATGGAGTCTTGCTGGTGTGGAGTCTCTAGAATATGTTGGTGTCATATTTATTTTCCTGTTGTTGAGTTTGTCTTTGTATTGTCTCTTTCTCATTTTTTCTTATAGAGGGTGCAGAAAGAACCCCTTACTGGTCTGTTGGTTAGGGGACCTGAGTTCCCTTTCTGTGGGTGATAGCAAGTCCAATACTCTGGTACTTCTATTCCTCATCCTAGTTCTGGTCCTCGGGTGGAGATGAAGACCTGGAATCTGGGGTGCTTAGCCTCCCATCTTGTCCCCTGTTCCCTTTGTTGGAAGAGAAATTTTGGGATCTGGGGTGCATGGCTTCTGCAGGGATGGGAAGCTCTGTGGCAGTTCCCAGGCAATCCCCAGGCACTGAAATGCAGTCCTGGATGCAGGGTCTCTTTTACCTGGTCCTGCTGGACCAGCTGGTCCCCTGGTCTCCTTGGAAGAAATCAGTTTTTTAAATTCTTTTCAAACTTGCTCCCCCCTCATCCCCTTTTGCCAACTTGTAGTTTATTTTCTGCTTCCATTTCACATGTACCCTAACAAATACCACCCATTTCTTCAACACATTTTCCACATCTCATGGTCCCTTATCTGATTTCATATGGCATGCCTACATAGACTCACTTATATACTTACATATAATCTTGACTATCAAGGATCTGCACCTCAGTAAATACATGAGATATTTGTCTTTGGTTAGCTCACTTGAAGTAACACTTTTCAGAATCATATATTTTCCTCTAAAGTTCAGAAATTCATTTTTGTCCACAGTTAAATAAAATTCCATTATATATGTGTCCCACATTTTCATTTTCAACTCATCTATGATAGACAGTTAAGATGGCTCAATTCCAGGTCTCTTGTGAGCAATCAACATGGATGTGCAAGAGTCTCTGTAGTAGAATTAGGAGTCTCTTGAATATGTTCTTAGTAGTAGAATACCTCAGTCATGTGGTAGATGGCTCAGTTAGTAAAGTACTTGAGAAACAAATGGCTTATGAATAATTTTACAAATGATCAGCACATTTAGCTTTGGAAAATGCAAAATAAAATAACATGGAATTTCCACTGACCCTAATCACAATGTCAGCCATCAAGAAAACAAATGACAACAGATGTGGAAAAAACATGGTTATGATGAAAGATTCACTGACTTCGGTGGGAATGCACAAGTATTATAGCATTTGTGTGAAACAACATGAAATTTTCTCAAAAAATAAAAAAATAGAAAACTCCCCTCCATGTCAATGTGGCTATATGTATCAAAACAAAAGAGATGAGAAAATTGCCACAATCATTTCAAACATATAAATGTTTACCCAAGTAGATAAGTAAATTATAGAGATGAGGTTGGCCACTGTTACCATAGTCATATGAAGAAAATAATATATGGAAAATAAAATTGAAAAGTGAACACTTATTCAATCTTTAACAGAATAATAGATTTTGTAGTATTATCTGAAATAAAATGGTTTCTACATAAAAAAATTAAAAGCATGTGTACCTATAGAAAAATGAGAGAGTGATAAGTATATCAGAATAAAATTTCCAAATGTTTACTAAGAGGAACATTATAAATACAGTGCTAGTGTGTGCTGTTAGTGTTGATTTTCTTTTTTTGTAGTGATTGCCCTGGAAGAGGAACAATAGTACAAGTAAACAACTCAAGTGTTCTGAAGGAGACATTTATAAGATGTCTCTTTCAGGTGCAACAGGAAAAGAAATGTGAGCATTTCTATTTAGCATTCAGACTCAAAATATAACTTTATATTTAATTTGTTTTATAAAACAAGCTTTGTTTAAAATAAACTATAAAATTAACGTTGAAGCACTTTACATATAAAATTAATACACTCATAGTAAGTAAATTTATTTTTAACTCCTATTTTAAAGGACTGAGTCAATATTTGCACATTTTAACAGACATGATATCAAAACTGTTACATGAAGAGTCATGATCAGCTAAGTAAGTATGTTCTAAATGCATCAATATTATTAATTTCTTTGGAACATATGTGCTGTAATTTCCTAGTTATCTTTAAAAAATCACATAATGTCATCTAAGCTTTTGAGTGCAGTGACATTGACCCTAGAACAGAATTGGCAATATTTCAGCCCTTCTTCCAAGCTATATTCTACCCAGGCCCTCTTCCATGATGTTCCATGATAATTCAGCACTGGGGGTTTAAAATGATGTCCCATTTAGTGCTCAGCCTAAACTGTCACTTAATCTCAGCACTTTGACCAATTGTTTTTGCCAAAGCTGAGAGTAGATTCAAACTATAGACATGGCCATCAATATTTAAAAGTAACTTTTATGAGCATAGTATGTCAATTTGGCAGAACAGGGGTAGTGCTTTCCCTACTATATCATATTATCTCTCTAGAAACAGGTTTTCAACCATTTACATAGTACTAGATAGGAGTTCCTTCCAATGAAACAATTCCCAAGCCATTAAGGACCTATTTGATTTTGCATTGCATATCCATGACACTACTGCAGATCTGTTTGGAAACTTGGTGGTGTAGAATGCCAGATCTACAACTGAGTAAGACTATGTCTTTCTTAACAGCATTCATAATAGCTTCAATTATCTTAAAAGCTATCTGGCAAGGAAGATGCTTATAGAGCTTGATTTGTTCATGTCCTGCATTCACAGTGTTGTGTGATGTTCAGCAATAGACTTTTACCATTGAATTATTTTGGGTAACCAAGTGCAGTAGCAGCAACATGTATTGTTTTGGTGGCTTTCAGGAACCTGCATGACCAAGAACTCATAGGAAAGTTGTCCTACACATGCACATGGATTTTTATTGTGTAATCTATAACTCCTGGAGTAGCTCTATCCAATAAAGCAAAGTACCCCCATTCGAACTTAATAAAAATATTAGTTTATAAAGAAGCTAGGTTCCTTATGTTTTTTTCATACAAGCTTAATTCTGGTTTGTTGTCCTCTCTTCTCTCTGTCTCCCTGCTTCCCATCCCTCATCAAAGCATTCCACCTTTGTTGTGACACTTTTCCTTTTCACAGGAAAGACAAAGTAGAGAGACGAACTGGTTAACATTGTTGTGGACTACAAACACTGGGATTCCTGGAAGCAATCATTCTTCATATTCATCTGTACAATATAGCTAGGGAAATGACAACAGGTTTGCTATTTGACAATAGCCACGATGTTGATAAGCAGAAACAAAGTTATTTTTTTTCAAATAAGCCAAAAAAGTAGTAATCAGTTTTAAGAAAGGACTTTTTCAAAAATGGCTTCTGTGGCCATGCTAATACTACAGAAACTTGGCAGGCTTTTCTACCTGTTACACGAACAAGAGAGTGATGAAAATGCAATAGACACTGACTTGTTCTTCAATTTTATACTATGTGTGTGTTCTGTTAAAATTCATCAATTACACTAGCTATCACCTGAACAAATTCTATTTTCCTTTGAGGCAACAAAAGTTCATCTCATTGTTTTTCTGGAATCAAAAGGAAGCAAAATTTAGCTACTTAAATTACAAATTTCTCCTGCAGCCCTCCAAAGCAGATGTGCTAAGAGGTAGCCAGAACATTGTTACATAAAACCTTGAACAATATTCATAAAGTGTTTGTATTATGGACAGGTGTGTCAGTTACGTCTGCCAAATTTAGTATCGCCCCCCTCTGTGTCTTTATATAAGAACTTGTCCACTTTACTTAAAGTGTTTACATCCAAAGGAGAGTCAGAGAGAATCCTTCATTGAAGTAATGATTCATGCACCAATGCATTTAAACTTACTGGACACATGTGCTGCTTTGGATGAGAATGTCCATCATAGGCACATATATTTGAATACATGTTCCATAGTTGGCTGATTTTTTTAGGAAGGATTAGGAGGCAGTATCTTGTGCCTGAAGATGACTATCACTCACAGAGGCTTTGAGGTTTCAAAATCTAATGCCACAAACCAGTCTAACTTATGGGATGTCTTAAGCATGTGGACCATCTGCAAGTTCTCAGCTACTATAATACACCATGCTTTCCTGCCTGCCTGTCTGTCATGAGGTTTACTGTCATATGGTCATAGATTAGCTCTCTGAAAGTGTAAACAAGGCTCTGATTAAATCCTGTTTTATATGCATGGTAGTGCTATATATTCACACAATAGGAAAGTAATGAGGACAGCTAAACAGTTCAGATGTATACTTCATGTTAAATAAGTTATATAAAAATTTGGTTATGAAAATGACATTGGAGTGCATAGTCGAGCTACATCATAGGTGTCGTGTAAAGAATAGTCTTTTCTGAAATAAAATAATCATGAGATCAATGTTAGCCTGAGGTATTATGTGTTATATATTTTATAATTGAATGTAAAGGGGTCAAGAGCATGCTGGTGAAACTCAAAAAGACAGCTGACCACACGAGCGAGAACTCTTGAACCTCAGACAGATGGCTGAGAGGCAAACAGGGGACTGATCCAGAATCCAGTAAGGAGGCCTCAGAGATTTCGATGAGTTTACCATGGTGTACAAATGAACTTCGTGCTGGAAGGGGTGTTGTTCATACCATGGGGATCATGACAAAATTCAGAAACCTGTATAAGTCCTTATTTTCGGGGTCTGTAAAGCTGCATTATCTTAGCTGTTTCAGTTGTTGAAACACCTGGTTCACTGCTTACGGGGGTCTTGGTTCATCAAACCACAGAAGCCTGGAAGGAATCCTCAGCATTTCATTTTCTGTAGAAACATAAGCAAAATCTCCTTTCCCAAGTAATATATCCTTATACTTAAATTTTGAAGTTAAGGCATTTTTAAAAGATATAAGTTGAATTAATTCAGCAGCATTTATAATCAAGTGTATTTTAGCAGTTGTTCCTTCCTGAGCAATCAAAAAACTGGAAAATACAATACCATACAGTATCCAGACTCTCTGTGTATTTTCCATCATTACTTGGCTTATTTATTTATCTATTATTATTATTTTATTTCTTTACCTTTATTTCTTTTTCTCTGAGACAGGGTTTCTCTTTGGAAATCTGCTTGCCTCTGCCTCTGGATTAATCCTGCTGGCGTGTGCCACCACAATGCCGGCTTTTCTATTTATTTACCACTTTGACGTTTCATTCTCTATCAATCTCATGTATATTTTTAAACACACTGTCAAGCTTTAGAGGTTTCTCTTCATCCAAGTCTGACTTTACTGTAAATCTTACTTTTTCTGGCCACGTGTCTTATCTGTAAAACCGCGGTTGTTTTAAACTGACATTTTTTCCCAAGATGGTGGGCGTAAGCGTGACTCCAGCTGCTATCTTGGAGTTGTGGTCACTGCCACTTCCAGCTGTGCATATAACTATTTATTTATTTATTTATTTTTTATTATCATTTCTTATTTTAATTTTAAATAGCTTGTTTTACATGTCAATCACAGTTCCCTCTCCCTCCCCTCTTCCTGCACTCCCCTTCCCCCCCACCCTCCCACCAGAGTCTCTTAAGGAACCTTGTTGTTGTGTTTTTTTAGCTGAGTCAGGAAAACTACCTTAAGCAAGCCACGTGAGTCTCTGCTTGTCACTAACAAAACAGAGCACACCTGAGAAAATTCTGCTACCAAGAAGCTGTGCTTCTCTCCATTCTTTTGTTTCTAAAATTCCTTTAAAGATTTTGTCATTCTGCCTGGAAATTCAATCCCACTGCTGACAACCATTATGGAAGAGAAGCTTTATCTTTGAGAGAAGCATTCCTGCCAGCCTGGTTCTAGAGCCGCATCAGTCCCAAATAAACAGACAGGAGAGTATATTAATTATGAAGCTGTTGGCCTTGTTTGTTTCTTACTGGGTACCTCTGACTTAAGTAATTACCCCATAATTGTCAATCTAAGTAAGTCTCTTACCGGAGAAGTTTCCGGGCTTCCTACCCCACGGCGTTACATCTCGACTTCTTTGTTTCTCCTGTGTTTCTCCTACCCAGAGTCCTCCTGGATTCCTAGTCCCACCTATCTTGGTTCCCTATTGGCTAAACAGTGCTTTATTGACATTATCACATGACCTCTTACATCAGTTGTCCACATGAGGATTGGTATGGAAGTACTCATTAAGATAATGGGAAACCACCAGTGTGCACCTCCAGAAGAAAAGTGACCTTTTTTCCTTCAACAACATCAGATGACAATAGTTACAGGTCTAGAGGTGAAGTCTGGCAAACCCCCTTCCCCATCATGCCAGAATATTCACTGGCTTCATTGTGAGCAAGGAAACGGAGATGCTCTCAGTTGTTATGTACATCAGCTAAGTCATGCATAAAAGACTGCATTTAACAAATATTTTCAATATCTTCCAGCTTTTACATTCATTTTTCCCAATTTTCCATGAAGTTTCCTTAGCTTTGGATAGAGGTGACTGATATGAATGACTCATCTACAACTGAGCACTCACAGTCACCAATTCACAGAACTTTGGCCAGTTGACTTAATTACAATTGAATTACCATTGTTTCTTCAGGTAGCCTTGGTTTTAATCAGCCAACACTCTATTCTCTGCTATCTTCTATGACCTAGACTCCTTTCACATTTAGACCTTTAATTCAGAATATTCCATTTCTGTTCTTTCATGTTAAGTGTGTTCTACTAATGCTTCAATAATTTTAACTTTGGTTGCAGGATATAAGGTTTTACATACATGCATAATTCAATTAAATCTCTTATTAATCCCTCACTTCCATGGCTGCTATATCCTCCAAGTATAATTATTGCCTTCCTCAGTTTTTCTCATCTCTACTTTCATTTTACTTATATTTTAATACCTCCATTTCAATAATGTACTCATGTTTTTAGCATGTTTTTACTATCTTGCTTCCACAATTTTCTAAGTAACATATACAATAAAGAGATAGGAAGTATATATATGTAATAGAACATAAAGTGTTTATCTTTGTGAGGGTGAATGTCCTCAGTGGTGAAATTTATTTTCCAAAGCCAGTCATTTATCTGAAAGTTCCATTACTTTATCTAACTTTTGATGGCTGAGTACTATTTTACTTTACATAAAAACATTTTCTGTATCCCTTGCCAGAAGATAGATATCAAGGTTGATCCCATTCACCAGTAATAGTGAAAATAGTAGTGATAAGCATAGTTGTGCAATTATATCAATAATAGAATATAAGTCCTTTGATCTTATGCCCAGGAGTAGTGTAACTGAGCCATATGGTAGATTTCTTTCCTTCTCTTTTAACCTTTTTAATCATTTTGAAAATGTAAAACTTATTTTGAAAGTGTCTGCAATAATTTACACATCCACTAACATTATATAAGACTGTGCCTTTCCTCACATACATGTAGTCACTTATATTCTTCATATTGATCTTGATGTTGATCTTATGGAGTGAAACAGAACCATAAAGTGCTTTCAATCTGCATTTGAAATGGTTAAGATTGTTGAAGAACATGGTTTTCACTAGCCATTTATATTTCTTTTATCTGAGAAGTTTCTCTTCAGTTCTGTAGCTTATTGGTTTTAAATTGAATTGTTTGTTTTCTTCATGTTCAGTTTTTTGAGCAGTTTGAATATTTAGGCAATATTCATTTGTCACAGTTACAGCTCGGAAATATTATCTTCCATTCTTTGAGCTGTCTGTTACTCAATCGACAGTCTTCTGCATTGTGCATGTGACTTTTCGTATCCCATGTGAGAACTGATGCATATTCAGAAATGCTATACCTGTGCTCATAAGTTCAAGTATACTTCCCATGTTAACCTATAGAACTTTCAAAGTGTTATGTCATATGAGTACATACATGGCCATTTAAGCTTCAGTTTTGAGCTATGTGAGAAACAAGGTCTAATTTTATTTTCTGCATGTTGAAATCCATTTTCCTAACCAAATTGGCTGAAGATGATATGTTTCATCCATTATACTCATTTGGCATTTTGTTTAAAATCAGAGTTGTACAAGCTGAACTAATATCTATTCTTCTCCTTTGGTCTTTGTTTTAGTTTTGTGCTAGTTCAAGTTTTTGCTTATTTTAACCCTGATTCTGAAAAATAATTTAAAAGCAGATATGGTGATACTTCATGTATTACCATATTTGAGGCTTGGTTTGGCTTACCATGTTTACTTTTGGAAGGGTTGTCCATATGATTTTTGAGATACTTTTATCTGTTCCTGAAACCTTGGTTCATATTGTATTGAATCTATTCAATATGTTGTATGTTTTGTTTTTATTGTGGCTTTTAGAAAAAGAGTTGTTTATTTGATTGCTTTGCAACATGTTTTTCATAGGTATATAAGAAACTACTTCACTACTGGGAATTAATTTTGCAGTGGGCCACTTGGCATAAGATGCAATAAACTCAGATTTTTGTAGAGACTCCCATTTTCTCATGTATAAATCACATCATATATAAAAATGACTGTAATTCTTTCTTTTCCATTTTGTATTATACTTGCTTAATTTCCTTTTTCTGTTACTTTAGCTGTGACTTCAAATACTATATTAAATAGGAGTGGAGAATGGTCATTCTTTTATTGTCCTTGATCATAGTGGAAATGGTATTTATATTTTTCTACTTATCAAGATGTTGGCTATAGGTATATTTATCTTTATTATATTAAGATTTATTTTTTCAGTTTTTCAATATTGGCTCGAAATAGCATTGAATCTCAATATGTGGTCAATTTCGTATGATTTTCCATGGGCCATTGAAGAATGTGCATTCTTTATTGTTTGATGTAATATTCTATTTGTCTTAAAATATCCTCTAACACCTGTGTTTCTAATTTTTGTTTTTTTCCATGTGACATATAACTGGTGAATGTGGAGTATTAACGTTAGCTACTGTAACTTTGTGGAAGTAAATCTGTGGTTTCTCATCTACTTTTACTTATTTTCTGAGACTAATATTCACTTCTATTTGGTGGATATGTATACACTTGTAATATTCTCATACAGTACTGATTGGACAGACACTTTTAGCAACCCAGAAATGTCCTCAGTTCTCTTTTAATCAAAGAAGGGAGTGTGTGACAAGCACCTGGAGATCTAAATGTTACATAGGTATAAGATACATGCATCTTTTTCTCTAAGAAACTAGGAGAGTCTCAAGATAATAATTGTTCGTTATATATGTTAAAAACACTTTTAAGTAGTCTTGGGACTGCAGGCAGGTTGACTTGCCCTTGGTGAACCAAGCAACCATGAGTCTACTGAGATTGTTGTGCTAATCCCAACCCCACTCAGGTTATAGATAAGCTCCAGAGCCTGTCACAGGCCTGATATCTGCTTTCTCACTCTTGGATCTCCTTTCCTGGGGACTGATAGACATCTACTTGTCCCCAGTGAAGCAAACAACCACTAACCTGCTGAGAATTTGGGTCTACTGCTGGCCCCACTCAGGGCAGAGGTGAGCTCCAGCATCCAGTTGGTGTCAGATTTCCCCTTGCCCACTCTGGGATCTTCTGGCCTGAGGACTGCAGGCAGGTTGACTCACCCTAGGCTCACCAAGTAACCTGAAGTCTCCTGACAGCACCGTGCTAATATAGCTCCCACCCATCAGGAGAGGGAGTACCTCATATACACCTGCACCCACCATGAGGCCCATCAGAGTATTGAACTTGCTAGTGCTAACTAGAATAGAACATTGGACACTTACCCACCAAGACAGAAAGAGACCCCCCTCTGTACCTACTAGAAAAATAGATAGGAAGTCGACAATATAAGAAAACATCCAACAGAAAAGCCAATATGACAGCAACAGAGTCTAGGGACTCTACACCAGTGAAACTTGAACATACCAACACAGATGCAGCAGAAGAGAATGACCTTAAAAACAACTTCATGGAGATGATAGAGCTCCTAAAAATGAAGTGAGAAAATCCTTTAAAGAAATGGAAGAAAAGACAAACTAAAACTTGTAAGAAACATTCAAAAAGCACAATGTTTGAAAGCTGATATAGAAACAATAAGAAAGTCTGAAGTAATGCTGGAATTAGAAAACCACAGATGCAAGCATAACCAACAGAAAACAAGAGTAGGAAGAGAGAAATCAGGCTTTGAAGATACATTAGGAGAAATAGATTCATAGACCAAAGAAAATCTTAAATCCCACAAATTTGTAACTCCAAAGATCCAGGAAAGATGGGACACCATGAAAAGGTCAAATCTAAGAATAACAGGTATAAAAGAAGGTGAAGAAACCCAACTCAAAGCTGAAGAAAACATATTCAGCAAAATCATGGAAGAAAAGTTTCCCAACCTAAAGAATTCCAATGAAACCACAAGAAGCTTACAGAACCTCAAATAGAATGGACCAGGAAAAGTACCCTCACAACATAAAAATTAAAACACCAAGCATACAGAATAAAGAAAGAACATTAAGAGCACTAAAGGAAAAATGCCAAGTAACATATAAAGACAAACCTATGAGAATCACATCTGGTATCTCCATGGATATATATTCTACTGACACTAAGAAACCACTGATGCCAGTCCAGACTACTATACCCAGCAAAGCTTTCAATAACTATAGATGGAGAAACAAGATATTCCATGACAAAACAAAGTTTAAAAAATGCATATCCACTAATCCAGTACCAAAGAAAGTACTGAAAGGAAAACTCCAAACTAAGGAAGTTAATGATACTCACAAAAACATAGGCAATAGGTAATCTCACTTTACCAAAAGCCAAAAGAAAAAGCAAAGTAAATCCATAAACAATACTACAATACAATAATAAGAGCAAATAAAAAAACAAACATAAATTAATACTCGATGATTCTTAGTTTTCCTCAATATTAATGGTCTCATTTGTCCATAAAAAGATACAGGCTAACACAATGGATATAAGAGAGAAACCATCCTTATGTTGCATAGAAGAAACTCTCCTTAACTTCAAAGACAGACATAATAAACAGAGTAATAAGTTAAGATTTTCCAATCAAATGGACAAAAGAAACAAGCTGGCATAACTATACTAGTATCCAAAAATAAGACTTCAAACTAAAATCAATCAATAGAGATGAAATTGGTCATAAAATATTCATCACAGGAAAATCCACAGGAAAGGAGTCTCAATTCTGAACATATATGCCCCAAATACGAAGGACCTCATGTTCATAAAGAAACATTACCAAAATTCAAATCACACATATGATCTCATACAGTTAAAGTGGGAGACTCACCCCCCACCATCATCATTAGACCAAAAAACCAGACAGAAACTTAACAAAGACACACAGGAACTAACAGTTAACAGACAACTATAGAGTATTTCACTCAAACACAAAAGAATATATATTCTTTTCACTGACACATGGGACCTTCTATGAACACAACCACATAAGTGAAATCAGTAAGCCTCAAGAGGTACAAAAATTGGAATAACACCTGTATCTTATCATACCCCCATGCTTTAAAGTTACAATTCAACAACAACACAAATTGCAGAAATCCAGGACACTCATGGAAATGGAACAACTCGCAATTGCACCATTACTGGGTCAAGGAAGAAATAAAGAAAGAAATTAAAGACCTCCTAGAATACAATAAAAATGAAGACACAACATACCCAAACTTATGGGACAATTTGAAAGCAGTACTAAGAGGAATGTTCATAGCACTAAGTGCTCACATGAAGAAACTGGAGAATAGTAACACTGGAAAGTTAACAGCACAACTGAAAGCTCTAGATCAAAAAGAAGTAAACACATCCTATAGGAGTGGACACCAGGAAATAATCAAACTGAAGACTGAAATCAATAAAGTCAAAGAAAGAAAACAATACAAAGAATCAATGTAACAATGAGTAGATTCTTTGAGAAAATCAACAAAATAGAAAAACCATTATCCAAACTAGCCAAAAGGCAGAGAGAACATGCAAATTAACAAAATCAAAAATGAAAAGGGGGACAATAACAAATGATACTGAGGAAATTCATAGAATCTTCTGATCTTACTTTGAAATCCTGTACTCCACAAAATTCAAATATATAAAGGAAATGACAATTTTCAAGATGGATAAAACACTAAAATTAAATCAAGTGGAGATAGTCAATGTAAACACACCTGTAGCCCCTAATAAAATAGAAACACTCATCAGAAGTCTCCCAACCAAAAAGAACCCCAGGCCCAGATGGCTTCATTGCAGAATTCTACCAGAAAATCAAAGAAGAGGTAATACCAATACTCCTCAATGTGTTCCATGCAATAGAAGCAGAAGGTTCACTGCAAAACTCTTTTTACAAGGCTACAATTACCTTGATATGCAAACAGCACAAAGACAGAGCTAAGATAGGGAACTACACACCAAAACTGTTCATAAAATTTGATGCAAAAAATACTCAAAGAAGTACTGGCAAATTGAATCCAAGAACCCATCAGAAAAATATTCACCATGATCATGTAGGCTTCGTCACTGGGATGCAGGGATGGTTCAAAATATGATAATCTATCAATGTAATCTGCCATATAAACAAACTACAAATAAACCACATGATTTTATCACTAGATGCTAAAAAAGCCTTTGACAAAATCCAACACCCCTTCATGATAGTGGTCCTGGAGAGATCAGGAATAACAGGAACATACCTGAGCATAAAAAATGCAATACAACACAACAGAGGGAGCCATTAGGAGTTTGATGAGAGATCTGTCAGTCAGTAGTGAGATTTCCAGAGATCTACAAGGATGACACCAGCTGGCAATCTAAGCAATAGTGGAGAGATTATGTTAAATGCCCTTCCCTGATAAATACATTGATGACTACCTAGATCCTTCATCCTGTGGCTGATGGAAGCAGAGGCAAACACCCATAGTTAAACACTGAACTGACCTCCTGTAACCCAGTTGTAGAGAAGGAGGAATGATGAGAAAAGGGGTCAGCCCCGGCTGGTGAAATCTACAGAATCAGCTGAACTCAAGAAATCCAGTGACAAAGTGAGAGGACTGATGACCAAAGGCATTAAGACTGGGCTGGTTTAACTCCCAGAACAGCTGACCTGACGAGGGTTAGCTCTTGAATCCCAGACTGATGCCTGGGAATTCAGCATGGGACTGATCAAGACCCCCTGAATGTGGGTGTCAGTGAGGAGGCCTATATAATCTATCAAGCCTTGGGTAGTAGAACAGCATTTATCCCGGGTATACAAATGGATTTTGGACTGCCATACAACAATGAGAGATGCACTCTCACCCTGAAATCTTGGGGGAGGGTCTAGGCTCTGCCCTGGATGAAATGACAGACTATGGACACCCCCATGGAGGCCCTCACCCTCCCTAGGGAAATGAGGGGATATTGGGGGTATTGGTGGGAGGGCACGGGAGGAGGGGAGGGAAACGGAGAGGGACCTGGAATTGACATATGAAGCAACCATGTTTCTAATTTAAATTTAAATTTAAAAATTATATATACATAATTGCAACTAAGAAAATTCTAAGATGCACGAGGGGCTGCTCATGGAACCTAGTCTGATGGCTGAAATGCCAGCATGGGTATGATCCAGATTCCTAAATGTGGGGTCAGTGAGGAGCCCTCGGCAATCTATGAGACCTCATGGAGTAGATCAGTATTTATCCCTGGCATAAAAATGCAATTTTGTAGCCAGTTCCATATGGAGGGATGCTCTCTCAGCATGGACAAAATCGGAGAATGTGTAGGCCCTGCCCAGGATGATATGAGAGACTTTGGAGATCCCCCATGAGGACCTTACTGTCCCTGCGGAGAAGAGTGGAGATTCTGTGGTGAGTTCCTGGGATTGGTGAGAAGAGGGACCTGGGTTTGACATGTGAATCAAACTTTGTTTCTAATTTAAATAAAAATATATAATTACTGATAAGTGACCAAGTAATTAAAGCAATAAGAATACTTTCAATAAAATAACTTTACAAATAGTGACAGGTTGAAATACCTCAATAAATCAATAAAACTTTCATAAACTTAGTACTTTGTGACATCCCACTACAATTCTGGACTAGTTAGACTATGGCTTATCACTCCTGATCCTCAGTCATACCAGATCCTCCCTCTACACAGCACTAGCCTAATGGAAACACTAGCTCTTGGGTCACTGCTTGTCTTTAAAAGCCATATGGGATGCATTTTCAGTCAGTTGTCTGCTCTTTTGAAGATCCCAGGTATATGTTTTCCTTTGAAGTTTCTACCATCAGTCCTAAGATACTATTGCTGACCAGAATCTGGAGAACATAAGCAGTGTCCCTGAGACTGGTTAGTTTCATTGCTCCTTGCTGTGGGTCTTTGTCCCTTTGCAGATGAACATTTCTGACTCATTGATTTGATCTATTTCTTGTTAAGACCATTCATTTATTGGTAATGCCCTAGATCAGCAGCCTAGTGTTTGTGTAGCACTTACGTCAAGATATGACAGTTGTATCTAGGCTATCTTCATGGTAGGCATTGGAGCTGTTAGCTCAGCACAAGACTTTCTAAAACTCTTGCTTTCCCCTTCATGTCTCGTCTTTTCTCTAAAATTTAAATGAGATGAATGAATCAGATATATTTGTGTCTGCTGACTATGTCCTGTAGCTCCTTCACCTGTGGATTGTGCTTTCTATAGGTTAGTCTGATGCCATTAATTTTCTTCTGAGATGCACAGGAGGTTTCCAGTAGAGCACATAGAATGAGTGCCTGGAAAGGAGGGAAGCATAAATGTCATTTTTCTTTTCTTGATGAAAATGAATCAATGTATAACTTCAATGTGACAGACTGAACAATGAAAGGTCTACATGCTTAAGTCACCAAAATAAGTAAAAATTGATGTTGCACATATGAAGCCAGGCTATGTGAAACACTCACTAACTAATTGTAAAACTTCCACGAGCATTACCTGAATTGCAAATGGCTCCCACGTAAGGCCAACATTCACTGCTACAAACGTTTTCTTATACTTTACCAGACTACAACAGTCATTGCTGCATACTCTCACAACCGGTGTTCAACAGCTTTATAGAGAAAGACATCATTTGTATTTTGCTCCTGTCCTGATCCCTTAATTTCTTATTTGGCATTGAAATCATTTATCATTCTCATTTTTCTACAAGGGATGACAGATAGCTGAAAGTTTAATATTTATATTTCTCTGAGTCTAGATAAATTTTCTGCCATATATTCATTGTAAATTTTTCTTACATCTAAAAATGAACTTTGCAAGTTGTTTAAAATGATTATATAATTACTAGGACTCCTTGAATAATACAATATGCATGCATTGCTCAACATTTATTTAGTACTTTAAAAATCACCTCACAGGGTGCACTCTCACCCCGAACTCTTGGGGAAGGGTCTAGGCCCTGCCCTATATGAAATGACAGACTTGGCACACCCCCATGGAGGGCCTCACCCTCCCTGGGGAAATGAGGGGATAATGGGGGGGGAGGGCTCGGGAGGAAGGGAGGGAATGGGAGAGGGACCTGGAACTGACTTGTGAAGCAACCTTGTTTCTTATCTAAATTTAAACTGGAAAATAAAATAAAAAAAATCACCTCACAGACAATATTAAATTTGCATTTGATAGACAGCTGCTACTCCTGTAGTGAATTAGTTTTTGCTTTGGGTTTGAAAACTAATTAAATAAAGCTGTCTGCCAGGTAACCAGTGTTTGAAACTATGTCATCTTGCACAAATATGAATATATAGGATGTTGGCAGTGCTGTTTTAGATGGCTCAGGGTTCAAAGATAAGCAAATTTTGTTGATATCCCAGTTGATTTACTGCATTAGAGCAGTAAGCTTATGAAATATGAAAAGATGCCCAAGCCCTTCTACTTTATATTGAGATGATAACAAGATATATTTTTTATTATATTCCCCATGAAAAAGAGTACGTTCTGTATAAGTTTTCATGGTCTGATCCAAATCCTTATATACTACTTGAATCTCAAAACATCAGGCAGATTTTAGCCTGGCAATGATATTGGTCTGAATACTTCAGTGAAGCAGAATTATGCAGTTATATATGTATATAAATATAAGTATGTAATTGGGTTAGAATCAAACTATATTTATAAACAGCTATAACATAAATATGTATTTGAAGCATGTATCTAAGATAAATGTAAGTATATACACTATAGCTATGTATATTTTTACACACACTTGGAAAATGTCAACTAAAGAGATTATTTTATAATTTAACTGAACTAATAATTTCTGTATAGGACATTCAGGATGTTATGAGACAGAATGATGGTTCTGTAGGAAGCAAGTAATTAACCTTCATTGTATAGGCCAAGCATTTCTCCCTAAGGGACCACTTCTTGAATTATGAAAGATGAGAGCATACTGACTTCATATGGATGGAAAGAAAATTCTTACAGGGATAATTTTGTACAGGAAAATAAGAGCCTAGAATGTTCAAGTAATGAAAAGTTGAATAATTTATATGTAAGAAAGCTGAAGGGGAGTTACAGTGTATAAAAGCTTTAGCAATGTGAGCAGAGGTAAGCAAGATACAAATGTTACTTAGTGTCTGGGATGTAAGCCAAGATGGGAGCTTGTGTTCTTTGCTAAAATTCTAGAGAGGGGAGGGACAACTGTCTTTGTTAAGATTTGTAGTAACCATGCAAAAATTTCTGGAGTAATACCTTTATGCAAATTATTCATGTATAGTCAATTATTAGGCAAACAGAGCCAGGATCCAGATCTCAGGGGAACAGTTCACTCCAGAGGAATTGAGAGAGGAGTACAGATGTCACCAAGATGGCATTATTCTGAGTGGAGTTCACCACTAGCATTTAGAACTCAAAGCTGCTGTTAGTCACATCTAATTAAAAGGAATATAATATAATTTTAACAACTTAATGTCATTTTAGTTATACCATCTAGTGATAGAATTTTTAAAATTAGAAATATAGGGCAGTAAAGATTCAACTCAAATAAATGGATTTGTAAACAACAAATTATGTGTAAATATATACATATGTGACTATATGTATACATACAAAATATATCTGAAACTACTATTTTTTGTAATTTTGTGTACAATATATGTAATAGTTGTCAGATCTTCCTGTCAGGAAGCTACCTAGTTATTCTAAAAATCTTTCAGAAATGTCATCTTAAAATTTTTATAAACTACTCTAATTTTTGGTGTCTTATCACATCTTTGAAAACCTGTTAGTTCTTTGAGAATTTCATACAATGTATTTGATCACAGTCATGCCTCCCACACTCCATGCCCCAGAAGTTCCCTTATCCACCCCTCTTTCCCATTCATCAAAGTTCTGCCCATTTTAGAAGGAATTATCAGGGCCAATTTGTGTGCCCAAATATTATTATTACAGGGGCAGGGGTTGTTACACTTAGAGAAAGCTGTTGACGCCTTCCTGATAGTCAATAGTTTCATGACTCGGGGAGACTCCCACCTGCAAGTTGTGATTAGTCTTTCATGGGCTTTTACAGGCCCTCTCTGTGCTGTCACAATCTCTATGAATTCATATTCAGAGCTTCCCTCTTGTGTCTAGAAGGCACGGATTCCTTGTCGGCATCTACCATCTCTGCCTCCCACACCCTTGCCACTCCCCTTCCACAGTAATCCATAGGATTTTGGAGGATGGATTATAGCATTCAGGCTAAATTTAGGTATAAATATTCCAGATTATTAATTGAAATCTAGTGAAGTTAAAGACAAAAATCACACATCTATATAGACTTGAATATGTTAGAGAAAATTCTATCCAATTTTCATGAACAGTACTCACACAACCAGCATGAGAAAAGGGAAAAGATGGTTACCCAACATTTGACAGCTTACTTCTTTCCCTCTAACCACCATCCCTTGCAGTAGTAAGCACAGACATGTATAGAAACCTCATTATAAAAATCAGCCTGACTCAAAGTAAATACCAATTATTCCTCATTAGGCTCCAAGGAAAATCCTGGCAGCACTAGACAGTAGAATAAATATTGTTCTTCAAAGCATATTAGATTATTATTTCCATCTATGGCTTATTGGCTCTTTTAAACCAAAGCGAAAACTGTGACACTTCATTAAAAATTAAAGACAGCAATCCTGCTGCCTTTTCATTAATAAAAATGTTAAATTAATTGCTATAGAAATTATCAGTGAATAGTTGGCATTGAAACAATGAAAATATTATTCACTTTTCCTTTCTAAATTATTATTTTTTCAATTGGGTATACTAATGGGCTTTGGGCACCCATCCTTTCTAAATTATTTTAAAAGAAAACATTTACAATAATGGATATATTTTTCTATTTTTTATATTAGAACAAGGTTGTTTTACATGTTCATCCCACTTCCCTCTCCTTCCCTTGCCCCAAGGACCCCCTATCCCAACCCCTTTCTGCTCCCCAGGGAGGGTGAGGGCTTCCATGGGGGAACTTCAAAATGTGTCTTATCATTTGGAGCAGAATGTAGATCCTCCCCCATGGTTCTAGACTGAAAGAGAATCACTCTATATGGAGTGTGGCTCCCAAAGTCCATTCACATTCTAGGGATAAATATTGATCAACTACCAGAGGCACCATAGATTATCCAGACCTACAAACTGACTTCCTAGTTCAGGGAGTCTGGAACAGTCCTATACTGGTTTCATCTGGGCTCCATGAGCAACTCCTTGTTCATGTCAGCTTTTTCTATGGGTTTCCCAGCCTGGTCTTGACCACTTCACTCATCACCCCTCCCTCTCTGTAACTAAATCCCAGAGATCAGCACGGTGTTTAGCTGTGGGTATTTACTTCTGCTTCCATCAGCAACTAGATGAAGGCTTCAGGATGGCATACAGAGTAGTCATCAATTTCATTATCAGACAAGGCCATTTAAGGACTATTGCATAGATTATTAGTTGGGGTAAACCTTGTAAATCTCTCGACATTTCCTTAGTGCCAGATTTCTCTTTAAACCTATAAAGGCTCCCTGTGTTGTTGTATCTTATATCTTGCTCTCATCTATTCTTCCTGACTCCATCTTCCTGCTCTCTCCTGTCCCCCTCTCCCTTCCTGTTTCCCTTTCTCTTTCTTCTAACTCCCCCCCTTGCCCCATGCTCACAATTTTTATAAAGATGCATTTAGGATGATATGATTCTGCATAGTTATATATATATAAATATATATATATATATTATACTCAGAGAAACACACACATAAACACACACATATTTATATACATATATATACATATATATATATATATATATATATATAGAGAGAGAGAGAGAGAGAGAGAGATAGAGAATTAAAGCTTAGTACCAATATATTTCAATATGTCTGAGAGGTTCCAGAACAGCTTGTCACATTTACCCCTCGAGTGACTGCATGAGCTCAGACATGTTAATTCATCACTTTAAACCACTGTTTCTTCCTTAATGAAAATCTGGCTTCCAGGCATCTTGGAATCTCTGAATAATGCATTGTAGTATGTGGAATAAGACTTACAAAGGATATTATATACAGAATGATTATTATTTCTCTTTCTATGGTATACATTTTGTATTTTATCCAGATCTATATTGGTGCTCAAATATACATTATTATGAAGTGCGTATCAAAAGCCATTGCTTCATCCATTAATTATCAGGAACACCATTATTATTCCTTTTCTTGGTTTTACAATACAGGATTTCTCTGTATTGTTTTTGAGGCTGTCGGTCCAGCCTGTCCTCGAACTCACAGAGATCCGCATGCCTCTACCTCCTGAGTGCTGGGATTAAAGGCATGTGCCACCACCGCCCGGCTATTATTCCTTTGTATATCCTGATATAGTGTGTGTGTGTATGTTTGTGTGTGGGTGTGTTTATGAACATCTTTTATAAGGAAGAAACTAATTTTACAAGGTCCATATATTGAATTAAGGCATTTAATGGTTCTTGTACTTAATATAATATCACCACATGTCTTCTTTCAGTAAACTTTTAAGGCAAATGAGTAATTTAAGATTTTGAGTTAATCTCAAAATGTGTGTAAAAGGCTTGATGAAATAAAAGGTTTTGAGGTACTCAGTGAAACACATACATCTGTCTTGTAGTCACAAGTGTCTCTTTGTTTTCTTGGCCATGTCAGTTTATTTCTCTTCATACATGAGGTCCAAATAATTAATCACTTTCACATTTACCTTATATGCTTTCCATACTATTTTCAAAGCTTTGATGGATACTATATTTTACCATAACTCTTCTTCATGAAGAACTAATTTTCTATTAATTTTCCCAGATTGAGGGACTTACAAATCAGAGAGACTTGAATAAGATGCTTGTCTTTTCTGCAACCCCATATGAAGCATTATCCACATGAAAGCTTCAGTTTGTCACATATTTGGAAAAGGGAAACAAACTCTTATAAGCTTGGAAGATCAAAACAAGTTTAAAATGACAGCTTCAATGCACTTGTAAACAAGAATAATAAAAGTTATTTTAATCTCTGTTAATTTTGCTTCTTTCTTTTCCCCAAATGAAAAGAGGTGTCATTATAATATTCTTTTAAACTACATTTTCTTTTTATTGTATGTATATGGTCAATGTTTCACAAAAGTTTCTTTTATAAAGGAATAATTGGTTGTGAATATGTGCATGTTCATAATTATGCTTCCATATATCCTTGTAACATATCGATTTCTGGTTCTTATTTGCTATGATGACAATCCATTAAAACGTTATCAATCCTTTCTTCTATGTTAAGGGCCATTTCAAAACTGCACAAAATTTTGGGTTCATAATTTACATTTCCATATGATATGCATCAGAAGAGTAGAAATGTCAAAGTCTAGTAAGATAGTCACATTTTGGTGGTTGCTTGCTTGACATGACTGTGTTTATTGTATTAGAATCCTCACTATCTTATTTTCTAAGTACATTATCTGACTGCATTATGAATCTGCCCTATCCTAAAATAACATAAAGAAACCATTTCTAAATATGTACCTAAAAGTGATAAATTCCTTGACATCTGGATACAAAACTACTTTAATGAAATCCAATGACATAACAAACACACCAATAATTGTTGCAGACATATGATGGGGAAATAGAGTGGTCAAGTGTGAAATGATTTACTCTAATTTCAAGCTTCTTTAAGAACAGGCATGGATTTCAGATTTGATTTGAATAAGTA
Organism: Mesocricetus auratus; assembly: GCF_017639785.1. NCBI lineage: Eukaryota > Metazoa > Chordata > Mammalia > Rodentia > Cricetidae > Mesocricetus > Mesocricetus auratus. The sequence goes on from NW_024429190.1 coordinate 1,363,460, forward strand.
ACCCCAAATCCCCATAGAGTCCATAGAGTCACATATTTCACCAATTGGTACCAAGTTTGTGGTATTTTTGAGGAGGTTATAGAAACTTCAGGAGGTAGAAGCTTACTGAAAGAAGTTCTCTACTGGGGTCAGATTTAAGGATTTAGAACCTTGTCCCATGTCCATTTCTGTTTCTGAAACCTAGCTGTGTATGAGGTGTGACCTATCAGCTTCCTGTGATGATACATTTTTTATGATCTAATAAAGCCATTGGATATCATAATGCAAAGCCAGCTACACTAGTTAGCTATAGAAGCTGGATAGTGGTGACATACACCTTTAATCCCAGGATATAGAAGCAAGAAATAGTTGGATTGCTGTGAGTCCATGACCACTCTGGGCTACATGAGAGTGAATGAGTCTAAATGAGCTCATGCCTTTAATTCCAGCACTAGAGAGGTATATAAGGAGTTCAATGCAGTCTCAGAAAGCAGTCTGAGGTTTTCGGTGAAGAGCATAGCAGTCAGGATTCTGAGGCTTGGTAGAGAGCAGTGCAGTCTGGAGATGCATTCTGAGTTTCACTGGTGTGCCCCTTGCATCTGAGAATTGGTATACATTAGAACTCTCTAGTTGCTGGTGATTTGCTTCTCTGTTTTCAGATTGAACCCCATATGTGTCTCCGTGTTTTTATTATTTGTGGTACAGCTTCTTGATCTGTGACCTGCTGCTCTAATTCTCTGCTGTTAGGAAGTCCTGCCAAAGAACCATAGTAGTTAAATATACCTTTTCTCAGAAGCATAGTAGCTAAATATACCTTTTCTTCTTTAACTTATTTTGAACAATTGAATATTTCATATTGATAATTTTGTGGCTGATACAGTATTCTTTGAATCATTTTTTTATCCATTATTACTCATGAGGATTAATTTAATGAAATTCCAAGTCTGACATAAAACCATTAGTGCCCACCTATGACATCCAATTTCTATTTCTTTTGAATTTAAGATGATAATATTTACAACCATATTGACTTTCCTTTGTCTGCATGAAGCCAAACTGAAAAATTTGTTTCAACATTTTTCCATCAATAAATTTGGAAAGCATTTAAAGTCAACTTAGGTATGGAGAATGATCATATAAATTGTCTAGGCTTTGTATACATAATTTCTGAGAAAGAAAGCCTAAGACTTTACCATAAAAAATCTAAGTATCTTACTCAATACACTAGCAAGTCTTCTAAGAAACATGAAAAGCTATCTAAGAGGAGGCCTCTGATTAGTGGTTGGATTCCTGGCTAAGATTCTGGCTGTGGCTGCTCTGAGTATGTCTGAGCCATTTCCAAACACAGGAATGCTTATCAGGAACATTTCTTTTCCTGTTATGTTTCACTGTTGCATCCCTGGATTTGGGTCTCTGACAGCTCATATTCTTTGTGATATTTACTTCATGCTTACGGTCTTTGTAGCTGAGGTCTCCAACACAGGTTTGCTTTATGTTATCTGTGATATGACTCTGCTCCACTATGACACTTTGCTATGTTCTTTGTAATGCCAGTCTTCTCCCATTAAGGTTATTTCTCCCAGAACCAGATTCCACAACAAACTTTTGCTTATGGGTCCCCTTCAGAGTGATAAGACCCTTCTTTTTTTTTGGTTTTTTCAAGACAGGGTTTCTCTGTATTGTTTCAGAGGCTATCGGTCCAGCCCGGCCTCGAACTCACAGAGATCCGCCTACCTCTGCCTCCCGAGTGCTGGGATTAAAGGCATGCGCCACCACCGCCTGGCGATAAGACCCTTCTAACAAGCACTCTTTCCTGCCAGACTGGTCCTACTGCAGAGTCAGGCCCAAATAAGCACACAAAGACATATATTAATTATGAAACTGTTGACTAATGACTAAGGCTTCTTATGGGCTAGTTCTGTCTTAATTATTATCCCGTATTTATTAATCTAAATATTTCCACATGGTCTTATATTACCAGAGAGGGTTCTGGACCTCTTACTCCTTCCTTCATTATATGGAGACTGACCTTGGTCCCACTTCCAAGAATTCTCCTCATTTTCTAGCCCCACCTATCTTTCTGCCTTATTAGCCATTGGCCCAACAGTGTTTTATTCATCAAACAATAAATGAAGCACATATTAAATGACATGAACCTTCATCTCCTATTTTCTGTCTAAATATAAACAATTGTTTTAACTGTATAACAAAACAGTTATCAAGTAAGAAATATAGTTACAATATTTAGTCAATTAACATTTGGCAATCTTTAAGAAAATATTCTATCATCTATCTTATATTTGTGAGACTAAAGTTTTATATGTAACTTATCTTTTAATTTAGCTAAGGAAAATCATAAAACCATAACTAAATCTCTCCAATTCCATCAAAGACCTCAGAAGGATAATATATAAACCCTAGAACTGACAGAGACATCTCACTGCCTGCTTAGTCACGCAAAGTTCCTCTGTAACATTGTGGCATCCAACTTCAACCCATAGGTCACAGTGTGTCTGGCAGATTTCTCAGTGAAGTAGGAAATTTTAAACTGTCCTTCTGCATTGGCAGTCTGTCAGTCATTTTTCTGGGTCCTGCAGAAGCACAAATACTTCAGGACTGTTCCATTTTATTTGCAAGTACAGCAGTCACTTTCCTGTGGGTCTTGCATGTCCAATTTACACAGCATACCATAAATCAGTCCTGGCAAGAGTGGTTTCTTGCCCAAATGGCTAGTCTCACCATATTGAATGCAAACTCCACAACGATTTTCTTTAATACCTAGGTTTGTCTCATGTGTAATTGTTGTTGACAGTTACAGTTGTGTCTCATATTCATGAAAAACTCTAAACCGTTTAAATATCATTTTTGAAGGACTTTGAAAGCTTTTAAGAGTATGCTTATCAAATACATTTCTATATATCTAGAAAACCTAACTAGCATAAGTTGTTCCTATTATTGGTAGTTATATATAATCTGCATGTGTTTATACAGCTCTTTTAAAAATATAACGTATAATTAAATACCTAAACAAGAGGAGAAATGTACATATAACAAAATTGACATTAAATAAAAATCTGCAACAATGTAAAATATTCATTTCTATATCATTTCCCCCATTTTTTTCTTTAGGACGAGATTGCCTGTGATTATTAATCATTTATAGTCAAACCCATTTAAATGAAAACAAACATTTACAAACAATATTTGGGAATGTGGGTGTTGTTGTCTTCAAATGGCTTCCTGTTGTTTGGGGGTGCTGAACTTACCATGAGGATCCTTAGAAAACACGGAAACCTGTCCAAGTACTTGTAGCAGTCTGCAAGGCTGCATTGTCTCAGGTGTTTTAGATGTTGTGAAAACTGGGCCATTGTTTCAGGGGGTCTTTCTAGATCAAACCAAATTAGTTTAGAAAGAATCCACAGCTTTTTGTCTTCCAAAGTAACCTGTACTTAAACTTAAAATTTGAAGTTGAAGCATTTTCAAAATAGGTAAATTTGATTAACCTAGCAGTATTTATAATCAAATGTCTTTTAGCTCTTGCTTTTTCCTTAGCAAGTGAACAATTCAAAGACATCACAATAGCATATCATATCCATACACAGTGTATTTACCATCTTTATGTGGCTTTTTTATTACTCTACCTCTTTTAATTTTTTTTCCTTTTCTGACACAGGAAATCTCTGTGTAATTTTCCCTGTCCTGGAATTCACTCTGTACACCAGGCTGGCCTTGCAATCACAGAGATTTGCTTGCCTCTGCCTGTAGAGTTCTTGGACTAAAGGTGTGTGACATCATCACCCAGCTACTCTATTTCATTTTTTTTCCTTCTTTCTTTTTTAGGATTTATCCTTTTTGTTTTCTCTCTCAAGTATAGGAATATTTTTATAATATTTTTATTTAAATTAGAAACAAGAATGCTTCACATGTCAATCCCAGCTCCCTCTCTCACCCCTCCTCCCTTGTCCCTCCGTCAGGCTCCCAGCCCCCCACCTAATCCCCACATCATTCCCCAGAGAAGGTGAGGCCCTCATTTGGTCATCTCTAAAGTCTGTCATTTCATCCAAGGCATGACCTAGGCCCTTCCCCATGTGTCCAGGCTGAGAAACCATGCCTCTATTTGGAATGCGCTCCCAAAGATCATTCATAAACCATGGTAAACACTGATCTACTACCCAAGGCCCCAGTGATTTCTGTGGCCTCCTCATTGGATACCCATTAGAAGTTTTACTTCAACTAAATCTGTCTTTACTGTATATCTCTATGTTTTTTCAAGAAACTAGTATTCTATTTGTTAAACAACAGTGTTAAAATGAAAGTCAGTACTGTTTTAGCTGCTGTATTTCCAAGATGGTGGGGGCATATTTACTGCCAGCACTGGGAGCTGTGCTCATTGCCTTGGTCTATGCTGCCATCAAGCAGCATGCTGCCAACTAGGAGATGTGGTCACTGCCATTGCCAACTGTTCCTTTACACCATTCAGTACCTAGCAGGGATTCTTAAAAGAGCCTTGTAGTTTTTTCTGCTTATTCTGAGTCAGTAATACTCCCATAAATGTGCCACACATGTTTCTGCTTGTCTCTAACAAAACAGCCCATCTGAGAAAATGCTGCTACCAAGAAGTTGTGCTTGTCTCATTTCTTTTGTTTATAAAATCCCTTTTAAAGCATTTGTCAGGTTCTACTTGGAAATTCATAAAAACCACATCTGGGCACCATTTTGTAATGAGCATTCTTTCCTGCCAGCCTGGTCCCACAGTTGAGTCAGCCACAAATAAACACCAAAGACTTATTTTGATTAGAACAGTTAACTGATAACTAGGATTTCTTATTGACTAGCTCTATCTTAATTATTGACACATTTCTATTAATCTATGTATTTCCATGTGGTGTTATCTTACTGAAGAAGGGTCTGAACCTATTACTCCTTCCTTTGCTACGTAGTGCCTGACCTCCACTTCTCAGAATTCAACTTCCCTTCTAGTCCCACCTATTTTACTGCCTCATTGGACATTGGCCCAACAGTGTTTTTGTCTTCAACCAAGAAGAGAAATATATACAAAAGGATATCTCCCATCAGACCCTCACATCTCTACAGACACACTTGAGTCTGGATATGGGGTTGGTACTTTCTCAAGTTGTAATTTTTTCTTGCTTCCGAATGAAGACAAGTATGGGGGTCCTGTTTGGTTGCTTTAAGTGACTTCTTTGCCACTTGTAATTCAGCTCTCTCCTGGTACACCAACCTTTCATTTCTTTGAGTATTCTAAATGTAATTTCCTTTAATATTGTGATTTATCCATATAAATTTAGTAATAGGTAGACAGGCGATTATTTTCTGACTCATTTGCATCAAATAGATCATAAACATTTTTAAATTAAAATTTTAAATTAAATTAAAATTTAAATTTCAAATTATTCCAAATTATTTTTCTAAACAAAAGGTACATTTTTTTTGTTTTGTTTTTACGAGACAGGGTTTCTTTGTATTGTTTTGGAGGCTGTCGGTGCAGCCCAGCCTTAAACTCACTGAGATCCGCCTGCCTCTGCCTCCCTAGTGCTGGGATTAAAGGCATGCGCCACCACCACCTGGCCAAAAGGTACATTTTAATACCTAATTGTTTAATAACAAAAAAAATCTCTGTGGCATTATACAAGGATATTAGAAAGTAAAATACTTGGAAATAATAAACAAAGTGAAAGTTGATTACTGTAGATTCAAAAAATCTATTCTCTAACCCAGGTTCATTCACATAAATTAAGAAGATGGTAAATACTTCATGCCTACAGATAAGTTGCCCAAGACATGGCAGTAGACTATTTTGACAATGCACAATCATGTAGTGATTATGGTATTCCATCTTCAGTAAAGTTTAATTGGTATCATAAAAATTAACAAGAACTAAAAATGAATTCAGTTACAACAATATATAATAGTAAAATTGGAAAAGACCTGGACCTGCTTCTCATCAAGAAGTTTTGGAGCAACATTAACAGTGGGAAAATGAAGCAAAAGATAACAAATTCACTTGTAAAGAACAAACAGTTCATCATATAATTATTCTGAAAGCTAAGAAAAATGTCCTCTAGTGTTTTGCCCAAAACCAATGTCAAATTTCCATTTTGCAAAAATCAAAAAGAGAACTGATGACATATTTATATTTGTGGCAAAGTTACCAATTTTATTCATAATCCAGCACTTTAGATAAGTATGTTAGCTAACATGGCATGGCACTGAGCTAGGTCCCAGAAAGTTGTTGCTGTGTAATCCTGAGAGCAATCAGCTATGTCAGTGAGTGTGAGTGTGTGTGTGTGAGAGAGAGAGAGTCAGAGAGAATCAGAGAAACAGGATTGAATATGTTTCTGCACATAGTAGGTCAGCAGTCTGCCTTTGAGCTATATCATAGATCAAGGTTGTACTATTATTGTGAATCAGAGCTTTACTCCATAGATGGAACAGACCTAAAGCTATGTTCATTTTAAGCAACTACAATTTCCAAGCCTAGCTATGAAGTTGCTGTAGATGAACCTCCTAAAAGAGAGGGATGAATCAGATCTCCAACCAGTCACATGAAGTAGTGAGAGATAATTGGAAGTTTGATGATGCTATAAATCACCAAAGCACACACCAATGACTTCCTTAATTTAAGGCTCCATCTTTGAAAGATTACTTGTCTCCTCAAAGACTGTCACCAATTTAGGAGTAAGTTCATGTTCATGTCCTTTGAGGGGAATTTCTTATTTAAAATTCCATGGGAGAGAGTTTTAATTGTAGAGGTGAGAACTGGTAGTTAAGTGGCCACTTGCTGAGACTAAATGACACTTTCTGTGGCCCAATGCCCAGACATATTTTGGAAAAAAAAGTATACTGTTATCCAAATACAAGATACAGCATTGAAGATGACATGGAAAGAATATGGAAACCAAGGGGGCTAGAGTGTTGTATAGATACTTTGTTCAAATGGCAACAGTTCCCATCAAGGGATTTTCTTAAGTCTTAGAAACCGGTGAAACTTACAAGTAACAGAAGCTCAGAAAGTCACAATAGGCTATAAAAATAAGAAAAAAGTGCATATCAATGCTAGGGAAGAACATGCTTTACCTTGGATTTGAAACTCCTTATACTTGCAGGGAACTTCAGGGATATTACATTCACAAGTCACTGGCCATTTAGGGGAGGGCTTCACAGTGATATAGCCTTTGATTCACCCATGAAACTATAAGCAATTCACCACTTACTCAGCGTTTAATAGCCCTAATAAATGGTTGTCCATCTAGACCTACATGGAATCATTTCTCTGGTCAGTTGGGCATTACTCATATGGGTAAAATAGATATTTGTTCTCATAAATGCAAGAAAAATAAAGCAACACATTTTCACTGAATGTCGTTCCATAAGCTTTGAGATAAAGTAACAGGCGTCATTCTTTCATATTTTCCTGTTCCACTAACCCACACAAAAACTTTCCTATCAGAGATGTTCTCTCCAGACTTGGAAAAACAAGTGTCTAGATGACAATTAGAGGAGAAAGATGACTGGACAGGCCCTGTTAGCCCTGTCTCTGGTTGTTATTGTTGTATCAGTTGTTTTTACCCACTCATGATTCTTTGTGACTTACCATAATAAAACAGTAAATTTGAATGTTCTGGTAAATCTGACATTTTGTTTGTTCTAGTTGGAATGAGCCTTGTAACACATGAGACAAAAACAATGGACTTCATTCTTAGAAGAACTATTTACTTGACCAGAATTCCCAAGTTGTTTATGCCCAGATGAAACAGGGGGTATTGCAAAGCATACTAGGTCAAACTATCATTATCATAACTGTGATTTTTATTCATAATGACATATCTGAAACCATCCTCCTAATCTAATTCACCTACTAATATATGGATTGGATACACATTTTCAAAAATTACACATACATGTATGTCTAATTATACACACACACATACATTATATATGTATATATATATATATATAAAATGGAGAGAGGGAGAAAGGGAGGAAGAGATACAGCATATTTTATTTTGTTAGTATTTCATCTAATCACCCATGGGCTTAATATGTTTCAGCTTTATTGAATGAGTATCTGCACTCCAGTTTTTATTTCCACAAGCATAAGTTGAAGTATAAGTGTTAATGTTTGTAGATACATCATATATCCAAGGAAGAATACTGAATTCAGGAAAAAAATGAAAATAGCAAAACTTCTTTGACTTTCAGTCCTAAGTGATAATCCCAGATATTTGGAACAATTGAACAATACTCTTCTACAGTGTGAACCCATTGTCTTTGGCACTCTATTCTGTTTGTCTCACATCATCATGCTTTTACCACTTTATAATATGTGTATACTATAATTAATAAAGCAGAGTTACTTTCTTGGTAAATGAGTAAATCAACAAATATATTTTGCAGATATCTTTTTCAGAGTCATATAAAAGCCTCCCAGATGTTTCAGTTCTATGATCACAGGTCAAGAAATAAGCCCCTGTAACATACAGAAGTTTGATATATTCTAAACTCAATTATCAGTAGTTAACAAGATATGTGTGTGTATGGATTTGTGCATATGAATTCACATGTTTATAAGGAATATGCAGGTGAAGAGAAGAGAGGAAAATGAGAGGGAGTTAGTTAGACAGTGCTGGTGTCCTTGACAATGAGAAGTTTAACGTGAATATGTTATTTGATTTCTTTAATTGTGTGTTTCTGATGTTCAGATGCTTGTGTTCTTGTATATCTTATAGAAGAGAAGGAGTTCTAGCTTTTCCTCATCTATAGAAGTATACTAGTTCTATCACAAGGACTCTCTCTTCAAGATATCACCAAAGTACAAACCTCCTGACAATCATATATAATTTAAAGCGCCAGCACTTCATTAAGCACAGAGTGTAAGACATGAACATAGCAGAGAAGGAAGCAGGGAGCCATCTTTCTTCTTTATATTTCCTTCCACATCCCTCCGTCATTCCATTCTTCCCTCTCCTCTTTCCTACTGACATCAAATTTTCTCTGTTCATATATCATCATGATATTATTCAATACAAAAAAGAGCTTTAAAAATCATGATGTGCAGGCTATACTGACTGAAAATAATTAACTCAGACATATATTCCTCCTACTTATAATTTCCACATATTCAACAGGAACAGCGTGATGTTTCCATATATCTCTAAAATGCATAAAGGACAGATAAAAGTGGTTAGCATCTCTGTCATAACTTTGTGGCCAGTACCCCCAAGATCCCCTTTTATAATATGGTTCAATCACCCTACAAATATTTTTTATGTTTAAAACTTTTGTACCTAAAATATTAACAACAATTTAGTGTCTGTCACAATAATCATTTTAGTTATGTTGAAATGTTAGCTATTGGGAATTTTTCAGTATGTCTATTGGTTTCCTACCAGGCCTCTGAAAACAAGACAGACAGTATTATTAGTTGCCAAGGTTTCTTAAATACTTTAGAGTTTTAAAGCCATACAAGACAGTATTCACTACTAGCAGATAACCGGGAGTCTGCTGTAATAAATTCATAAGATTACATCACTTTTCACCATTATATAGGCACAGACACCTTTCTTTCATACAATCCCTGATATCTCTGAGTCAAATTTCTTCCCATAATTTTTTTCCTGTAACTAAGAAACATGCCTAGGTCAAAGATACTAAAGACTTCCTAGAATTCAATGAGAATGAAGACACAACATATCCTAATTTATGGGACACTTTGAAAGCAGTGCTAAGAAAAAAGTTCATAGCACTAAGTGCCCACATGAAGAAACTTGGGAACTAATAGCACAGCTGAAAGCTCTAGAACACAAAGAAGGAAACTCACCTAGGAAGGGTAGACCCCAGGAAAAATTCAAATTGAGGGCTAAAATCAATAATGCAGAAACTAGGAAAACAATTCAAAGAATCAATGTAACAAAGAGTTGGTTCTTTGAGAAAATCAACAAGATAGAAAAATGTTTATCCAAACTCACTAAACAGCAGAATGTGAACATGCAAATTAACAAAATCAGAAATGAAAAGGGAGCATAACAACGAACACTGAGGAAATCCAGAGAATCATCAGGTCATAGTTTGAAAACTTTGTACTCCACAAAACTCAAAAATTTAAAGGAAACAGAAGACTTCCTGGATAGATATAATATGCTAAAATTAAATCAAGTATAGATAAGCAATTTAAATAGACCTATATCACCTAAGAAAATAGAAGCAGTCATCAATAGTCTCCCAACCAAAAAAAGACCAGTGCCCGATGGCTTCAGGGCAGAATTTTACCAGAAATTCAAAGAACACCTTATACCAATTCTGCTCAAAGTATTCCATGCAATAGAAGCAGAAGGGTCTTTGCCAAATTCTTTTTATGAGGCTCCAATAACATTGATACCCAAGCCAAACAAAGACACAACTAAGACAGAGAATTTCAGACCAATTTCCCTTATGAACATTGATGTAAAAATACTCAATAAAATACCGGCAAATCTGATCCAAGAACACATCAGAAAACTCATCTACCATGATAATGTAGGTTCATTCCAGGTATGCAGGGATGGTTCACCATATGAAAATTTATCAATTTAATGCACCATATAAACAAGCTGAGGAAAAAATCAGATAATCATCTTACTAGATGCTGAAAAACCTTTTGACAAAATGCAACACCATTCATGGTAAAGGCCTTGGGGAGATTTGGGATAACAGGAACATACTTAACATGTTAAAAGCTATAAAAAGGAAACCAATAGCCAACATCAAACTAAATGAACAGAAACTCAAGGTGATTCTGCTAAAATATGGAAAAATACAAGGCTGTCCTCTCTCAACCATATCTCTTCAATATTATACTCTAAGATCTAGCTAGAGAAATAAGAAAACAAAAGGAGATCAAGGGGATAGAAATTGAAAAGAAGAGGTCAAACTTTCAATACTTACAGATGATATGATAGTTTACATAAGTAAACAAAAGAACTCTACCAGGGAACACTTACACCTTATTAACACCTTCAGCAAAGTGGCAGACTACAAGATCTACTCAAGAAAATTAGTAGCCCTACTATATACAGATGATAAAAGTGATGAGAAAGAAATTAGAGGAACATCACCCTTTACAATTGCCACAAACAACATGAAACATTTTGCGGGTAACACTAACCAAACAAGTGAAAGACCTGTACCATAAGAACTTTGAATCTTTAAAAAAGAAATTAAAGAAACACTCAGAAAATGAAAAGATCTCCCATGGTCTTGGATAGGTAGGATCAATGTAGTAAAAATGGCAATCCTGCCAAAAGCAATTTACAGATTCAATGCAATCCCCATTAAAATTCTTCACAATTCTTCACAGACCTTGAAAGAACAATAATCAATTTTGTATGGAAAAACAAAAGACCCAGAATAGGCAAAACAACCTTACTCAACAAAGTGACATCGGGAGGCATCACCATCCCTGCACTCAAGCTCTATTATAGAGCTGTAGTCCTGAAAACAGTTTGGTATCAGCACAAAATAGACAGGTAGAACAATGGAATCGAATTGAACACCCTGATATTAAGCCATACATGTATGAACATCTGATCTTCAATAAAGAAGCTAAAAATATACAATGGAAAAGGAAAGCATCTTTAACAAATGGTGCTGGCATAACTGGGTGCTGCCATATAGAAGAATGTGGATAGATCCATGTCTATCTCTATGCACAAAACTTAAGTTCAAATGGATCAAAGACCTCAAGATAAATCCAGCCACTCTGAACCTCTCAGAAGAGAAAGTGGGTGGTACCCTTGAACAAATTGGTACAAAAGTGATCTTCCTGAACATAAGACTAGTAGCACAAGGAGTGAGGTCAACAATTAATAAATCGGACCTCCTGAAATTGAGAAGCTTCTGTAAGGCAAAGGACACAGTCAGCAAGACAAAAAGGCAGCAAATAGAATGGGAAAAATATTCTCTAACCCCACATCTGACAGAAGGCTGCTCTCCAATATTTACAAAGAACTCAAGAAGCAAGTCTCCAAAACACCTAAGGATCCAATTAAAAAGTGGGCTACAGAACTTAATAGAGAATTCTCAATAGAGGAGTATAAAATGGCTGAGAGACACTTGAGAAAGTGCTCAACATACGTAGCCATCCAAGAAATGCAAATCAAAACAAAACTGAGATACCATCTTACTCCTGTCAGAATAGGTAAAAACAAAAACACCAAAAACAATTTATGCTGGAGAGGTTGTGGTGAAAGGGGAACACTCCTCCACAGCTGGTGGGAGTCCCAACTTGTACAGCCACCTTGGCAATCAGTATAGAATTCCTCAGGAAAATGAAAATAAACCTACCACAAGACCCAGCAACTAACTCCACACTTAGGCATATATCCAAAAGATGGCCATTCTTACTACAAGGATATCTCTTCCACTCTGTTTATAGAAGCATTATTTGTAATAGCCAGAACTTGGAAGCAACCTAGATTCCCCTCACCCGAAGAGTGGATAGAGAAAATGTGGTGCATTAACACAGTGGAGTACTATTCAGCAGAAAAAAACAATGGAATCCTGAAATTTGCAGGCAAATGGATGGCACTAGAAGAAATCATTCTGAGTGCAGTAAGCCAGTCACAAAAAGAGAACCATGGCATGTACTCTCTCATATAATGATTTTACACATAGATCTGGTGAGTGCCAGTCTATAATCCAATGGCCAGAGAATCTGGGAAACAGAACCTTAATTCAATGGCTGATGGAATTAGAGGCAGACTCGCAGGCCTAAGCACTGACATGAACTCAAGAAATCCAGTGACAGAGAGGGAGGATTGATGAGCCAATGGGTTAAGACTGGGCTCGTTTAACCCCCAGAAACACCTGATCTGACAAGGGTTAGGTCTTGAATCCAAGACTGATGGCTGTGTGTCCAGCATGGGACTGATCAAGACCCCCTAAATGTTGGTGTTAGTGAGAAGGCCTAGGTAATCTCTTGAGCCTTGTGTAGTAGATTAGTATTCATCCAGTTTATATAAATGGACTTTGGGCAAGCATCCAACAATGAGAGATGTACTCTCATCATGGACTCTCCTGGGATAGTATAGGCCCTGTCCTGGATGAAATGGCACACTATTGACACCCACATAGTGGGCCTTGCCCTTCCTGGGGAAATGAGGTGACATTGTAGTGGTTGGTGGGAGGGCGTGGGAGGAGGGGAGGGAAAGGGAGAGGGACCTGGAATTGACATGTGAAGCAACCTTTTTTCTAATTTAAATTCAAAAATAAAAAATAAAAGGTATACACACACACACACACAACACACACACACACATATGAAAGAAATTCAAGAAGACACCAGAAAATGGAAAGATCTCCCATGCTCTTGGATAGGCAGGGTCAATGTAGTAAAAATGGAAATCCTGCCAAAATCAGTCTGTAGACTCAATGCAATCCCTTTCAAAATCCTTGCACAATTCTTCACAGACATTGAAAGAACAAGTATCAACATTATATGGCAAAACAAAAGACCCAGGATAGCCAAGAAAATCCTGCTCAACAAAGCATCATCTAAAGGCATCATCAGCCCTGCCTTCAAGCTCTATTATAGAGCTATATTCCTGAAAACAGCTTGGTATTGGCACAAAAAGGGATACGTATACCAGTGGAATCGAATTGAACACTCTGAGATTAATCCACAAACTGATGAACAGATGAATTTCAACAAAGAATCTAAATTTATACAATGGAAAAAAGATAGCATCTTCAACAAATGGTGCTGGCCTAACTGGATATTGGCATGTAGAGGACTGCAAATAGACCCATGTCTATCACTATGCACAAAACTTAAGTCCAAATAGATCAAAGACCTCAAGATAAATCCCGCCACACTGAACCTGTTAGAAGAGAAAGTGGGAAGCACCCTTGAATGAATTGCCTTAGCAGACTGCTTCCAGAACATAACACCTGTAGCACAAACACTGAGATCAACAATTAATAAATGGGACCTTCTGAAACTGAGAAGCTTCTGTAAGGCAAAGCACACAGTCAGTAAGACAAAAAGGCAACCTACATATTGGGAAAATATATTCACTTACCCACATCTGACAGAGGGCTGATCTCTGAAATTTACAAAGAGCTCAAAAAGCTATATTCCAAACATTAAAGGACCCAACTAAAATTGGGGGACTGAATTAAATAGAAATTTCTCAATAGAGGAGACTAAAATGGCCGAGAGACACTTGAGAAAGTGCTCCCATTAGAGAAATGCAAATCAAACCAATCCTGAGATAATCATCTTACACCTGTCAGAATGTCTAAAGTCAAAAACACAAATGACAGCTTTTGCTGGAAATGATGTTGAGAAAGGGGAACATTTGGCCATTGCTGGTGCAAGTGCAAACTTGTACAGCATCTTTTAATATCATTATGGAGTTTCCTCAAGGAAATGGGAATCAGTCTATCACATAACCCAGCAATGCCACTCTTAGGAATATACCAAAAAATGCCCATTCATACAAGGATGTCTGTTCCACTATGTTCATAGCAGCATTATTTGTAATAGCTAGATCCTGGAAGCAACCTTGATGCCCCACAACTGAAGTGTGGATAGTGAAAATGTGGTACATTTACACAATGGGGTACTATTAGCAGAAGAAAACACTGGAATCTTGAAATTTGCAGGCAAATGGATGGCACTAGAAGAAACCATCCTGAGTGAGATGACCCAGTCACAAAAAGACAGACATGGTATATATTCACTCATATATGGATTTTAGACTTGGATCAGGGGAGTGTCAGCCTACAATCCCAGGGCCACTGAGTCTGGGAAACAGGGAGCTTCCCAAGGGATATGCATTATATCCCAGAGAAGTGGAAATAGGCAAGATCTCCTTAGCAGATTGGGAACTTGGGGGGAGGTGAGAGGGTACCAGGGAAAAGAGAGGGGGATAAGAGAAGGGTAGAAGAAGATATGGGGGAGCAGGTAGTTTGAGTCAGGTAAGAACAGAGGAGACCAGGCTGAGAGATACCATAATAGTTGTAGTCATTATACGTTTGAGGATAGAGCTGACACCAGTGAGAATCCTAGAGATGTACAAGGATAAAACCAACAGGAAAACTAAGTAATAGCAGATAGACTACACTAATTGCCCCTACCAGATGATAAAGTTGATGACTATCTTATGTGACATCCTAGATCCTTCATCCTGTGACTGATGGAAGCAGAGATAGATACTCACAGCTAAACACTGAACTGACACCCTGGAATATGTTGACAGAGATGGAGGAGTGATGAGCAAGGCAGTCAAGACTGTGCTGGTGAAACGCACAAAACAGCTGACTGGACAAGGTGGAGCTCTTGAACCCCAGACTGATGACTAAGAGGCCAACAGGGGACTGATCCAGACTCCATGATTGTAGGGTCAGTGAGGAGGCCTCAGAAATCTCTGGGGCCTTGGGTAGTAGACTAGTGTTCACCATGGCAAACAAATGAACTTTGGGGGCCCATTCCACATGGAGGGATGCTCTCTTAGCCTGGACATTTGGGGAAGGGCCTAGGTCCTGCCCTGGATGAAATGACAGACTCTGGAGATCACCCCAAGGAGGGCAACACCCTCCCTGGATAATGATGTGGGGATTGGGCTGGGTTGGGGGAGGAGGTTGGGGCTGGTGGAGGGAGAATGGGAGGAACTGGGATTGACCTTTGACGCATTCATGTTTCTAGTTAAATAAAAAATACTTTAAAAATGAAAATGGCAATAATGTATCTAAAATTCAGATCTACTCTTGGGTACCATATTGTCAAGCAAGAATTACAGGAACAAGTGTGTCTTTTTTCCTTTAATAGTCCAATGTTATTTTTTGGAATAATATATTATATTTTATTCTTTTGACTACATGAGTTTTCAATTATCTTGAGTACAAACTTAATCACTGAACTTAGTGATTCTATGACAGCCATGTCATTATTTACATGTTATTTGTGTATTTCCTAAAGGATCAGTGTACTCAGATTTCATTCCTACTATAAATATCAAAAAGATGAATATAAAATATGAATATACCATTTAGACAAAAGGCCATGATATGTGATTAGCAAGAAAGTAGAGAAAACATGATAGAATCCTTTATTTGATCATATTTACACAGCCCTATTCAGCCAATCAGTACACATCTGGCTCCTCTCAAATTCAAGCTTGTGGTACTGTAAAAGAAGAATGTTGTGGTAGCTAATGCAGGAGCATGAAATGGAGGACTGTGTTCAAGGCTTACTGGGAGCATAGATGACAGCTTTTCACTGGCCTTAAGTTTCTGCCCCAAAAAATGAAATTCCCTTTGGCAAGCTTCTAAACTCAGAAATTCTGTTGCTGCTCATCAGATAAGTTTCAAACGTTGCCTGGGCTGCAGAAGGGAGTTCATCCCTGCAGTTACTTCCAAACACCAATACCCATAATTTCAGAGATCCACATCTCTGTGTAACCTGTAGTCCTATAGCACTTACTGGATCTACCCCATTTTTCAGAGCTGTTTGCAGTGGGGATCTTGGTTCGTATAACATTTACCTCTGCATAAACATTTGCTATGCTCCAACTAACAAGCTTTACAAAAATTTCTTTTTCTTTCCTTTCTTTCTTCTTTTGTCTTTTACGAATAGAAATCATGTGACAACCCTGCTCCAGTCATACTTGCTTGCCTCATTCTTGAGTAGTATCTAGTCCATTTTGCCTCTTTAACATATCAGTAACTCTCAAAGTATTTCAAACATTTTATTACTATCAAATCTTTCTTGATTGGTTTTGGTCAATGATAGGGAGGCAATAAGGAATATGCTAATAAACAGACAAACTTTCTAAATGTTTGTTTTACCTTTTTACTTAACCAGCCATTTTTTTCTTCTCCTTCCTGTGAATTTCTCAGTTCTTGATTCAAATATCGTTGAAATTAAGCCAATCACTCTATGGTTATCTGTAGTTGTCTAAGTTAAAGGGAGTTTGACAGACTGGTAAATTTAAATTCTAAGCTATAAAGGAGTGCATTAAGTGAGAATGTTTATAAAATGCTAAGCTGAATGTTAGGCAGTTGTGCCAATGAGTTTTCCAAGGTGTAAATACATAGGGTATATCATCAGAGGACATTAGAATTATTACTGTTATAAACCACCACCATCAGCAACAAAAACAAGCCTGCCATTGCTGTGAACACATATGAATTTTCTATGTAGAAGTTCAGACAGGTTAAAATATATTTTAGCCAAAGCTTACTTTTTTAAATATCAGAATGCAAAACTGCCTCCAATCCCATGTAGGTGCTTTAAAGCAGGTGCAGAAGAAAAGTAAGCCAGTAGAGGTCATGAGTTCAGGAAACTCAAAGACAGGACTATTTTCATTATCCAGAAGCATTAGCTGAAACCCCAAGGGTTCATGTAGAAGCCAAAGCATGTTAACTTTAACAACTAGCTAAGACAACTGATGAAGGAGAATACAAGATACATATTTTCTAATCAGACAAAATATCCTGTTTGTGAAATAAGATGGCTTCTAGACTTTCATCATTAGAAAGAAGACAACGTATATCTTCAGAGTTTAAAAAGAAAATGACATGGCTGACTCTTTTGGTAGGGTCAATGTCTGAGATAACCTTAATTTAAGCTGGTGTTTGTTCATTACTTTACTAAAAATATAGGCTTTTAAAATTACAGTAATTACATGCAGCCCATCCTATGTAAAGAAACAAAAAATCTGCTCTTTAGTTCCTTTTTTTGTCATAAATTGTCAATCACCCCAGTCTGCAGTGTTCCACCATCTCACTCAGTCCACAGTCACCTCCAGTGAGGCAAGCTTTTTGCAGGCATGCATTAAAATTTGCTGAAGAGTCACTAATTTTTAAACAAGCAAAAGACTTTCCATGATATACAGGATTTTAGGTAAATTTAATTGCAAACATGATACTCCACAGTATAACATGACCATAAATTTTTAAGTGTTGAGACAAAATAATCATTGGTGTTTCATTGAAAATCACTTTAGTGTAAGCCAGCAATATCTCTATGAAATACTTATATTGATCTTATGTATTGTGATCCTGATGCTTATTTATTTGTGGAAATGTGTTTTTGAGAGTTTTGAGTGATTTTTCCAGCTCTACTTAAAGGAGTTTAGAATAATCCAATCATAAGGTCAATTATTATTAGACAAGGAAATTTGTTTTACTATTTCTTCTCACTCAGTTTTACTTTGTCCAGTGCCTTACTAATCAGCTTTGTGCCTAATATATTTTTCATTTCATAAATAAATTAAATTTTAATGAAGATATTATTAGTTTAATAGCCCTCAGTGATATGAAATTTAGGGGCTATCCTACATTTTTTCCAAATTCCTTTAATTAATTACAAAGTAGTCTTTCTTTTCATTTTGTTTGTCTGTTTCTGTTTTGTTACTGCTCATTAATTATTCAAGTTAAATAAAATTTGAGGCAATGATTTTATTAAATAAAGATATAGGGGAAAATCCAATAGGTCAATTATAGTTGCAAATTTGTTTTATTAAATATGTAAAAAAATCATAAAGAATTAACAATATCAAAAATATTATTAAATAGAGAACATTGAAATGATAGTGCCTTTAAATATTTATTATGACATATTTTCTGGCAAAGTGATGGGGAAGACCTGTGTGTATGTCAATAAAGCACTGTTGGCCAATAGGGAATCAAGATAGTTGGGACTAGGAGTCCAGGAGTCCTCTGGGTAGGAGAAACACAAAGAGTCAAGATGTAGGTTCGATAGGGGTAAGAAGTTCAGAACTTTTCTACAGTAAGAGAAATACTTAGATTAACAATTATTGGATAAATACTTAAATCAGAGCTAGCCAGTAAGAAACAAGTAAGTCCAACAGTTTCATAATTAATACAGCATCTTGTGTGTTATTTAGGGACTACAACGCGGCAGAGTCCAGGTGACTGGTGGGGAAAAACCAAAGCTGCTGGCAAGGAAAAGGCTTCTCTTTACAGCTAAGTATCTGGATATTCTGCATTTTTATGACACTTGATCCTATATTTTTTCTTATCATTAAATTACCTAAATTAGCTTAAATTTTAAAAGTGGATAAACTAAATTCATTGGTAAGTTTTTTTTTTAATGTGCCATTTGGATTGTGGGTAAATGATTGTTAAGCATGCATAAAGGGTGGGTGAAATCACAGGAACAGCCATAAAGGAGTGTTATTGATTAAAGTAACATCAATGTGGCTTTGATTAAAATAGTAATTACAAATCATCAAAGAGCACTTTGTGATTTAAAGTCTATTTTCCCAAGGATTATTTCATTAAGCTTTCACAGAGTTTACAAATATTACCCTAATTTCAATTGTATGAGTCTCAGGGAGATTATTACCTACTGGATAACATGGGCAGAAAATAACTTAAATCTTTTCTTCACTTCTAAGTGAATTTTCCAGTTTATGAAGAAACTAGAGTGGCAGAGGTGCAGAAAATTGAGGAAATTATGGAGAGGTGGGCTGAAGTCAGTCTCAAAAGGAAAAGAGAAGCTATCATCCATTTCCAGGGATTGTAGGATGAAACTTTCATCCATCTCAATGTAAATACCAATGTATTCTTCCATAATGACGTGTAGATTCATTCTTCAAAGTAAGAACTGTGTGTCTGGAGTAGAATTTAAGGTTAGTGGTCTTCACTGAACACCCCTATTTCTCTTCATTGTGGTAGGAGTGGCATGTGGGACTAGAGAAAATTATTTCACAATGTTTCTTTGAGTCCATTGCACTTTTAGGATCACTATTTGCAATAGATTTCTTTAATAAAGAAGTTGATCGATAAAGAAAAGAAACATGAAAATGTTAGCAAGAATTTAGGTTATATGGCTTATCATTTTATTTTATTCATGAAACGACATTTTAAATAAGACAGCATATTATATGGAGGAAGTGTTAAGACAGAAAATAAAATATTGGTAAAAATATTTTTTCTCCTTTATTAAACTTGCCAAAAATTTTAGATATTTTTTTACTGTTTTCAGTTAAATATTTTACAGTAAACTTCTTTCACAGGAAAATAAATGCTTCCCAGTCAAGGCATTCATGAATGCCAGTACTACTCTAGAGGTAAGCTACATTATTAACCAAATTTATTCC
Organism: Mesocricetus auratus; assembly: GCF_017639785.1. Lineage (NCBI taxonomy): Eukaryota > Metazoa > Chordata > Mammalia > Rodentia > Cricetidae > Mesocricetus > Mesocricetus auratus. The sequence continues at coordinate 1,383,568 of NW_024429190.1, forward strand.
TAGTGTCTGCCATCAACATTCATGGACCAACTTAGAAGCTATAATATCTTCTACTTGAGTTAAAATAGTCATTTTCCTGTTGACCAATAATTCATAGATATATATTTACAAAATTTCTTGAAAATATTTTCTGTTTGAATATTATTTTTCCATTGTGTTTTAGAACATATTCATAATAAATAATTCATAAAATGGATTTTATAAAAAGAATCATCTTTTTTAATTACAATTGCTTGGCCAATGGCTCAGGCTTCCTACTGCCTTGCTCATATTGTAAATTAACCCATTTCTAATTATCTGGATTTTGCCACATCTTGTGGCTTCCTGATAATGCTTAGACATTTTTTCCTTTGTAGACTAGATGACATCTCCTTGAACCACCCTTCTTCCTTTCTGTGTCTCTGTTGGATTTCCCTCCTAGCTATTTTCTACCCTGCAATAGGGTAGAATGATAACCAATGATAATATAATCTATTCACAGTATACAGAAGGGCATCCCACATCATTTCCACTTTTCTGTCTAATTAAAGGGCAGAGTTTTATCTTTACTATACATTACATTTTTAAATGAGCTGCATAAACATAGTGCCTTAAACGGGAGTAGAAGTATACATAGTATAATAAAATTTACCTTAAATTTGTACCAATAAACCAAAATTCATACAAATGTATTTTGTGATTAACAGTTATATTTTGGATTAAAGTAGATTCAATAATCTACCACTTATCATAATGATCTAACTTCCTCTTCATTTCTGTACCATATCTCCCTTTTTTCTTTAGAAACAGTGTACTCCTGGCAATACCAATTACTTCAAGAGGATGATGGGCATTGAAGAAGTTCCTTATGGAGTTTGCTTTCATCGTGACAAGGCTAGCCAATTGGGTAAAATTCTTCTCTTTCCTGGATGGCTTGACAATATGCAATATAAACTGGACGTGCAGGACCCACAGAAAAATGACTGTTCAACTTGCGCAAGGAAGGTGGAACAGTCCTACAGGTTTTCTACTTCATGAAGGAGTCTGCCAGACTTTCTCTAGGATGCAAACTAAAATGACTGATAAGTTTGCCTATATAGGTGGGACAGTCTTTCAAATTATCTACTTCACTTAAAAGTCTGCTAGATCCTTTGGGACAATAGGCTGAATGTGGATGCCCCAATGTTACAGTTTGGGTGACTGTCAAGGCAGCCAGATATCTCTGTCATTTCTGGAGTTTTGGAAGCTAATTACAATACATTTCCTATTTACTTAGGTAATATAATCTTCTGTGGTCATTGGTGGAGTTGAAGACAAGATAGCTATAATTATAGTTTTTCTTAGTTATGATAATAAAAAATTAGAGATAAACCTTAGACTCACAAGGATAGGATAAATGATAGAGTATTTTCTTTAATTTACCCAATACCAATATAATAAATATTGTAACTGTTACTTGAAATCTAAATCTTAAGAAACTGTCATTCTGTGTGATGTCACATCACTGAGAATTATCAGATATCATTTTCCACAATTACTCTCTGTTAAAGATTGCTTTTGCGCTTCTGGGTCTATTGAGATTCCATAAAACGTTCAGGATCGTTTTCTATTTTTGCTGCAACATCTTCAGAATTTTGATGAATCCATGTATCATTTGTGACATTGTAATCTTTTCCATTATTTCAATTCTGCTGTCTTCTAACATATCCTTCAATTCAGTGGTTCAGTTTCTTCGTCATGGAGATCTTATCCATTCTTGTTTAAATTTATTTTTACGTGGGTGTTTTCTTACTGTTTAGAAGCTATTGTGGGTAAGAACTTTTCCTGATTTCTTTCTCAATGAGACCATTGTTAATATAGAAGGATATTAGCAATTTTTGAATGTTTCTTTTGTTTCCTTCTATTGTTCCCAAAGGTTATGTCATTTTGTATTTTTCTGCTAGACTCGTTAGGATCTCTTAATACACTATCATATTGTCTGTAAATGTAATATGATCTCTTCATTTTGTATTTGTATAGCTTTCCTCTTTATCTGATCTCTATGTATTACTAGAACTTCAGGTATTAAATTGAATAGAAAAATAAATGGAAGACATTCAGTTTTAAAGGGAATATTTTCAGGTTTTCATTGTTGTTGTTGATATAAGGGTAATGCAGACTTTGTAAAATTGATTTAATAGCACTATTTTACTTCCTATCTTATAGAAAGTATGTTTGTGTGTGTGTGTGTGTGTGTGTGTGTGCTTATGTGTTTATGTGCTTGTGTGTGTATCTGTGTGTGTGGTTATACATATGCACATAGGAGAGGGAGGAATGTCAGATAATCTACAGTGTCATTCTCTTCTTATTGCTTTTTGGTGGGATTGCTAACTGAACTGGAAATTTCTTTGTTTACTACATTAGAGATCAGTAAGTCCCAAGGATGCACTTTTCTCGGCTGCCTTTGGTGCTTGGGCTACAGGTGTGCACATATGCCTTGTGTGTTATGTACGTGTAAAGATCTGAACACTGTTCAGCAAATGCTCTTTCCTTCTGTGGCATATCATTCTTCACTATCACTTTGGAACTTTCAGTGTAAATTGTAATTAAATTTATTCCATATTATATAATGTTGTTTTGTTTCTGTTATTTTTACAGTATTTCTGGAGGTCTTTTTGTTTATGTCATTGATACAGTAGCTTAGGGTTTTCATTAAGGAACAGCTGTTTACTTTTGGTCAAAAAACTGAAATCTTTCTGAGAGTGAAGACATGAAACAATTACCCCTGTAAGAGTTAAACTGTTTGGGCTGGTCAGTTTTATAGCAAAAAAATTGCACTTCAAAAAAATCTAATTTGCCTTAAGGTATGCTAAAGAGATGAAAGTAATATTCATCCGTTCAATGAGATAGTATGATTTTCCTTCTCAGAACCCCTTCTCTTTGTGCAATTTATACATAATCACCATGAGTTTCTATGTTGTCAGAAAATGCTTTCTGCTGTCCCTTTCTTATGGATGCTGGCCATAGCCTAAGTGTGTCTTTTCTGGTATTTTGGGCTGTTTTCATGTTTCTCTGTCAGTGAGGAGGCCTAGGTGATCTATTGAGCCTTGGGTACCCCCATTCAGGGGGTTTTGATCAGTCCCATTCTGGATTCCCAGGCATCAGCCTGGGATTCAAGAGTTAACCCTTGTCAGGTCAGCTGTTTCTGGGGGTTAAACCAGCCCAGTCTTAATCCCTTTGGTCATCAGTCCTCCCTCTCTGTTGCTGGTTTTCTTGAGTTCAACTCAGTGGGAATCTGCCTCTTCTTCCATCAGCCACTGAATGAAGATTCTGTTTCCCAGACTCTCTGGGCATGGTTTGTAGGCTGGCACTCCCCAGATCTATGTCTAAAATCCATATATGAGAGATTACATGCCATGTTTCTATTTTTGTGATTATGTACCTCACTCAGGATGGATTCTTCTAGTGTCATCAATTTGCCTGCAAATTTCAGCATTCCATTGGTTTTTTTTTCTGCTGAATAGTACTCCATTGTGTAAATCTACCACATTTTCTCTATCCACTCTTCAGGTGAGGGGCATCTAGGTTGCTTCCAAGTTCTGGCTATTACAAATAATGCTGCTATGAACATAGTGGAGCAGACATCCTTGTTGTATAAATGGGCATCTTTTGGATATATGCCTAAGAGTGGAGTTTCTGGGTCTTGTGGTAGGTTTATTCCCATTTTTCTGAGGAACCTCCATACTGATTTCCACAGTGGCTGAACAAGTAGGCACTCCCACCAGCAATGGAGGAGTGTTCCCCTTTCACCACATCCTCTCTAGCATAAATTGCCATTGGTGTTTTTGATTTTAGTCATTCTGACAGGAGTGAGATTGTATCTCAGAGTTGATTTGATTTGCATTTCCCAGATGGCTAAGGATTTTGAGCAGTTTCTCAAGTGGCTCCCAGCCATTTTAGACTCCTCTATTGAAAATTCTCTATTTAGTTCTGCAGCCTACTTTTTAATTGGATCCTTTGGTATTTTAGAAACTTGCTTCTTGAGTTCTTTGTAAATTTTGGAGACCAACCCTCTGTCAGATGTGGAGTATGTTCCTGTTTAATCCATGTCTGTGCTTGTGCTGTTTTGCCATTCACTTTACTTCATTGTATGCCTTGAAACCAAAAAACTGGATATGCTTTTTGCCTTAGACAGCTAACCATTTTTGAGTTGTTTAAAGTAAGGTGAATGTTTATATTAATATTTTACAATTATTGAGTGTATTCATAACAAGTACCAATGTCGGGCTAATAGCCCTCCTCTTGTCCTACATAGTAACTTCCTACTATCGAATTATAAATATATATTTTCATTGATTTTTTTAAAAACTTGTTAATTTTTTTGACTCTCTCTAGCTCTTCTTCATATTCTTGAATGGCTTGTTCTTTTACATTTCCTAGCCTGGTATCAACAAATGCATGGTGTGCAAAGCTCAAGGATTTTTTCCTGAAGTCTGAAAACCCCTGTTTTGTAGGGAGAACATGCATCCAAAGTCTTATTTAAGTTCTTTGTTGTGGGTCACACCACTCTCTCAGACCTGTGAGCTATTGCAACGCTTTAACTTCCATGAACACTATTGAATTATGTTCCCAGGTTCTCTTGGTCTTTTGTAGTATGTGCATTCTAGCATGCTTCTTCAAATTCTGGACATGGGATACACATTGAGGAGATAGGGAGAGAAAATAAATTGTAGAAAACAGTCAACTCTCTGTATCTTAGTATTAAGATTTCATAATTTATATTTTATATAATGGAGACAAATCAACAGGTCAAACAATTAGAAAAATGTAAGTGGACATGCATACAAGAAGATGGATAAAACTGAGAGCCATTTAGGCACTCTCTGCTACCTTTCCCAATAGTCTCTTCATTGAAAATTGCCCAATTATGGACATGAGGATATTAATATATGCATACCATTCTAGTTAAATACGCCTCTGTATTCTCTTTCCCAAAAGATGAAGATAATCAAAACACAATTTAAAATCTTGTCAGCTTACAATTTGTGTAACTCAATGTGTTTTCAAATATTTCCTTAAGAATTACTAAATCAGCAAATATTTACAGCATGCCTTCCCTAAACATGTATTAAAATACACAGTTGCAATAATGGCAACTTTTCTGTGGTTTGAATGTAAATGTCTCCCTTAAGGCATATGTATGTGTTTGAACACTTGATCAAAGCTGGTAGCACTAGGCTGTAAGGTGGGGAACCATTAGGAACTAGCTTTTCTAGAGAATTATGATGGTTAGAGTTGGAAATTTAAGTTACCTAACCAGGCTTATTATATGTCTGCTCTTTGCTTCCTATATCCTCCAGAAATAAGGAAACAAAAAATTCAGCCAAACACTTCATCACTGTGAGTTGTCCTGCCATACTTCCCTTCTATAATGAACTGCATCCCTCAAACTGTTATGGAAAATAATCACCGTTGCCATCAATTCCCAGTTGTCAGGTCAGGTCATAACAATAAAAGAAGTTGGGAACATAGATACTTGAACAAGTGAAAGACCTGTATCACAAGAACTTTGAGTCTTTAAAGAAAGAAATTAAAGAAGATACCAGAAAATGGAAAGACCTCCCATGTTCTTGGATTGATAGGATCAGTATAGTAAAAATGACAATCTTACAAAAGCAATCTACAGATTCAACACAATCCCCATCAAAATAACAGCACAATACTTCACAGACCTTGAAAGAAAAATTATATATATATGCACAAAAAAACATGTACAATAAAGGAACATCCAGAGACATCACCATCCCTGACTTCAAACCCTATGAAAACAGTTTGGTATTGGCACAAAAGTAAGAAGGTAGACTAATGGAATTAAATTGAAAACCATGATTATAACCCACACACCTATGAACACTCATTTTTTGACAAAGAATCTAAAATTATACAATGGAAAAGCGAAAGCATCTTCAACAATTGGTGCAGGCATAATGTGATATTGGCATGTAGAAGACTGCAGATAGATACATGTCTATTGCCATGCACAAAACTTAAGTCCAAATGGATCAAAGTCCTCAACATAAATCCAGACATACTGAACCTCTTAGAAGAGAAATTGTAGGTACCCTTGAACAAACTGCTACAGGAGATCTCTTCCTGAACATAACTACAGTAGCACAGACACTGAGATCAACAATTAACAAAGTATCTGGGACCCCCTGATATTAAGAAGCTTCTGTAAGGCAAAGAACACAGTCAACAAGACCAATAGGCAGTGCACAGAATGGGAAATGATATTCACTAACTCCATATCTGACAGAACGATGAATCTCAAAATTTACAAAGAACTCAAGAAGCAAGTGTCCAAAACAGCAAAAGAGTCAATTAAAAGTTGGGGTAGAGAATTCTCAATAAAGGACCCTAAAATTGCTGAAAGACACTATAGAAAGTGCTCAACAACCTTAGCCATTAAGGAAATCCAAATAAAAAAACTCTGAGATATTATCTCACTCATGTAATAATGGCTAAAATCAAAAACACCAATGATGTTTTGTAATGGAGAGGATATGGAAAGAGGGGAACACAATCCCATTGCTGGTGGGAGTGCCAACTCATAAACCCAGTTTGGAAATCAGTATGGAGATTCCTCAGGAAAATGGAAATCTGCCTACCTGAAGATCCAGCCATTCCACTCTTAGGTGTATACCCAAAAGATGCATATTCATGCAATAGGATGTTTGTTCCACTGTATTCATAGCGGCATTATTTATAATAGCCAGAACCTGGAAGCAACATAGTTGCCCCTCACCTGAAGAGTGGATAGAGAATATGTGATGCATCTATACATTAGAGTACTAATCAGTGTGAAAAAAATGGAATCTTGGAATTTACAGGCAAATGGATGGCACTAGAAGAAACCATGCTGAGTGAGGTAACCCAGACACAAAAAGACAAACATGGTATGTACTCTCTTAAATATATATATGGATTTTAGACATGGATCAGGTGATCATCAGCCTACAATCCTATCACCAGAGAGTCTAGGAATCTGGGAGGACACTAAGAGAGACATTCGTAGTAACACAGAGAAGTGTTATGGGAGGAGATCTCCTGTTTGGAATGGGAGCATGGGGGATGGAATGGGAGCGGAGTGGGATATGGGAAAAAGGGAGGGGTGGAGAGGAGGGGAGAGGAGGACACAGAGGAGCAGGAAGGTTGAGCTAGGGCAAGATGAGAATAAAAAAGTTTGATACCATAATAGAGGGAGTTATTGTAAGCTCGAGGAGAAATCTGGCACTAGTGAGATCTTCACAGATCTATAAAAATGACATCAACTGCATTAAGGCTAATATAAATGCCCTTCCCTCATAATGAGATTGATTTTTACCTTATATGCCATCTTAGAACCCTCATCCAGTGTCTGAGGGAAACAGAGGCAGACACCCACAGCTAAAAATTATACTTAACTCCAGGAACCCAGTTGCAAACAGGTGTCATGAGCAAAGGAATCAATACCTGGCTCACAAAACCCACGGAGACAGCTGACCTAAACAAGGACCCCAGAATTAAGACTGAGAAACCAGCATGGGATTGATCCAGACAACCTCCATGCCCCGACAAACCTGGCAATCCATGGGAATTTGGAGAGTAGATCAGTATTTATTCCTAGCATACAAAAATGGACATTGCAACCAACAAATGAATCTTTCAGTATGGAAAATGGGTTGCATCTAATTGAGTTGTTGGTTTAAAAGTCCCATAATGCTCCTCAAACTACCCAGGTTGATGCTAATCTACAGGCTATTCTCCACAAATTGACAGTAAGATCCTACTGCTGAAGACAATATCTATATAAATCCTTTAACATGGAGAAGTTGAACTGGTGCCCATCTATAACTTTCACCCCTATGGGCTATTATGCTTGCTAGTGGAAAGTACTGTGTACATTCTAGTAATGGCGAAACTTAATAATCCAACCAGCTATAGACCCTTTGATCTACATTGGTTATCTGTCTGCAACATACTCAGTGCAATAGTGACACAAAACTTTTGGGATTAACCAACCAAATTATATGATTATATTCCAGTCTGCCATTTGAACTGTTCCTTATGCTGATGAGTGACCAACAACTTCAGGTGGCTAGTGGAGAACCAAATGTTATAGTTCTACTAAAGAAAATTAGCAACAAAATGATTTCTAATGGCAATCTGCTGTACTCATACATCAAGCCTTGCTCAGTTATAATCACAGAAGTTGCTTTTTCCAGGAAATAACAGTGACATACTCATAGCTAGATATTATACAGAGAGTGAGAGAAATCAGAACATTCAGCTCTGAAAAGTTTGTCTCCATCCAATTTATTTCCCTCCTTGGCTTAGGGAAGTGTGCTGTAAAAGAGAGAGAAAATATAAGAGCTGCAGGAGTCGAGGACACCAAGGAGAAATGCCTTTTAACCACAACATGATTGATATACATGCAAACACAGAGAGACTGAGGCAGCATGCCTAAGGCCTATGGGGGTCTGCACCAGATGGACCTAAAAGTGGACATATGTCCACATCCCTAACCCAGTAACTATCTCAATAAATAACCACTTACAAATGTAAATTGAGTTTTCTTTAAGGCAGTCTCACTGTGGAAACAAACTCCTCTTAAGTATAGGCTGTGTGCCAGCAGTAGTTGGACAATAAAATCAAACTCAACAGCATCATTGGAAATTTCTTGTCACGTGTTATGTCAAGAACTTTCCTTTTTCATTCTTTGTTTTTTAAATTACACACACACACACACACACACACACACACCTTATAGATTTTTGCATATATATTGATGCATGCTATTGTGTTTTGATAGGATTCCTTTATGTGGTGTGAAAACAATTAGCTGTTTGAGTCTATATCTATTTATTGTGTCTTTTCTTGTGCTCCTTTCTTTCTGATACTTTTGTCCTATTCTGAATTGTTCGTTTTAGTTTTATGCTATTTTTAGCTATCAGAAGCCTGTTTGCTTTCTAATGTGAGAAAGAAAAAAGATGGATCTGGATGTGAGGAGAGACTGAGAGGAATTGGGGTTAGGAGGGGGAGGGGAAGCCATAATCAGTATGACATATTTGTATTTGTATTTGTCATAAAAAACTGATAACCAGTCTTGTATGACAAAACACATTATTTTATTAAAAGACAAATGATTAAGAAAACCTTGATTAATAGATTTGAAAGAAAATCAACATTTGTAATTAATAAATTTTTCAGAACTAAGTACTTAAAATAATGTGAAAGTAACATAGAAAATGAGTAATATTAGAAATTTAGAAAGAAGTTAATGGGTTTAATAAACAATAATAAATAAAATATGTCTGCAATATTACTGAACTGCAGTGAGGAAGAATGATCTCGTAATAAAGATATCTATAGGAAAATTAAAAGTAAGCTATAACCTGCTAACTCACACTGCAAGTAAACTCATAATGAAATTACAAGACAATGGGCTACAAAAGACAAGAAATACAAAGAACTGTCAAATAAATAAATTTCATGAATAGTAACCTCTTTTTCAGTACACAAAAGGAAAGCAGACATATGCAAACAGGACTGAGAAGAGGAATGAGCACAGGAAAAAGGGAGAGGATGAGAATGAAAGGCAGCAGGAGAGACTGAAGGGTCAGCAGGAGGGAGATATTCGTGCAGTTTCTAAGTTAATGAAAATATCACTGGAAATTCGAGGAAATACAAACCTAAATTAGTACTGAGTATAACATACATATATCCAGAAAGCTAAATACACATAGCTGTATAGCAAGTCTTAAAAGGAAAATTTCGTCGATAGTAATGAAATGACTGAGGGCAAATACAGCTGTTGTAAAATCCCTGAGTTTGGTTCCTCACATGTGCATTGGGTGGCTCACAGCTTCCTGATATTCCACGCATATCTGGTGCTTCTGGCATGTATCTGGACACAGATATGAAAACATAATAAAAATAATAGCAAAAAATAAAATAAAGTGTAGACCATGGAACTTTCAATCACTTCCAAGTAGCAATCAAATTAATGCAACCAATAATTTAAACTTAATTTTATTATATTATTCTGTTTGTCTGTTCCAGAGCTCAACAATCTCATTTCTGTACATATATCTTTACAAATGTGTGTACAAAAATATCTCTTTCTATAACCTTCAAAATGACTCACCCATGCCCAAATCTGGATTTTAAACACTGAGGCCCCTAAACTCTTCTTATATTCAATACAATCACAGGAAACAGTTTGTAAAGTTAATCCAACACAAACCTTGAAGAGGGAGCACTGCTGTGTTATATTACTTAGTATTTATTAAACTTGCCTGAGGTTTCAGAAAAAAAGTCAGTCACAAGCTATGGAAATCAGGCATACACTTTTAATCCCAGCAGCCAGAACCTAAGAAGGTGTGATAAACATCTTTAATCCTAGGAATCAGGATTAAGAATTAGATGGATCTCTGTGAGTCTAAGGCCATTCAGATCTATACAAGGTTTATCTAGTCCTAAAGAGAAATATCTCACACCAAGATGATCTCAGCACCTGTGGTTACATGCCTTTAATCCCTGCATTAGAGAAGTATATAAGACAGGAGAAAGGTCTCAGTACCAGGCCTTCATTCTCCAGTCACGCTGCAGAGAGCCAGCAGTCTGAGGTTTGGTAGAGCCAGGATTGCCTTTCATTCTGAGGTAGAGTGAGAGATAGTGACCAGTTGCTTTGCTTTTCTGATCTTAAGCTTGAAGCTTGAACCCCAGCATCAGTCTCTGGGTCTTTTACTCATCATGCAATAGACCACCCCTGAGGGAATTGAGAATTACATTGTTAAATTCACCATAATTTTGTAAAAAACCCATTCCAGTGTTAGCATTCAATGCTGAGAGTAACATAGACATTGATGTGGACACTCTGAACTCAAACTGAGGATGTATATTCTGAGCTACATACCTCACCTCTACATAACAAGTGCTACTTCTATGTTGCAAATAAGTCAAGTGAAACACCTCTATTACAAACAATAAAATCCACACAATGAAATATTCTCAATTCCATAAATCCCATGTCAACAATATGAGAAAGCAACATAAAAGTTCAAGGGAACATAACTCCTTCAAACTTTTTAGCTGTATAGTGATAATGTTCAAAAGACAGAATTAGACAATATCTAAAATAATGAAAAACACAGCCAACAGCAACAGTATGTTTAAAGTAACAGAGTGTAAACCCGTGTATTAATTCTAAGGAAAATTATACACACACACACACACACATACAAATTTAAATAACAAAGAAATTTGTATAAATTGTTGAAGAGGAATTTAACAAAGAAATGGAAATGTCACTTCAAAAATGATGAACCTTATTCACACATGTACTTCAAAAGAGTTATTATAAATATGTTCAAGGAACTCAACAGGGAAATTGATATTTGCTAAGAGAACAAAGGCAGCAACTAAATAAAATAAAGAAGTCAATTTATTATAAGAAAAGAGAACTCAATAGAAAGAACTGCTAAAGATATATTAAAATGAAAAAATTGTTGGAAGTGACAGACTCAGTAAGCCAAGTAGCAAACTCACTGGAAACACACACTAATAGAATAGAGAATGGAACAAGAGGACTTGAAAAACAATACTGACATTGTGTCATTTAAACAAGACTGATGATAATTATTTTACATGAAACAAACAGGACATAATAGAATGTTGAGCCACCAAAGAAATAACAAACATTATTGGTAGGTAAGAAAAAATAGAATTCCATGTGAAATGAATAAAATAATTCCAATAGAAATATTGAAATAAATTTCATAAATCTAGAGTAAGATAAATCTATTTGGTAAAAAAAAAAAACAGCAAAAGAACACCAGGAATATAGGATCAGCAAAGGATTTCCCATCTCATATTATAGATAAACTACTAAAATAAGCAATGAACATTAATATATAAAATAAAAAATATATTGAAACCTACAAGAAGGGCCAAGTCAAGTATAACAGCGTGCCATTGAATAATAGTTAATTATTCAATGCAATTTTAAGACAGAAGAGCTTGGAAGGATATATTTCAAGTTCTGAGAAGTCAGAGCTGCCCATACATACAGTTGTATCCAACAAAACTGCCTGTCATAATTTAGTGGGAAAGAATACTTTCCAATGACAGAAGCATGCTAAAACAATTTGTGTGTACTTAATCACCTCTAAAGAATGACTTTGGAAAAAAATACCTGGGAAAAAAGAGACGGACAAACATATACAATATGTCACAAGTTAAAATTACTATACAAGGACTTAAGCTAACAGGGACTAAGAAAAAACCATAAAATCAACAAATACATCAAAATTAATAAGCATTTTGTTTATTACTTTAGTTATTAATGGCCTTGATCTCCTCCTCCCAAGGACACAAGTTATCGGACTGTGTTAGAAAACATAGTTATTTTTGCCTGCCCCAAGTAACACATAATCATCAAAGACAGGTACCATTTTAGAGAAAATGAATAGAAAAAAACAAATAAATGGAACTAGAAAACAAAAATTATGACCATTCTGATACCATACACTGGAAAGGTTTATATATGCTCTCTGTTTCAATCAAATAATTAGGGAGAGACAAATTTGAGTGTAAGGTTTTGTATCAAGTTCTCCTCACTAACAAAATAGTACATAATCCAGAATTTCATTATTGTCTAGTGTCTTCTCCCTCAGGATCAGGGGAGCACGTTGCTCACCACACCAACATGCATCACAATTAATATGCTCTACTAAAGGGGACAAAGTCTCTCCCAGTATTTGAAAATATATATATAGGGAAGTCAGCAGCAAACATTTAAGATGAAACAAATGTTTTTGAAGATATTCTGCTCTGGTAGAGAGAAGCCTATATTTAAAATTTTACTTTTCTGCCTTATTAACTAAATTTTCATTAAGGGAATGAAATCCATTTCAATTATTGTTTTTGCACCTGTGTGACCGCACTTACTCACATGCTGCTGGTTCTATACTGGAGACACCTACCAAACCTCACATTGAAATATTCCAAAAGATTCAGATGGTGCAAACAGCTTCAGAAATCATCACCATATTTACCTTCTTAAACCAAAATAAAAATAGCAATTTTCTGTACACCATTTCTCCTTTGCAGTCAAATAAACAAGCCCTCTGTTGTCTGTGTATATGTCTGCCACACACTTTTTCTCCTCTATATAAATGGGCAGCCAAATGAGGGTTTCCAGCATCATCAACCTCATATGTATTAACATTTTTACACTACTTAAACATTTGTTGTTATTATCGTTAATTCTTTTTCTACCCATTTGATATTTTAACTGGCCTTCATTCAATTGGCCATAAATCAACGTTAACCCAATTCTTCCTTTCATTTTCTTTCTCTCTTCCTTGCCTCCTACCCAGTGAGTCACACTTCCTATAACTTTTCTGGGAAAACCACATTTTATATTTTATCTGGTCTTTGCCAAAGGAAGACTCAATATATTTAACCAGATGGCACACTGATTCATTGTTAAGACTTCGTTGTTTATGAGTTCACAAAGTTTTGGATTGTAGGGATTCAGGCTGCAGTGCAGCAAGATTAAAGGATTGCCATTAAACCTTGTCAATCCCATTTCAGGTATCAACACAGAATCCCTAGCACCTTCCCTTCCCTGGCTCAGCTCCCACTGGCAGAACAGTTTATCTTTTGATTCCACCTGTGTTTCTGCATAAGATGTACCTTCACACCTGAGGTACTACTATACACTATGAGTAATTGGCAATCCCACTTTTATAAAAATTGTACCACACATTTTTCTGCACAGCCTTATAGGAATTCATTCAGTTGTCATCCTAATGTACAATTCAAACAGATTTTTCATTTTTGACTAATACAATCTAAAGTCTTTCCATTCAGCTCTTTCAAGGAAAATGTTAAAATCAGTACAGGCAGATGTGAAGTAAGGACATTGGACCTCAGTAAAGGAGGCAGTGTGTCCACCAAGAAGCAGAGTTACCTAGTCCAAAGCAAAATCATTTGTGTTGTGATATCATTGCATTAGGATAGATATTATTTATTGAAGCCTTTTTTATTTCTGGTGAGTATTTTCTAAATTTTAGTTTTCACAATCACAGGCTACTTAACAGACTGTGCCTTGACTAACATGTTCAGTATTTTATTTGTTACATTATAGCTGTGAAAACTCTTACTGGATTTCAGGGGTGGGGATGGGAGTGAGAAGAGTGCATATAATTCACTGAAATAGTAGAATAAACATGACATTTATTTTTAAATAAAGCTCATTTTTGTACAAAAGCAAACATCATCAAAATGATACATTGCTTTAAAGTCTACAAACTAGGATATAAAAAGAAACATCTTGCTTTCAATTGATCTTGTTACTCAGTTATGAATTCCCTAAGTGTTAATTTGTGATATGTACAGAAAGCCTTAACATGAAGTGGCCCTGGGACAATGCTTCCACATCTGGAAAACCATAGTAGATATTTGACTGAATCTTCCAAGAAACTAGAAAAATCACTGAGTTTGGGTGTTTAAATGTTTTTTAATATGAACTTAAATGTGCTATTCATCTAAGAATGAGATCGGCTTGTTGGGCTTAACTTGAGGATCCAGCAATCTAAAGGGTTTCCTGTCACTGTTCTACACCTTGAGGGTGATTCTATCCTTAGCAAGTCACCCAATCACTTCAAATATGGGCTGTTTTGGAGAATAATTCTGATGTCCATATGAATCACAACAACAACAACAAAACCCTAAGGAAGACTGACTATCAATATTAAAATCCTGTTTGTCTGTTCTTGTGATTTAAAATATAGATAGTTATGCTCGAATAGGTTGGATAGGATATGATTGCATTAATGAGCTCCATTAGTTTTAGAAATTGGGATACATGTCTTAGCCAAGGATGCTAAACCCAAACCTGTGGTTCCAAAGACCTAAATCACTATGGTATCTTTTCATCAGTTCATGTTTCTTTGGTTTGCTTTTTTCAGAAATTTGAGAAATGATGCTTTACACAAGAACTAAAAGGATAATGAATTATATATACATGTATGTGTATATATAATTCACATACACATACACATATATGTTTGTATGCATATATGTGTGCATGCACGTATGATGTATAAACACACATACACATATATGTAAATACATAAATCAGTCCCTTTTATTCCAATTTATTATATCATTGATTAAATTGTCATTATGTACTTAACAAGTAAGGATGAAATTATCCAAAGAAAAAATGTTTCCAAAAGGCAACCAATCAGTAGATAGAGTGCATTCATATTCCCCTCAATTTTCATTTTAGAATGAACATGAGATGCTATCTGAGGAAATGCAATGAACTAAAATGGAAAAATATGAAGGGAGTTAATGTAAAAATGTCTTCAACTTTCATTGTCTGCTTCATGGATCAAAAGTCACCCAGAACTGATGAATTGTATTGACAATGAATTACACATTGATTTTATCATTCCTAGTAAAATTAGTTAAATACTTATTACATTGAAGAGAATGCACATGCAAAGGAAAAACAAAACATATGATAAGAGTCTTTTATTTGAAACTCTCTGTGAAACTATAGACAAGCAACTTATTTTGCCTAAAGCCACAGTGGTAAAAGCAATGCATCTGCCCTTTAATTAGGCAATAGAAGTCCATGAAGCTGTATTCACTAAGCTTTCAGCTCTTTATTTTACATCAATAAAATCCATGGACTCTGAAGGAGAAATCAACCATAATTAAAAGTGTTATTGGACTAAACACAATTACCAGTACTTACCTCATTATATAATGCATTTGGCACCAGAAGTAGAGTTCACAGTAGCTTTCTTCTCAAATAAATTTAGAAAATGATCCAATGTAATTTAACAATGGCCAGTATCAAAATCAAGTATGGAAAATTGATGACTTTTAAGTTATGACACTAAATTTCTAGGGAGCTTGACAGTGGATACTAATCTTGGAGGCAATTTAATCTGCTTTGGGCTCCATCTCATATTTCCCTTGTAAAATTAGAAAATAGAAATACATCAAAACTGCCCTCCCCCAGGACAGTCAGAATCACAGAATAACTCTGCTTTGTTCTGTGGTACTATGTTCTGCTGTGTACCAAAGATTAGAACAATATATAATAGTCTCAACTCCCTTAAGAATCAGTCACATTTGTACTGTCAACAATATAGCCATGAGTCTACCACGAGGGTAGCTGATTCTCCTGGATACAAGCTAGAAGAGATAGATTAATGATCCCTTTATGTTCCTTTCCAGAATTCGTGTCTTGGTCCAGGCTTTTTACAGCATCACTCATGAAACAGAGTTCTGTTACAAGAGTACCATTGTTTTTTATTTCTGTTTTTTTTCTTTCAAATGCTGGCTCAAAGTCTAAGCACAATTTCCCTGATATGCTGGGCTTTCTCACCTTTTCTTGGAAGCTGAAGCAACCTTATTTTCCATCATTCAGTAGATGAAGATGTGGGTTTTCTGGGACCTTTACTCAAAGGCATGGCTTTTCTCTTATATGTCTTCTGCCTTCTGACAGCTGCTGAAGTTTGAAGATTCCCTGCCTTTTGATTTTTTTCCCTTTTTTAATTTTATGAACAATCATTTTGCATAGCAATTCCCTCATTCCTTCTCCCTCCCATCCTCCCACACCCCTATCAAAACCCCAACACAAACCCCAACCACTCCCCAAGGACAGATAGGACTTCCATGGGGGATCATTAAAGTCTGTCACAAAATTTTGGGTAGGCTCTAGGCCCTTCTCCATGCTTCTGGGCAGAAATAGTATCCCTCAATATGGAATGGGCTCCCAAAGCCCATTTTTGCACTAGGGATAAATACTAATTTCACTGTTAGAGGTCCCATAGAATGTCCAGGCCTCCTAACTGGCATCCACATTCAAAGAGTTAGGTTCAGTCCAATGCTGGTTCCACAGGTGAAAGATGTCGTCCCTGTGCTGTCCCTAGTTCAAGTCAGCTGGTTCTGTAGGTTTCTCCAGCAAGGTCATGACTCCTTTACTCATCCTTCCTCTTTCTCTACAGCTGGATTCCAGGAGTGTGGCTCAGGACTGAGCTATAAGTGTCTGCTTCTGCTTCCATCAGCTCCTGGATGAAGGCTCTAGAATTGCAACGAAGGCAGTGATCAATCTCATTATAGGGGAAGAGCATCAAAGGAAGCATCTCCACTATTTGGGGTCATCTCTGAACATTTCTCTAGTGCAAGGTTCCTCTTTAAACTGTACTGGATCCCTCCATTAAAATATATCTTTTCTTGCTCTCTTCTATTCCTCTCTTGTCAGTCTTCCTGATTCCTCTTGGTCTCCTCCTCTCTCCTCTTCTCCCATTCTGTCTTTCCTATCTCCCTCCTCTCTCCCCCCCATTCTCCCAATTTGGACAGGAGTTTTATCCCTTTCCCCTTCTTTGTGTGACCATGTATTTTACTCTTAGCGTCCTCCTTGTCTCTTAATTTCTCTGGTGGAGTTAATTGTAGGCTGTTAGTCCTTTACTCTGTGTCTAATATCCATATATGAGTGAGTATATACCATGCTTGTCTTTATGTGTATGGATAACCACATCAGGATGGTTTCCTCCACTTCTATCCACTTGCTTGCGAATTTCAAGATTTCAGCGTTTTTTTTTCCACTGAGTAATACTCCATTGTGTAAATGTACCACATTTTCTCCATCTATTATTCAGGTGAGGGGCATCTAGGTTGCTTCCAGGTTCTGGATGTTGCAAATATTGTTGAACATGCCCTTGTATGAATGGGCATTCTTTGGGTATATGCCCAAGAGTAGATCTCCTGGATTATGAAGTAAACTGGTTCCTATTTTCCTGAGATACCACCATAATGATTTCCAAAGTGGCAGCACAATTCTGCACCCTCAACTGCAATGGGAGAGTGTGCTACTTTCTTCACATCTTCTCCAGTACAGACTGTCATCGGTGTTTTTGCTTTTAGCCATTCTGACTGGTATAAGATGGTATCTCAGAACTGTTTTTCTTGGGGTGGTGGGGTTGGTCTGGAGACAGGGTTTCTCTGTGGTGGTGGAGGCTGTCCTGGAACTATCTCTTGTAGACCATGCTGGTGTCAATCTCACAGCGATCTGACTGCCTCTGTCTCAAAGGCATGTGCCATCACTGCCTGGCCTCAGAGTTGTTTTGATTTGTATTTTCCTCATGACTAAGGATGTTGAACACTTTTTTAAGTGCCTTTCAGCTAATTAAGATTCCTCTGTTAAGAATTTGCTATTTGGTTTCATACCCTACTTTTTTTGGATTATTTGGTGTTTTGGAGACTAGCTTCTTGAGTTCTTTGTATTTTTTGGAAATCAATCCTCTGTCAGATGTAGGATAGGGGAAGGAATTTTCCCATTCTGTGAGCTGCTGTTTAGTCTTGTTGACTATGTCCTTTCCCTTACATAAGCTTCTCAGTTTCAGGAGGTCTATCTCAGTGTCTGTGCTAGTGTAGTTATGTTCAGGAAGCAGTCTCCTGTACCAGTTTATTCAAGGTTACTTCCTGTTGGGAGTGCCTCAGATACCTTGATCTTTTGAAGAAAAACCTGTACTTTCTAAAGTCTAAAGATTAACATAATTGGCCTTTAGCCTTAACAAAGGAGCCTCCTGGGGGTACTCAGAAGAGAAGCAGCATACATAGAACATAGGAATGCCATAACCCAAAAAGCTTGTCCAAACTCAGCCAACCCTAACCATCACCTAGACATAGCTGTTAGCCCATCCATTCCTCTACCTCCTGATCTTCTTACCTTGCCAATATACTGATCTATGTGCTTAAACAATCTGCTACGTGCACACCTGTTGTGCAAAGCAACCCTCTCTAACTCTCACCCCCTCCTGTTCTCCTGCTCTTCCAAGTATATTAACTGCCCTGAGAAAAGCAAAATTTGCCACATGATCAGCTGCTTGCCATGTATCTGAAATGACTCTAGTAAGCAGCTACCCAGATTTTGACAAAATAGACAACAAACTTAACAGTTGTGGTATTTATATAAAACATATGTTAAAAGAACTAAGTGATATAGGTGAATATAGAATATAAGTTTACTGTGCAAAAAAGTAACCTAATTTGAAGCTACAGGACCCCTGGTGTCTATTAGAAATGCCAACTGAGGGTTGGGGATTCTATGAAGAATTAATTATATGCTGTCTGTTGTTCATAACTAGAGACTAGAACTCTTGATACTGACTCCTAATCTAGTTTAGTAATTCTGTGAATCAAACACGATATATATTTTAACGTATCTGACAACCTGATATAAATATTTATGGATTTTCAAATATAAAATGTACGGTTTGAACAGCCCGTGGTATTTCTTAAAATTTTCAAACTGTTTTAATGTCAAGTAGTATTATAAACAAGGAAGGGACAATCCTGCATCAATGACTTTTATTTACTCATGCTCAGTAAATTACATATTAAATATGTCACAACAGAAATAAAAATGAATTTTTCCATGGTGATTTGCCAAAATAACCAATATATCTCCAAATTCTATTTGTTTCCATTTACCTTACAAAGCATTTATCAGCCCATTGCTTTTGGACAGCAACTACATAACTGTTATTCTAATCCCTCCATCGGTAGAAAACAAAGAAGTCTGCAAACAAACAAAAAAAAAGGATATGCGCAAAGATACTGAGTTTACACTGGTAAGTGTATTCGTGTGCATGGATTTCTGTGTGAGAGCCCACAGAATTTTATGGTCTTCATCAAAAAACATTGCAAAGATACTTTTCTTAAATAATGTAGGAAAAACTTACTGAGTGATAAAAATAGATATTAAAAATAAGGAAGAAAACACCATTTCTGGCAGAAGAATAGCTAAGGAAGAGCATACATGAAAATCTAATACATCATATTAGGTGAGGAATCTATTAAGAACTAGTAATCAAAAGGCCCTGAAGTGAGATAAATTTTATATGTGTTTATACATAAAAAACAACAAGCTGGGTTTTGGTGGCACAGGCCTTTAATCTCAGCACTCAGGAGGCAGAGGCAAGCGGATCTCTGTGAGGCCAAGGCCAGCCTGGTCTACAGAATGAGTTCCAGGAAAGCCTTCAAAACAATACAGAAAAACCCTGTCTCCAAAAATCAAAAAAAAAAAAAAGCAACTAAAAGCTTCCAAGGAAACTACGATAAGCACACTGTTTAAACTTCACTATTAAATTGAGAATGTAAAAATTAATGTGGAGAAAACACATGCCTGAATACATAATAAATACATACATGCTTACATATAAGACTACATATATGTTTGCTTCAGGGAAGCTGGTAAATTCCCAAAGATCACATATATGCACAGTAATGTTATGTCAGAATCTTGAATGAAATAGAATCAGCAGAGCAAAACTATTATTGAGGAAATGTCATAAAAAGTTTTGGAGCACATGAAGGATTGAAATGTGTTTCAACTGTGCCTTGGAACCCCCAAATTCTCCTTATCCGTTAAAACTTAGTCATGATTCTTTACTGTCAATGCAAATGATACAGGTGAAAGTTAACAACCTTCCTAAATCTTTTGCCTCATAGAATCTATTCTTATTACATAAAGGCTGAATATTTTTCTTCTTTCTCTGAGGATAAAACATACATTGTCAGACTTGTCAGAAAATAGTCTTCTATGAAACATCCCCTTAAGCACTGAGGGTTGATTTTCAGGACTGGTTAAAGTGAGATATTTCTGAAGCCACAATGGTATCTTGTCACCATGGGATCAAAATGTAGCCTCCCCAGCAGTGAATTTTGTTTCACTTTTTTACATTAAAACTGTGATAGCTCTACAGCAACTTCGCTTACCTCTTACTTATCAAAAAAGAGAAAAAGCTGCTATGAACACAGTGGAGCAGATGCCCTTGTTGTATGAACTTGCCTCATTTGGATATATGCCTAAGAGTGGAATTCCTGGGTCTTGTGGTAGATTAATTCCCATTTTCCTGAGGAATCTCCATACTGATTTCCAAAGAGGCTGTATGAGTCGGCACTCCCACCAGCAGTGGAGGAGTGTTCCTCTCTCTCCACATCCTCTCCAGCATAAATTGTCTTCGGTGTTTTTGATTTTAGCCATTCTGACAGGAGTAAGATGGTATCTCAGAGCTGTTTTGATTTGCATTTCCCTGATGTCTAAGGATGTTGAGCACTTTCTTAAATGTCTCTTGGCCATTTTAGCCTCCTCTACTGAGAATTCTCTATTTAGCTCTGTACCCCACCTTTTAATTGGATCCTTTGGTATTTTGGAGACTTGTTTATTGAGTTCTTTGTAAATTTTGGAGATTAGCCCTCTGTCAGATGTAGGGTTAGTGAATACCGTTTCCCATTCTGTGGCCTGCCTTTTTGTCTTTTTGACTGTGTCCTTTACCTTACAGAAGCTTTTTAGTTTCAGAAGGTCCCATTTGTTAATTGTCAATCTCAGTGCCTGTGCCACTGGTGTTATGTTAAGGAAGTGGTCTCCTGTACCAACTCGTTGAAGAGTATCTCCCAATTTCTCTTCTAAAAGTTTCAGTGTGACTGGATTTATGTTGAGATCTTCGATCCATTTGGACTTAAGTTTTGTAAAAGGTGATAAACATGGATCTATCTGCACTCTTTTGCATACCAGTACCCAGTTGTGCCAGAATCATTTGTTGAAGATGCTTTCTTTTTTCCATTGTACAGTTTTAGCTTCTTTGTCAAAAATCAAGTGTTCATAGGTGTGTGGGTTAAAATTAGAGCTTTCAATTCGGTTCCATTGGTCTACCTGCCTATTTTTGTGTCAATACCAAGCTGTTTTCAGGACTATAGCTCTTTAATAGAGCTTGAGGTCAGGTATGGTGATGCCTCCTGAAGTTCCTTTATTGTATAGGGATGTTTTGGCTATCCTAGGCCTTTTGTTTTTCCATATAAAGTTGATTAATGTTCTTTCCAGGTCCTTGAAGAATTGTGATGGAATTTTGATAGGGATTGCATTGAATCTGTAGACTGCTTTTGGCAAGATTGCCATTTTTATTATGTTGATCCTACCAATCCAAGAGCATGGGAGATCTTTCCATTTTCTGGTATCTTCTTTGATTTCTTTCTCTAAAGACACAAAGTTCTTGATATACAGGTCTTTAATTTCCTTGGTTAACATTATCCCCAGATATTTGATGCTGTTTTTGGCTATTGTAAAGGGTGATGTTTCTCTGATTTCTTTCTCAGTCAATTCATCATCTGTATATAATAGAGCCACTGACTTTTTTGAGTTTACTTTGTATCCTGCCACATTGCTGAAGGTGTTTATCAGCCCTGGGAGTAATCTTGCGGAGCTTTTTGGGTCACTTATGTAAACTATCATATCATCTGCAAATAGTGAATGTTTGACTTCTTCTTTTCCTATTTGTATCCCCTTTATCTCCTTTTGTTGTCTTATTGCTGTAGCTAGAACTTCAAGAATAATATTGAAGAGATATGGAGAGAGTGGACAGCCTTGTCTTGTTCCTGATTTTAGAGGAATTGCTTTGAGTTTCTGTGATTTGTTTGATGTTAGCTGTTGGTTTACTGTATATTGCTTTAATTATATTCAGGTACATTCCTGTTATCCCTGATCTCTCTAGGACCTTTATCATGAAGGGGTGCTTGATTTTGTCAAAGGCTTTTTCAGCATCTAGTGAGATGATCAAGTGTTTTTTCTTTTGCAGATTGTTAATATGGTGGATTACATTGTTAGATTGTCTAATGTTGAACCATCCCTGCATTCCTGGGATGAAGCCTACTTGATCATGGTGGATGATTTTTCTGATGTGTTCTTGAATCCGGTTTGCGAGTATTATATTGAGCATTTTTGCATCAATGTTCATGAGGGAAATTGGTCTATAGTTCTCTTTCTTAGTTGTGTCGTTGTTTGGCTTGTGTATCAAGGTAATTGTAGCCTCGTAGAGTTTGGCAGTGACCCTCCTGCTTCTATTGTGTGGAATACTTTGAGGAGTATTGGAATTAGCTCTTTGAATTTCTGGCAGAATTCTGCACTGAAGCCATCTGGGCCTTGGCTTTTTTTTATTTGGGAGACTTTTGATGACTGCTTCTATTTCATTAGGGGTTATAGGTAACCTAGATGCCCCTCAACTGAAGAGTGGATAGAGAAAATGTGGTACATTTACACAATGGAGTATTACTCAGCAGAAAAAAATAATGGAATCTTGAAATTCGCAGGTAAATGGATAGCACTGGAAGAAACCATCCTGAGTGAGGTAACCCAGTCGCAAAAAGACAAACATGGTATGTACTCACTCATATATGGATTTTAGACATGGATCAGGATAGTGCCAGTTTGCACTTCCACTGATAGAGAGTCTGGGAAACAGGAAAGAACCTAAAAGATATGCATATATGCATAGTACCCAAGAGAAGAGGATGGAGACAAGATCCCCTGAATGGATGGGGAACACGGCGAGGGGCGGGGGGGGGAGTGGGACCTGGGAAGAAGAGAGGGAGTGAAGAGGAAGAGAGTTGGTCATGGGGGAAAAGGAAGTTGAGGCGGTGGGGGTAGAATAGAGGGAAGAGGGAATCATAGGATCGAATACAGATCAGGCACCAGAGCGACCTCGAGTCTAAGCAATAGTGGAGAGACCACCTCGAATGCCCATTCCTGATAATGAACATGATGTCTATAACCATCTGGGGGCCTTCATCCTGTGACTGATGGAAGCAGAGGCAAACACACAATTAATCACTGAACTGAACCCAAGGAACCCAGTGACAGAGAGAGAGAGGAGTGATGAGCAAATTGGCAAAGAATGGGCCGGCAAAACCAGCAGAGACAGCTGATCTGAACAGGGGAGAGCTCTTAGACACCAGAACGACAGTGGGGAGGCCAGCATGGGAATGATCTGGACCCCCCAAATGTGAGTGTCAGCGAGAAGGCCTGGGTAACCTATGGGGCCCTGAGCTGTGGATCAGTGTCTATCCCTGGAATACAAACAGTCTTCGTGTGCCTATAGCACAAAGAGGGATGCTCTCTCAGCCTGGACTCTTAGGGGAGTGCCTGGACCCTACCCAGAGTGAAATGACAGACTCTAGATATCCCCTATGTGGAAGGATTTGGCGATAGGTTTGGAGGGTGTGGGGGAAGTAGAGTGTGGGAGGAGGGGAGGGAGAGGGAACTGGGATTGACATGTAAAACAAGCTATTTAAAATTAAAATAAAAAATGATAAAAAAAAACTTGAGGTAGGTAAAACCACTTCTAATCTGGGCCATACCTTCTCCTGGAAGCCTATAAAGACATATTGCATATACACATATTTTATATATATATATATATATATATTATGTACATACATGATAAAATATATGGAATTTATTAGAAAACTAGCTGAAATCCAGCTAATTCAACAGTGGCTATTTAAGAGTGGAAAGTCCAAAAATTCCATAGTTGCTCAGTTCACAATGCTGGATGTCTGAGTTGCTATTCAGTATATTTTGGAATCCAGATGAGGTAGGCTCTAAAGTCATGAAAAAATGGACTTTCTAGCAAAGAAAGGAGGACAAGCAGGCAAAGAGACTATTTTCTTTAACTTTTTAATCATAGATGGTGTTAGATTTTTCTAGGCATCTGTTTTGGGGGTGGTGGAGGGCAGGGTTTCTCTGTTTGACAGCAATGGCTGTCCTAGAATTGCTTGGTAGAACAGACTGGCCTCAAACTCACAGAGATCGACTTGCCTCTTCATCCCAAGAGCTGGGATCAAAGGCATGTGCCATAACTGCCCAATTTGATGGGCAGAATTTTGACAATACCTTTAGTCTCTATTACATAAGGAACTGGGAAGAGTAGATTACTTTGAAGGGTTCTCATATTAGATGCAGAGATCATTGTACAGACAACAGTTGCTTTCCCTCTTTCCTAGAGAGTTTTTAAATGGTGAGACATTAATATTGTGATTATTGTAAATAAAATACACAAAAGCTTATTTTTCTCATGTTCTGTAACTCTACAGCATTTTAATAATCAAATAGGTGTCACTCAGCCTCCATTATATGTCACATTTGTGAATTGATCTCACCTGAAACTGTTAGTTTACTGCTTGTAAGCTGAAATCAGCTGTGAGTTTCTGCATTGACAGAAAAGTGTCCTCAATTTCCTAAAACTATTAAGACAATTTGTTAATTTTAAATTTCTTGCTGGAGGATGATTGACAACTTTTGAGCTTTTCTTATGTTGAACATTAAAACTATTGGTTCTTGATTGAACTTTTATTGCATGAATTGCCCTTCTAGGTTGTCCATCCCCTTTGCCCTTCAGTACAACATGTAATATTAAACATCACTGTAATGTAATGTACCTCTGGCTGTCACTCAAACCTTGCTGCTCATTATGATAAGTTTGCTTCCAACAGTTAAGGTCTGTACCCTGCGCCCTATTATTCCAACATATTACCACATTTGATGTTTCTAAGTGTTATACAATATTCTTTATTAATCCCAGCCTTACAAATTCCGTGCCTATGGTTCCTCTCAGTGAGTAAGATGCTCTTGGTACAAGAGCATTCTGTATAGGCAATGAATGCCAAGGATCTCCCAGGGAGCTTTGTGAGCTGCTAGTCTTCCACATCAGAAATAAAGCTTTCAGTAAGTCAGGCTTTCACTATCCATAATGAAAGAACCACCAGCATTTAACAGAGAGCTGGGAGCTACTTCTGAAGGACCTATGTCAGGTTTATCAGAGCATTGGAATTCATAACTCTCAGGAACTTGAATCTATATATGACAGTTACACTTGTTCCGTCACATTCCTTACAAATCACAACCTTTAACTTGATGAGAAGTTGCTGAATTGAAAATTGTGTCTTCTCTGAAATCCATCTAAACTCATAAATAGATCCTAAGTTTGGCATGCAGCTTACTCATTGTTCTTAGTACAGAGTGTCAGCAACCTACTTAGAAAAGCTTCCAGTGAAGCCCCAAGTAAATTCTCAATAATCTACCTGCACAGCTATTTTCCTAAAACACAAGTAACATGCACAGTATTTAGAAAAAATTCACATGGGATGTAACAGTCATCATTATATGACAACTCATCACCAATGCAACGTTAATCATTTACATCAGTGCTGCATCCCAGAGTCTGTTTTGTTTTATCTGCCATTTCAGTGAGGGCAATTGAACTAACAGGAACATCACTCCAAAGACTGATTTATAATTTTCTTATTGTTTCTCTTTTTGGGCCTAAGTGCTTTAGAACTCATGCACAAAGAAGTCTCTGAGAGAAAGCCGTGCCTATAATGATATTGAAGCTCTCTAGGAAACAACATAAATATGGCATAAGCATAGTAGTACCATTAGGCTAAGTAGAACTAAACTATAAGTAATATGTAAAATAAGGGATTGCTGAGATGTCCTGCTTCCTTGAGAATCAGAGTTTGGATTGGAATGAAATCAACTAAGAAGGAAAGGCAAGCCACATCTACTATAATCTTATACACATGCATAACTTTACACATCAATGCATATAAACACACACATACACATAGAGGTATTGGATAATCTTTTGTATATAAATATATTTTATTTTTAAATTTAAATTTAAATTAGAAACAGGGTTGCTTCACATGTGAATTCCAGGTCCCTCTCCGTTTCCCTCCCCTCCTTCCATGCCCTCCCACCAACCCCCCAATATCCCATCATTTCCCCAGGGAAGGTGAGGCCTTCCATGGGGGTGTCCATAGTCTGTCATTTCATCCAGGGCAGGGCCTAGAATGTTATTAACTGACTAGATTTCATGCCTATAACAACATTATTTATTTATGTATTTACATATACACATGTGAAATTATAAGGGCTAATAACTCAAGTCCCTACCCAAGAAAACATGGTCCCTTTTTAATTTCCTAGGTACTGCAATTGCTTCATGTTACATGGTCACATCTACAGATCTGTAACTCGGATCCACAAATAAGGGGAAGAATTTGGTGTTTGTCTTTCTCGGTCTGGGCTAACTCACTTATTCATTATCATTTCTAGTTTTATCAATTTGCCTGATAATTTCATTTATCTTTACACAAGAATTGTACCCCATTGTGAAAATATAGCACATTGCCATTATACATTAATTAGCTGAAGATTATTTTGGTTTCTCCCATTTACTAGTTATTGTGAATATCCTGGCCATTTACCTGGCTGAGTAACTATCTAGAATAGAATGCTGAATCATTTGCATATTCATCAAGGAATCCTATAGCATTTTTATTTGGTAGGTCTGTTTTTAGCCTTTTTGGAATGAGCAAAACATAATACAGCACAGAGAGACATTTTCCAGTAGCATAAAAAAGCAATAATCAGCATGAAAATGATGGAATACCATTGTCAACTGTACATCAGACAATGTATTAATATTTAGAATATATAAAATACTAAAAACTCAGCTTTCCAATCCATGAATGCACAAAGGAACTGAAGATATGCAAATCAAAGCAGCCTAAATGTCAAATTTGTATTTTTAAAGTGTTCAATATCCTTAGTCATCAGGGAAACACAAAGATACAACAGGATTCCCTTCTACTATATTGAAAATGAAAATTTTGATGATATTAAATAATAACTTTTGTGGAGCCCTGAAAAAATTAACTCTTTTAATATGGCGGTGGAAATGTCTTTCTCCTGACACTATTAAAATTTATATGAAGCTTTGTAAACAATCTCAAATTAAGATTATCTTATTATCATAAGACATCCCAGGTTTGGTGTTCCAAAGGAATCTATATCAACATATTACAGAGAAATATTCATATCCATATTTCTTGGTTACACATTTATAATGCACAGGAACTATAGCTAATCTAAACATTCATTAGCAGTTGAATCTTCAAAGAAATATAAAAGTTATATATTTTGGATACTAATCTTCAAATTTGGGGTAAATTAAAATCTTTTCCTGTTTTGTAGGCTGTCCCCTTATCAGAACAATAATTTCCTTTGCCTTACAGAAGCTTTCAATTTCATGAGATCCCATTTATTGTGTTAATTTATTTTTTTTATTTTTTGAGACAGGGTTTCTCTGTATTGTTTTGTAGACTGTCCTGGAACTCACTCTGTAGGCCAGGCTGGCCTCAAACTCACAGAGATCCACTTGCCTCTGCCTCCCAAGTACTAGTTTTAAAGGTGTGTACCACCAACACCCGGGAAGTGTTAATCTTAATGCTTGTCTAATAGTGTTCCATTTAGAAAGTTTTGTTGTGAGTCTATGTCTTTAAGGCTATTCCCCACTTTCTCTTCTGTCAGGTTCAATGGTTTTATGATGATGTTTTCAAAGTATTTGAACTTGAGTTTTTTGTATGAATATGGGTCCATTTGAATTCTTCTACACACAGACATCCAGTTATAACTATACCATTCATTGAAGAGAGTAACTTTTTTTTTGGTTTTTACCTTACAGGGTTTCTCTGTATTGTTTCAGAGGCTGTCAGTCCAGCCTGGCCTCAAACTCACGAACATCCGCCTGCATCTGCCTCCCGAGTGCTGGGATTAAAGGCATGCGCCACCACCACCTGGCAAAGAGAGTAACTATTTTCCAGTGGCAATTCTGGCTTCTTTATCAAAATCAGGATTTGTGTCTGGGTCTTCAATTCAATTACATTGATCCATGTGTTGTTTTTAACACTAGTACCATGTGATTTTTATTTCTATATCTCTGTAGTAATGGGGGAAGTCCTGTGTATATGTCAATAAAGCACTATTGGCCAATAGGGAACTAAGATAGGTGTGACTAGGAGTCGAGGAGGACTCTGGCTAGGAGAAACACAGGAAGTCAAGATGTAACGCCATGGGGTAGGAAGCCCGGAAAACTCTCCAGTAAGAGAAATACTTAGATTAACAATTATGGGGTAATTACTTAAGTCAGAGCTAGCCAGTAAGAAACAAGCAAGGCCAACAGCTTCATAATTAATATAGCCTCCTGTGTGTTTATTTTGGAGGGATGCGGCTCTGGAAACAGGCTGGCAGGAGGCTTCTCTTTACATAATGGTGATCAGGAGTGGGATCATGAATTTCCATGCAGAATGACAAAAGGTTTAAAGGAATTTTAGAAACAAAAGAACAGAGAGAAGCACAGCTTCTTGGTAGCAGAATTTTCTCAGGTATGCTCTGTTTTGCTAGCAACAAACAGAGATTCATGCAGCTGGCTTAAGTGAGGCTGCCTGACATAGCAAAAACAACAACAACAACAACCACAACAACAACAACAAAAAAAACCAGGAAGGTTCTTTTAAGAGGCTCTGCTAAGGATTCAAGGGTGTGTACATACAGCTGGAAGTGCCAGTGACCACATCTCCAAGCCGGCAGGTTTTGCTGGATCTCAGCATAGACGGACACAATGAGCTGGAATCACGCTTACGCCCGCCATCTTGAAAAACAGCAGTTTAAACAGTCGTGGTTTTAACAGATAAGACACGTGGCCAGAAAACCATAAAGATTTACAGTAAAGTCAGACTTGGCTTAACAAAAACCTCTAAAGGTATACAGTGTGTTTAAAAATATACATAATGAGAGAGAAGCTGGCTGTGGTGGCACACATGGTGGGATTTGCTGCAGAGGCAGAGGCAGGCAGTTTTCAAAACAGAAACCATGTCTCAGAGAAAAATGAATCCAAGTAAAAGAAATAGAATAATAATAGATAAATAAATAAGCCACATAAAGATGGAAAATACAAAGAGAGTCTGGATACTGTATGCTATTGTGTTTTTCAGTTTTTTGATTGCTCAGGACGGAATAACTACTAAAGTACACTTGATTATAAATGCTGCAGAATTAATTCAACTTATATCTTTTGAAAATGCCTTTACTTCAAAATTTAAGTATAAGGATATGTTACTTGGAAAAGGAGTTTTTGGTTATGTTTCTACCAAAAATGAAAAGCTGAGGATTCCTTCCAGGCTTCTGTGGTTTGATGAACCAAGACCCCTGGAAGCAGTGGACCAGGTGTTCCAACAATTGAAACTGCTAAGATGATGCAGTCTTACAGACCCTGAAAACACAGACTTATACAGGTTTTTGAGATTTGTCATGATCCCCATGGTGTAAACAGCGCCCCCTCCCAACACGAAGCAGTTTGGAATGAGTGTCGACCTAATTCCCATCTTGTTTATAAATCTTTGTTTTCATTTAAATGGGGTTGTTTATAACTGGCTAATGATCACAGCCAATCTCTTTTTAATGGTCAAAAGAGGATTTATGGTATGGGTATGTTTTTTTTCATTTATTGATACAAATTCAAGGTCAACTTTGTGATGTGTATATTTCTACTCTTGATTAAGTATTGTGCTTATACTGATCTTTTAAAACATAATGCATAATTAAATACAGACTATAGATAGTTACTTATAATAGTCAGAATCCATAGTTAGGTAAGTTAGGTTTTCTAGATATATAGAGATGTATTTGAGACAGATAGATAGTCTTCAAACCGTTCGAAGACCTTCAGAAAATGGCATTTAAAGTGGCTTAGGGTTTTTCTTGACAATGAGAAATGTCTACTCCTGGCAGCACCAATTAAGTCTAGATGGGCATCGAAGAAACACATTATGGAGTTTGCTTTCGGCATGGCAAGGTTAGCCATTTGGGCAAAAAACTGCTCTTGTCTGGACTCTTTGACTGTTGTTCTATAAACTGGACATGTAGGACCAACAGTAAAGTGACTGCTGAACTCAAACAGTCCTTCAGGGTTCCTGATTCATGGAAGAGTCTACGAGACTTTCTGAGGATACAGAAAACTGACTAACAGACTGCCAATGCAGATGGACACTTTGAAATTTCCTGCTTTGCTGAGAAGTACTCCAGACACATTGTGGCCTTATGGGCTGAAGATGGATGCCCCCAATGTTACAGAGGAACTTCAGGTGACTGTTCAGGTAGCAAGATGTCTCTGTCAATTCTAGTGTTTATATATTATTCTTCTGTGGTCTTTGATGGAGTTGAAGACATTTATAATTATACTTTGCCTTATTTATGATAAAAGATAAGCTACATATAGAACTTTGGACTCACAAGGATGGGATAAATGCCATTTTCTTTAAATCTTGCTAAATGTTGATAGACAAAATATTGTAACTATGTTCTTACTTGATAACTGTTCTTTTATATATAATTTGTCTATGTTAAAGTTAAGACGTTTCTTTTTGTTTAGACAGAAAAGAGATGATGGGAGAAGTCCTGTGTGTATGTCAATAAAGCACTGTTGGCCAATAGGGAACTAAGATATGTGGGACTAGGAGACGAGGAGGACTCTGGCTAGGAGAAACACAGGAAGTCAAGATGCAATGCCATGGGGTAGGAAGCTCGGAAACTTCTCCGGTAAGAGAAATACTTAGATTAACAATTATTGTGTAATTACTTAAGTCAGAGCTAGCCAGTAAGAAACAAGCAAGTCCAACAGCTTCATAATTAATATAGCCTCCTGTGTCTTTATTTGGGACTGATGTGGCTCTGGAACCAGGCTGGCGGGAAGGCTTCTCTTTACAGTGTAGTATAACTTAAAGCCAGGAATGAGAAGAATTTCAGCAGTTATGTTATTGTTCAAGAATAATTCTCAGGTTTTCTCGTTTGTTTTTCAATGCAAGGGTGAGAATTGTTCTTTTCTAGTTCTCTGAAGTATTGTGTTGAAATTTTGATGGGGATTGCATTCAATATGAAGATTGTTTTTGTAGCATAGCACTTTTTCTGATCTAAAAGGATGGGAGATCTCTTGATCTTCTGCAATATTGTTCAATGTGTTAGACTAGTCTTTTCCTAGATTGGTTAGAGTTGCCCCACGATATTTTATAATATTTCAAGCTATTTTGAATGTTATTGTTTTACTGATTTCTTCCTCAGTATCTCATTTGTGCATAAGTGGGCAACTGATTTTTGTGAGTTAATTTCTTATTCAAGAACTTATCAGATATAGGTGTTTCCCCATGAAATTTTTATGGTCACTTATATATACTATCATATTATTTACAAAGAAAGACACTTCCTCTTAATGTCATTACTAAGGAGATCCCCTTGGATTCCCTCAGCTTTCTTATTGTTCTAAGTAATACTTCAAGAACTCTATTGAAGAGATATGGAGACAGGATTCAACCTTGTCTTTTTCCTGATTTTAAAGAAATTTCTTTGTGTTTCTCTACATTTGGACTACTGCTAGGACAATAATGACACAGAATTTATGGGACTATGCAACCAATGTCTGATGTGATTTTAGGCCCATGCCACAGATGGAACCCTATAACCAATGCTGCTTAGTAACCAAGAACCAGAGAATAGAAAACCCAGAGACATAGAGTTAATCATATACAACTGGTCTAAAAAATGTATCAATAAATAACACCTAGCAATATTCTGTTATATTCATATGTCAGTGCCTTATTAGGTCTGTATCAGAGTAATTGCTGCACTTGGTCTGATAATCAAGTAGGACTGCCATGCTGGCAACAAACAGAGATTGCAGTATTTTCCCTGGACAGGAAAATATTGGGATCCTCTCCAAATCCCAATGAGCATCTCACAAATCATTCTTTTTATACACCATAAATTATTTTCTTTGCACAACTTAAGTTTTAAACTGTGGAGACCACAAGGGCCTGGGGAGTAGGGAAGATATTTTGCTATGATTCATGACACCTATTTTTCTTTTTTTGTCTTTTTTAAAATGTAAATCATAAACAAGTTTGTTTTATATGTTAAACCCTGTTCCTTCTACCTCCCCTCCTTTATTCCTCCCCCCATCCCACCCTTTTCTGCTCCACAGGGAGTGTGAGGCCTTCCATGGAGGAACTTAAAAATATCATTTGGAGCAGTGCTTAGGGCCACCCCCATGCATCTGGAGTGAGAGAGTATCTCTCTATGTGGAATGAGCTCCCAAAATCCATTTGTGTACTAGGCACAAGTATTGATCCACATGCCGCATAGAATGTTAGGGATCCTAAATGACACCCACAATCAGAAGGTGTGGGTTGGCCCTATGCTGGTTTCCTAGCCATTAGTCTGGAGTTCATGAGTTCCCCCTTGTTTAGGTCAGCTGTTTCTGTGGGTTTCTTCAGCCTGGTCTTGACCCCTGTGCTCAACACTCCTCCCTCTCTGCAACTGGATCCCAGGAGTTCAGTTCAGAGTTTAACTGTGGGTGTCTGCTTCTGCTTCTGTCAGCTACTGGATGAAGGCTCTAGGATGGCATATAAAGTAGTCATCAATCTCAATATCGGGGAAGGGTATGCAATGTAGCCTCTCCACTATTGCTTCGATTAATAGTTGGGGTCATCCTTGTAGATCTCTGGACTTTTCTGTAGTGCCAGATTTCTCTTTAAAACTATAATGACTCCCTCTATTATGGCATCTCTTTTCTTGATCTCCTCTATTCTTCCCCGGACTCAATCTTCCTGGCCCCTCATGTCTACCTCTTCCCTCTTCTCCTCACTTTCTCTTTCTCCTAAAACCCTCCCGAAACCCCATGCTTCCAATTAGCTCAGGAGATGTGTCCCTTTCCTCTTCTCCAGAACACCATGCATGTCTCTTTAGGGTCCTCCTTGTTTCCAGCTATTGTGGCAGTGTGTTTTGTAGGCTGCCAATCTTTGCTGTATGCCCAAAATCGATACATGAGTTAGAATATACAGTGTTTGTCTCCTTTTGACTGAGTTACCTCACTCAGTCAGGTTTCTTCTAGTTGCATCTATTTGCCTGTGAATTTCAAGATTCCACAGTTTTTTTTTCTCCTGAGTAGTACTCCATTGTATAAATGTTCCACTTTTTCTCTATCCACTCTTCAGTTTAGTGGCATCTAGGTTGCTTCCACGTTCTGGCTATTACAAATTATGCTTCTATGAATATGGTTGAACAGATGTCCTTGATGTATGAATGTGCACATTTTGGGTATATGTCTAAGAGTGCAATATCTGGATTTTTTGGTAGACTCATTCTCAATTTCCTGAGGAACTACCATACAGATATACACAGTGGCTGTATAAGTTTGCACTCCCAATTCTCCACATCCTCTGTAGCATAAACTGTCATTGGTGTTTTTGGTTTTAGCCATTTTGACAGGAGTTGTTTTGATTTGCAATTCCCTGATGGTTAAAGATGTTGAGCAATTTCTCAAGTGTCTTTTAGCCATTTTAGATTTGTCTATTAAGAAAGCTCTATTTAATTCTGTACACCACCTTTTAATTGGATCATTTGGTGTTTTGGTGATTAGCTTTTTAAGTTCTTTCTTTATTTTGGAGATCAGCCCTCTGTCAGATATGGGGCTGGTAAATATCTTTTCCCATTATGTGGGCTGCATTTTTGTATTGTTGACAGTGCTTTGCCTTACAGAATCTGCTCAGTTTCACCAGTTCCTATTTATTGTCGAACTCAGTGTCTGTGTTACTGGTATTATGTAGGAGTGAACCCCACAAAGCTATCTGCCCAACAGGGCGGGGTCAAGGTAGAGATAAAAGGAAGTGAAAGGAAAGGGGGCTTCCCTTTTTTTCTCCTGGAAGCCAGCCACACTTCTAACACCTGGTCTGTGCGACTCTCTCTCTCTCTCTGGTAAATAAATATATTGTTTTCCCTACATAGCATCGAATATCATTGTATCATACAGAAAACAGTCTCTTATACCAATTCATTCAAGGGTCCTTCCCACTTTCTCTTCTAAGAGGTTCAGTGTGGCAGGATTTATGATGGGGTCTTTGATCCATTTGGACTTAAGTTTTGTGCATGGCGAAAGATATGGATCTATCTGCAATATTCTACATGTCTGCATCCAGTTATGCCAACACCATTTGTTGCGGATGCATTCTCTTTCCATTGTGTAACTTTAGAATCTTTGTTAAAAACCATGTGTTTATACATGTGTGGGTTAAAACAGGGTTTTAATTGGATTCCATTGTTCTACTTGTCTACTTTTGTGTCAATACCAAGCTGTTTTCAGGACTATGGCTCTATAATAGAGTTTAAAATCAGTGACAGTGATGCCTGCACAAGTTGCTTCATTTTAAAGGATTGTTTTGTCTTTTATTTTTCTATATAAATTTGAGTATTGTTCTTTCAAGGTCTGTGAAGAATTGTGTTGGCATTTTGATGGGAATTACACTGAATATGTAGTTTGCTTTTGTGAAGATGCCATTTTTACTATGTTGATCCTACTACCCAAAAGAATGGGAGATCTTTCCATTTACTGGTATATTCTTTAATTTTTTACCTTATAGACACAAAGTTCTTAGTGTACAGGTCTTTAATTTGTTTGGTTATCATTATCCCAAGATTTTTTATTTTGTTTGTGGCTATTGGAAAAGGGAAAGCTTCTGTGATTTCTTTCTCAGTCCATTTAACATGTGGATATTGTAGGGCTACTGAATTTCTTTTGAGCTAGTCTCATATCGTGCCCCTTTGTTGAAGGTCTTTATAAGCTGTTGCAGCTCCCTG
This sequence comes from Mesocricetus auratus, assembly GCF_017639785.1. Taxonomy (NCBI): domain Eukaryota; kingdom Metazoa; phylum Chordata; class Mammalia; order Rodentia; family Cricetidae; genus Mesocricetus; species Mesocricetus auratus. Next base: position 1,418,957 of record NW_024429190.1, read on the forward strand.
GTAGACTTTCTTTAGTCACTTATATGAACTATGATATCATTTCCAAATGGTGAAAATTTGACTTCTTTCTAAATTGTATCCCCTTGTCCTCCATTGGTTGTCTTATTATTCTATCTAGATCTTCAGTTACAATAATAAAGAGAAATGGAATGGACAGCCTCTTCTTTTTCCTTATTTTAGAAGAATCATGTTGAGTTCCCTCTGCCATTTAGTTTGATGTTGGCTGTTGGTTTGCTGTATATTTCTTTTATTGTGTTCATGTATTTTCCCATTATCTATGATCTCTCCAATACCTTTATCATGAAGGGGTATTGGATTTTGTCAAGGGCTTTTTCAGTATCCAGTGAGATGACTATTTGTTTTTTCTTCTTCAGTTTGTTTATATGGTAAATTACACTGGTGAATTTTCCTATGTTCAACTATCCTTGAATCTCTGGGATGAAGCCTACTTGATCATTGTGAATGATTTTTCTGATGACTTCTTGGATTTGATTTGCCAGCATTTCTTTGAGTGTTTTTCCATCAATATTAATGATAGATATTGGTCTGTAGTTCTCTTTCTTAGTTGTATTTTTGTATGGCTTGGCCCACAAGGTAATTGTAGTCTCATACAAAGAGTTTGTCAATGACCTTTCTGCTTCTATTGTGTGGAACACTTCGAGGAGAATTGGTATTAGCAGTTCTTTGAAATTCTGGTAGAAATCTGCACTGGAGCCACCTGGACCTGGGCCCTTTTTGGTTGGGAGACTTTTGATGACTAATTTTATTTCATTAGAGTTTAATAGACCCATTTAAATTGCTTATCTGTTCTTGATTTAATTTTGGCATGTGATATCATTCCAGAAAATTTTCCATTTCCTTTACATTTTTTTAAATTTTGGGTAGTACAGGTTTTCAAAGAATTACCTGATGATTCTCAGGCTTTCCTCAATGTCTCTCGTTATGTCCTAGTTCTCATTTCTGATTTTGTTAATTTTCATGTTCTCTCTCTGCCTTTTGTTTAGTTTGGATAAAGGTTTGTCTATCTTCTTGATTTTTTGAGGAACCAAACTTTGTTTGATTGATTCTTTGCATTGCTTTCGTAGTTTCTTCTTTATTGATTTCAGGCCTCTATTTGATTATTCCTGGCATTTACTCTTCAATGGTGAATTTGCTTCTTTTTGTTCTAGAGCTTCTAGTGCTGTTAATTCTCTAGTGTGACTATTCTCCTGTTTCTTCATGTGGCCACTTAGTTCTATGATCTTTCCTTTTTGCACTGCTTTTAAAGTGTCACATTTTTTGTAACTCTTGATTTTGGTATATTGCCAAGAATGTGTTTGATTTTAGAGAAGGTTCCATGTGGCACTGAGAAGAAGGTATATTCTTTTGTGTTTAGATGGAATGTTCTATAGATGTCTTTTATCCCCATTTGGGTCATAACTTCTAGTAGTTACCTTGTTTCTTTGTTAAATTTCCGTTTGGTGGGCTTCTCTAGTGGTGAGAGTGGTGTATTAAAGTCTCCCACTATATGTGTGTGAGATGTAAGATGTGATTTGAATTTTAGTAAAGTTCCTTTTATAAATGTGAATGCCTTTGTATTTGTGGTATAGATGTTCAGAATTGATACTCCATCATGATAAATTTCTCCTGTGATGAATATGATATGACTTCCTTCATCTCTTTTGATTGATTTTAGTTTAACGTCTAATTTGTTAGATATTAGGATTGTTACACCTGATTGATTCTTGGGTCCATTTTGATTGCAAAATCTTTCACAACCCTTAACTCTGAGGTACTGTCTGTCTTTGAAGTTGAGGTGTGTTTCTTGTATGCAGCAAAAGGATGTATTCTATCTTCAGTTCCATTCTGTTATCTGTGTCTTTTTATAGGCAAGTTATGACCATTAATATTGAGGGATATTAGTGACAATTGATTGCTAATATTTTTTTTGTTTTGGATATATTGGTGGTGGTGGTATTGTGTGGGCATTTGATGCCCTTTTTTCCTTTTGCTATTGGTTAGGTGGCATTATCTATTGCCTTTGATTTTGTGGATATAGTTAACTTCCTTCAGTTGGAGTTTTTCTTTCAGACATTTCTTTAGAGCTATATTAGTGGATAATAACTGTTTAAATCTGGTTATGTTATGGATTATCTTGTTTTCTCCAACTACAGAGATTACAAGCTTTGCTGGTTATTGTAGTCTGCTTTAGCATTAGTGGTCTGTTAGTGTTGGTTGAATGTCTTTCTAGTACTTTCTGGCTGTCAGAGTTTCCATGGAGAAGTCAGGTGTAACTGTGATAGGTTTGCCTTTAAATGTCACTTGGCCTTTTTACTTTGCTGATGTCAAGATTTTTCTTTATTCTGTGTATTTGATGTTTTGATTATTATGTGGCAAGCAAGCATTTTTTGTGGTCTACTCTATTTGGTGTTCTGTAAACTTCGTGTTCTTCCATTGGCATGTATTCCTTTAGGTTGGGAAAGTTGTCTTCTAAGATTTTGTTGACTATGTTTCTTGCACTATTGAGGTGGGATTCTTCACCTTCTTCTATACCTATTAATCTTGGATTTGATCTTTTCACAGTGTCCCATATTTCCTGGATATGTTGTGTTAGGGATTTGTTGGACTTGAGATTTTCTTTGGTTGATGAATCTGTTTCTCCTAATATATGTTCAGTGACTGAGATTCTCTCTTCCATCTCTTGTATTCTGTTGGTTATGCTTGCATATGTATTTCCTGATCATTTACCCAGTTTATCTATTTCCATAATTACCTCCGACTGTTTTTTTATTGTTTCTATACTTCAACTTTCAAACTTTGTACTATTTGAATTGTTTCTTGCAAGTCCATTTCTTGAACCTTTTGTTTGTTTTTCTTCAGTTTCTTTAAAGGATTTTCTTATCAGCTCTTTGCAGGTCTTTATCACCTTAATGTTGTTTTATGGTCATCCTTTTCTGATTCATCATACTTGCTGGGGTAGAGTCCGTAGACTTTCATTTCATTGTGTCATATTGATCTTTCTGTTGTTGACTGTGTTATTATACTGTAGTCTTCCCATCCTGTCTTCTAGTGGATACAGGTGGGGTCTCTACATCATTTGTTAGGTATGAGACCAAGGTTCTTTTCCAGTGGGTGTTAGCAGGTCCAATATTCTGATATCTCTCCTCTTCCCATGGGTGGAGACAGGACTTGCATTGAGATGCTGGCAGAGTATGGATGTGCTGGTCCACCAGGATGGGTTTCCCCAGTGCACTGAATGGCAGGTAAAAACAAGTCCATGATTATCTTCTACTGTGGGTGGGTGGGTACAGAGATAGTGCCTTGATTCTGGAAGTCTCTGTATAGGCTTGTTCTCTGTATGTATGGTTTCCCAGGCCTCAGGAACCTCTGAGCAAGGCACCAGAAGGCAGGCTAGAAATAGGCCCATGGTTGCCTCCTTGAGCTGACATGGTACTCATGCCACTCTTTCACAGGACTATCGATGGGTTGGTACACTGAGATATGTTCTCCTGTGTGCAGTCCCTAGGAATCAGCTGACTCCCAGCAGGACAATGGAAGGCATGATGATTCATTATATTTTAATTAAGACATCCCTTCATGTGGTGGTGGATCCAATGGTAGATTTTGTGTCATGGGCCTGTCATAGCACATTCCAGAGAAAAAAGTTTCCACTAGCATGTCATAAGGCTCTTTTGAGGTTTACCATCTTTGACTCTGTCTACTCACCGTATCCCATGTCTCCAAGAGTAGGGTTCCCTGTTTCAGTAACAAAGGATGACATTGCTGTACAAATTATAAGAAGGTTGTTAGCTGAGAAGAAGCTACATGATATCAATAATGCATCTTCATTCTTTAGACTCTTTATTGCCCTTGATTTCTCAAGTATATATTTTTAGTTCTTGCCTTATGCTTTCTTAGCCTTTCCTGGTAAGGTGTCTGTGGTACACAATGTGAAGTCCTATCCACACTACCACCAAGAGGCTTACCTCCTCAGGAACTTGTTCCAGTGCCAACCTTCAGGAATCTAGCACCAGTGTGGTTCTGATCCCAAAGAACATGTATAGAATCAGCAAGGGAATGGAGACTGGCAGGATCTGAAGGTAAATGGGGATGGCTGCCATTTATCGAAAAAAGTGACTGCATCATTTGTACACCATAATGACACAAGGAAAAAAGGGAACAAAGGGACATATTAACTGCAGTGTGACATGTGAACAGGGATTCAGAAATCTAACATTTACCTTGAGTTTACAGGCTTCAGTTATATGTTAATGAAAAGACCACAAGTTCAGCTTGACAGAGGTAGGAATATATCTCTTTTCAGGAAGCAGGAACATCCTTTAAGGCCTTGAGAAATTTGAAACTTTTGTCTAAATGACTGATCGTGACCTTCTTGAGTATCAGAAACTCCATTATATTTCAGGCATATTTTTTTTGTTTTGTTTTTTGTTTGTATGGCTTAGTTTATCCAAATAACTAAAGCTTAAAGACAGCAAAGACAAAGCTTTAAAATGTTGTGAACCTGAGTAGACCTTATGTATTTATAAATCTTGAATATCAAGCCAATGTTTCTTACCAAATTTTAAAGAAGCTTGATGTCAACTTGTGTGGGAGGAGGCAGAATTATCACACTATACGGTTCCATGGTGTTGGGGATATATTTTCTGAAGAATTATTTTGTTGTATAAGGCTGTCATTGTATATATTTATGTCCTTCAAAACCTGTGAGAGCTGAAGATACTTTTTAAGTTTTAATTACTATACCTAAGAGATCCATGAAAAACATGTCTTTGATTTGTTAAATCTCTGGGTCAAGGACAGATAGTTCCTGAAATGTTGGAGGGTATTGTTTATGGGAGATAAAAAGTGACATGTTTTCACTTCCCTAAATATGTTTGTTTGACCCATCTGCACTGGATGTGCTTAATCATATGCGGGCAGGAAATACATCAGGAGGTTAAATTGTCCCTGATTGGATCCGATGGGAAATGCAGTTATGGATTTTCCTTCTTAACTCCTTGCAAAATTTGATTCTCTGTCATTTCTTAAGAACATGGGTATGAACTTGGCCACAGCTTATCCACCTGACTACTATTTAATTGAATCTTGCTTCAAACTTAAGTAAGATTGTGATGTAATTATCAACCAGTAGGACTAACAGCCATGCAGTCCATGACAACAGTGTGTGAATGGATAACCCATATCTTTACTGATGAGGAAACATGCCATGCCATCCTGCTATTCAGAATAGTGCCCAATGTAAGTACATATGTACTGTTTATTTCTGAAATTTTTGAATTGATAATTTAGAACTGCTGGAAACTGAAAGTATAAATTTGAAACTAAGAGTTGTTCTGTCAATACTCTAAATCTTTAGGGAACTGAGTTTCTTGTTACTTTTCAAGATGTTGCCAGTCACACTACGGAATGCCATTGCATAACTTTACAGGCAGCCTTGAGGACAAAAGCAGATATAGCTCATCATTGTCAAGAAAGTGTTGAACTCCTCACAGCAATGAGAAATAAAGCCTTTCTAACAGCCTGCTTGAGTGAAGAAATAAAGTTCCATACATAGAAAAGTCAGGTATCAACAATAGTACGCTTAGACTTAAAATGTATTAATTTTCATTTTTGAAAATTCCAGTGAAATTGGGATGGATTTTTAACATATAGAGACAGAAATAAATGTCTGTAGCCATAATTACATGCAATAAATTAGACATGTCATTATGGATAACTAAAAGAACACAAGGCTAGATATGTCATGTGTGGGATCGGGGAGGAACCTACTACTATTATTCTGGTAAAAGAACATAACAATAAAGTGACTCTTAATGAAATAGTACTATACTAAAGGATCAATGCATAATTAAGCCCTTGTCATTCTTTAGTAGCAGCGTAGAGATCCATGATGTGCAGAAAGTGTGAGAATTTGGACACTCAGTAATAAATGGAGGGTTTTATTAAATATTCTCCTCAGTGATCAGTGATCTATACAGAAGAGATTTAAAAATGTATGAACCAGAATTTCATAGAAATAACATTTACCAGACAAAACAGTTCTCATGCACTTATGAAACAAAAGCAACTCTGAAGGAATATACAAGACCTCAGCAAGTTCAAGACAAAATCCCAAAAGGTAGAATCTTTAACCAAGAATATTTATTTTCATTCATTGAATTGTTACTGAATAGATAGATAACACCACTTCACGGCATACCTCAAGCTCGAGAATAATTGGCCAACACAGACTGAACTCTATATGTTTTTTCTGTGTGTTTTTTTAGAGAAAAGACCTACATGAAGTTTGATGGGTAAAGAGGTCAAAAAAGATCTGGAAGAAACTAGTGAGGGGGAAAGAATTTAAACAAATATGTCATATGAAATTCTCAAAGGAATACATTCATTTCTAAAACAAAGGAAATATGTGTCAACTCCATTGACTCTGTAAAGTTATTATAAAACAACAGTAAAATCAACAAAGCCCCCCAATTATCTAATTAAAAAGTATCAACTATGTTGATTTCTGTTTTCTTCCCCAATACTTAGAAAGGAATTATTTTATAATACCAGTTCAAAAATTTTTCTTATATTGATATTCAATAGCCAACTCCACATAGAGGAATACTCTCCCAGCCTATACACATGGCTGCTTCAAATAATATGACAATCTTTGAAGATCCCTCATGGAAGTCCTCACCTTCTCATAGGGAGAAGAAAGGTGATGGGACAGAGGGTTGGTGGAGTGACAGGGAAGGAGGGGAGGGAGAGGGAACTGGGATTGACATGTAAAACAAGCTTGCTTCTAATTTAATTGAAAAAAAAGATTTAAAAAGACTAAACAAGAAAATTAAAATGAAAATTAGATTTCTCTAACACATGTTGAACTCCATAGCCTCAATGTGTCACAAAAGAGGAAAAAAATTAGTATAAAATATAAGTGGTCTAAATGTCAGTTTTATACCCAGAAATGTGTAGCAATAGTAAAAATATGACAAATTAAAAGGTCACACACTTCAGGTGCCAAACTTAACAAGAAGACATGTCATGAGGAAATTATCCTATAGCAACAATTATAGAAAGCAAAATATTCCAAAACTAACTAGACATTTACAAACTAAGATCTACTATGGGAGTGTGAACAGTGATTGAACAGAGATCCGTGTGATTGTGATTGTGATTATTAGATACATATTCACACAGTGCTTTCTCTTTCCAATGTTGTATGAGGAAAATTGTAACAAAAGATTACTTCTGTTATGTTTTAATCTGATTTAACTAAGGTAATAGCAGGTAATTATTCAGATATTTTTGTTCTAACATTGCTACAAAAATAGTTCCATTTTTTAAATTTTCCTAATACTTAAGAATGTTTATAAGGAGTACATTTTCTTCTTTCCTGATGGAGAGCCATTTGAAAGAAAACTTTTCTTCATGGATTCATGAATTTGAACATTTAATTCCCATTTTGGTTGTACTCAGGGGAGATTATACAATTTTTAGGGTTTGGCATTTTGTTAATAATTCATTGGGGGTAGGAATGGGTATTTATCCTCTTACCCTAAATAGTTTGCTCCTTTACTCTGCTTTCTCAGAATTTGATGAAATATGCTCCAACCATTATGGAGATTCCTTCTGGAACCTGTAGATAAAATAAAGATTTTTTTCTATAAATTTTTTTGACCATGATATTTTATCACAGCTATACTGTCTACAATTTCATAAAAATGTTGAACAGAGTAAGGCTAACAATATGAACCAACAAACCATATGTTATGTAATGCCATCTTATGGACATATTTTTATTGCTAATTACTCTGTGTTCAGGACATTTTTTTAAAATTTCATTTTAGATTTTACTATCAACACAAATACAATCATCCACAAATCCCAAGGCAGCTCAAACATAGCACTGTCAAGATTCATATAAGCTACATCATAGTAGTTAGTTTGTGAAATTGTCGATCTATAATAATTTCTCATTAAAATTTTTTTTCTGCTCCTTTGGTTAGGCTTGAGTGTATCTAGTTGTAACGGCATGTAGTTTCTGATTCTGGAAAGATTTCATTGAAATTCTCCTGTTTTTGTCCTTTTCTAAATCTTCACTGGTAGTATTCATGTTTATTGACACATAATATACATAATGTTGTATATTCTCCTTCATACACCAAGGCTCTAGACATAAATTAAAAGTAAGTTATCTCATAATTAGACATTTTACCTAGTCTTCATAATTTTCCTTTCTTGCCTTATTGTGTTAAGGTAACAATGATAATTCACATATTTTATAACTCCATCAAATGTGGTTCCCAATCTAATATCAAAGTTAAACTTGCATGGACTTATCTTTTCCAAAAATAATTTGGTTCATTATCATTTGTCTCTAGCCACAGAGTTTGACACATTTAAACAAGTGAAATGGCGTTTCTAGGACCATGGTGTTATTTATCATGGTGTGGTATCCAATTGCAATAATGCAATGAAAATGCTCTGAACAGGTCACAGGTTTAATGTGTTAAGCACATAAATAAAGACTGCCCAGGGAGAGTGTTAATACATACTTAGTAATTTTTGAATTCACATTCTGCAAGTTCATCCAAAAATTTATGAAGCACGCCAGAGGTTGGCATCCACAGCAATAGAAAAATACTGGAACATATTTCTGGGGGGCAAGACAGAGTCCGTGGCATGGCTTCTTCAGGGATCCAGGTGAAGAGAAACCCATTAGACCCTCCACCATGAATGCCAGAGTCACAGCCTACAGAAAAGTGATATCTACAGTGTTTCTGAAAGCATGAAAGGTAAGTGAGACTCATTTCAATTACTCCCATCCAGACTTATTCTGCCCTATCCAGTGGGTACTGTTTATTAGAGTACATCATTACACATGACCATGTAAATCAAGTGAAATACACGCACCTTACTTTTTCATGTCCGGCACACACACACACACACACACACACACACACACACACACACATATATATATATATATATATATATATATATATATATGTATATATACACCCAGATGCATGTGTATATGTGTTCTACATACATAGACATTGTAAACACACTCTGAAAATAATACTTTTCATTTATAACTATAAATGTATATTCTCTTTTCTTTGACTGTATAACTTAGTAACAGTAAGTGTCATTGACATTTTAAGAATACTCTGTTTTAAGAAAATGAGATTAAATATGACCATATTTCCTTATTTGACACTTAGTAGTATATATTAATCTGGTTATTTTCATTTGGTACTTTACCACAGTGACTATCCCTGTATAAGATGATAAGATACAAAAAAAACAAAATAGAAGATGGAATCATAATGATCATTGTTGTTAAAAAAAAGCTGTTATAAAATGAAGTCAAGAATATCCATTTTCAATGGTGTAGATTTTTCTTTAGAAAAAGGGGAGGTTGCTTTAAAAATGAAAAACAAATATACTAAGAAATTCCTCACACTTTGACATGAAGTTTGAGAAGTAGCAACATATATTCATTTCCATGGTCCCACCAAGCTTGGTATTTTCATGCCTCCTAGCCTGTTTCTAGTTCAGTGGTAACATCCAAGGTTGAGTGCAGTGCTCCAAATCCACAGATCTCTATGGCATGCTGGCCTGACTTCCAGGTTTAGTTTCTAGACTCTGCTTTCTAGTTTCTGTCCCTAAATCCAAGTCTGTGATTATCCTTTAAATTTCTCTCCAGAATTTTTTTAAAACACAGCTTATCATCTAGCCACATGTCTCTTCCCTTCTGTTGTATGTGTTGGTTGATTTTCCATGGCAGATATGTGTCCTGTTCATCAATTCCCTTTAGTGACTATCACCTAGATCCAAAGTACACCAATCAATGGACAAATAAAGGAGACAATCAAAACTAAATAAAATATTTTCCCAACTGAATGATTTACTAGTGAGACTGAGTAGAAAAAACTATCCCAGATATGATAACAGTTTAGCAAAGAAAACATGCTTTGCCAGCTATTTGAATGACAGAAAGAGTGTTTTCACATTAATACCTTCTATTTCAGAAAAAAACATTTCTCTCAGACTATGCAACACATTGATAGGACTGCTATTTTCTCATGGCACAATAGTGGTGCAAAAACACTCTTCAATACATGACTCAGGTGTTATATCCATTAGCAAAGTGTCTTTGTAAGCAGAAGCCCAATCAGTGCATACACTCTGTATGCCTAGGGCAGCAGAGAATCCCAACTTTCCTACATATACTCCCCTGTTGACACATACTACATTGGTCCCATGCTTCCTCTGAGATAATCAAGTGCACTGCCTTCTCAGTACTTGTTCAACTTTAATTTTCCTGAAAAGAATGCTATTTCACAGAATCCTATGGTTTATGCCATGCCTTCTTTCTGGTATCAGCACAAGTGTCCACCCTATAAGAGAATATTCGCAAATACCCTGTTTAAGGTACACATATATATATTTTTTTGGCTTTTCAAGACAGGGTTTCTCTCTGGCTTTGGAGGCTGTCCTGGAACTCGCTTTCTAGACCAGGATGGCCTCAAACTCACAGAGATCCTCCTGCTTCTGTCTCCCAGGTGCTGGAATTAAAGGCGTGCACCACCAACACCCAGTGGTACACATATATTCGAGAAAAAATAGCAAAAAAACTTACCTCATTGTCTGTATAGTACACGTCTGCTTATATCATACTCCTATGCTGTCTTATAATGTAGTACATTTATATATTTATTACTATGACAGTAACATGGCACAGTCCCTTGTATCTATAATTATATCGAAGTGTCTGCCATGCAGGTAATAGAGAATATTTACTGGATGACTGAATGAATTTGGCTCATGTGGATTACATCTTGCGATAAAACATTATGGTAAGAGCTGTGTTCACATGTTTTTCCCCAGATTATCATAAATGGTCATATTCAAATGTCAATATTGAAACACTAAGATAAAACTCAATATATTTTACAGTTTAGTAGCATTTAAATATTCACAATATTCGGTTTCTAAGAACAACATCAACAAATTTCATAGTTTGAGTCCAGCTTCAGGTGACATTAGGTCTCCGGCGGGGACTGCCTGCCCTTCCCCCATCTCCCTTGATCTTCGGGACCGCCCAGCATCCAGAAGACCCGCAGACACAGGAAAGACATCAGCCCCTCCAAGACCCCAACCCCAGCGAGTCCAGCTTCAGGTGAGATTAGGTCTCCGGCGGGGACCACCTGCCCTTCCCCCATCCCCCTTGATCTTCGGGGCTGCCCAGCATCCAGAAGACCCACCCACACAGGAAAGACATCAGCCCCTCCAAGACCACAACCCCAGCGAGTACAGCTTCAGGAAAGACATCAACCCCTCCCAGACCCAACCCCAGCGAGTCCAGTTTCAGAAAGACATCAGCCCCTCCAAAACCCCAAACCCAGCGAGTCCAGTTTCAGAAAGACATCAGCCCCTCCAAGACCCCAACCCCAGCGAGTCCAGCTTCAGGAAATACATCAGCCCTTCCAAGACCCCAACCCAGTGAGTCCAGCTTCAGGAAAGACATCAACCCCTCCAAGACCCCAATCCCAGCGAGTCCAGCTTCAGAAAAGATATCAGCCCTTCCAAGACCCCAACCCCAGCGAGTCCAGCTTCAGGAAAGACATCAACCCCTCCAGGACCCCAATCCCAGCGAGTCCAGCTTCAGGAAAGACATCAGCCCCTCCAAGACCCCAACCCCAGTGAGTCCAGCTTCAGAAAAGACATCAGCCCCTCCAAGACCCCAACCCCTGTGAGTCCAGCTTCAGGAAAGACATCAGCCCCTCCAAGACCCCAACCCCAGCGAGTCCAGCTTCAGGAAAGACATCAGCCCTTCCAAGACCCCAAGCCCAGCGAGTCCAGCTTCAGGAAAGACATCAACCCCTCCAGAACCCCAATCCCAGCGTGTCCAGCTTCAGGAAAGACATCAGCCCCTCCAAGACCCCAACCCCAGCGAGTCCAGCTTCAGGAAATACATCAGCCCTTCCAAGACCCCAAGCCCAGCGAGTCCAGCTTCAGGAAAGACATCAACCCCTCCAGGACCCCAATCCCAGCGAGTCCAGCTTCAGGAAAGACATCAGCCCCTCCAAGACCCCAACCCCAGTGAGTCCAGCTTCAGGAAAGACATCAGCCCCTCCAAGACCCCAACCCCAGCGAGTCCAGCTTCAGGAAAGACATCAGCCCCTCCAAGACCCCAATCCCAGCGAGTCCAGCTTCAGGAAAGACATCAGCCCTTCCAAGACCCCAACCCCAGCGAGTACAGCTTCAGGAGACCTGCCCACATAGCAAAGAAATCAACAATTCCAAGACACCAACCACAGTGAGACCAGCTTCAGGAAAGACATCAGCCCTACCAGGACCCAAACTCCATGTCAGCATCCCCAGGTTCAGCTGCAGGAAGGAAGGAGACCAGTGGAGACGGAAAGACCCCACCAGCACCCACTGAAAGAAGAGATGGGAAGAAGACAGAATAAGAGATCACTCAGCAATAGAAACACCAACATGACCCCACCAGAATCCAGGGATCCAACACCAGCAAGACCTGAAAAGCACTACATAGACGAAGAAGAGGAGACAGACCTTAAAAATTATTTCATGAAGATGATGGAGACCATCAAAGAAGAAACGAGGAAATCTCTTAAAGAAATAGAAGAAAAAAACAAACAAAAAATCCATGAAATGGGGGAAAAAATTAAAGAAATAAACAAATCTCTCAAAGAATCTAAAGAGCACCAAGAAAGAACAACCAAAAAAATCAAGGAAACAACTCAAACAGTTGAAGGATTGAAAGCTGAAATAGAAATGATAAAGAAAACACAGAATGAAGGGATGCTGGAAATAGAAAAGCTGGGTAAACGATCAGGAACTACAGATGCAAGTATCACCAACAGAATACAAGAGATAGAAGAGAGAATCTCAGGTGTTGAAGACTCATTAGAGGATATAGAGTCGTCAAACAAAGAAAATCTCAAAACCAACAAATCCTTAACACAAAATATCCAGGAAACATGGGACACCGTGAAGAAGCCAAACCTAAGAATAATAGGTATAGAAGAAGGTGAAGAAATTCAACTTAAAGGTACAGAAAACATATTCAACAAAATCATAGAAGAAAACTTCCCTAACCTAAAGAAAGATATGCCTATGAAAGTACAAGTATCTTACAGAACACCAAATAGGCTCGACCAGAAAAAGAAGTCACCTCACCATATAATAATCAAAACATCAAACCTACAGAGTAAAGAGAAAATATTAAGAGCAGCTAAAGAAAAAGGCCAAGTAACATACAAAGGCAGACCTATCCGAATTACACCTGACTTCTCAATGGAAACGATGAAAGCCAGAAGATCCTGGACAGATGTCCTACAAATGCTAAGGGAACAAGGATGCCAGCCCAGGCTACTATATCCAGCAAAGCTCTCAATTACCATAGATGGAGAAAACAAAATATTCCATGACAAAGCCAGATTTAAACAATACGTATCCATGAATCCAGCTCTACAGAAAATGCTAGAAGGAAAACCTAGAGCCAAGGAAGATAACTACATTCAAAAAGACACAGGCAATATATAATGACACTTTACAAAACACCAAAAGATAAAGGGAGGAGAAACTACACAAAATAACTTCACTAACAATAAAGCAAGCACAAGCTAGGATTACCAATCAATGGTCATTAATATCCCTCACTGTCAACGGCTTAACTTGCCTATAAAAAGACACAGACTAGCAGAATGGGTACGAAGACAGAACCCTTCCTTCTGCTGCATACAAGAAACACATCTCAACATCAAAGACAGACGTTATCTCAGAGTAAAGGGTTGGGAAAAGATCTTCCAATCAAACGGTCCCAAGAAACAAGCGGGTGTAGCAATCCTAATATCTAACAAATTAGACTTCAAATTAAAATCAATCAAAAGAGATGAAGAAGGACACTTCATATTCATCAAAGGAAAAATACATCAAGACGAAGTCTCAATTTTAAACGTCTATGCCCCAAATACAAAGGCACCTACATTCGTGAAAGAAACATTACTAAAGCTCAAAATGCACATAAAATCTCATACACTAATAGTAGGAGACTTCAACATTCCTCTCCCACTGCTAGACAGGACCTCCACACAGATATTTAACGAATAAACAAAAGAACTAATAGAAGTTATGACCCAACTGGGTTTAACAGACATCTATAGAACATTCCACCCAAATACAAAGGGATATACCTTCTTCTTGGCACCACATGGAACCTTCTCTAAAATTGACCACATAATAGGAAACAAAGCAAATCTCCACAGATACAAAAAAATGGAATACCCCCTTGTATCTTATCAGAACACCATGCATTAACATTAGAATTCAACAGTAACAAAAATCACAGAAACCCTACAAACTCATGGAGATTGAACAATGCACAATTGCACCATCCCTGTGTAAAGGAACAAATAAAAAAAGAAATTAAAGACTTCCTCGACTTCAATGAGAGTGAAGACACAACATACACAAACTTATGGGACACTTTGAAAGCAGTGCTGAGAGGAAAGTTTATAGCACTAAGTGTCCATAAGAAAATACTGGAGAACAGTCATACTAGAGAATTAATAGCACAGTTGAATGTTCTAGAACAAAAAGAAGCAAACTCCCCCAGGAGGAGCAGACGCCAGGAAATAATCAAATTGAGGGCTGAAATCAATCAAGTAGAAACCAGACAAACACTGAGAAGAATCAATGAAACAAAGAGTTGGTTCTTTGAGAAAATCAACAAAATAGATAAACCTCTGTCCAAACTAACCAAAAGACAGAGGGAGAGCATGCTAATTAACAAAATCAGGGATGAAAAAGTTGACATAACCACAGACTCAGAGGAAATCCAGAGAATCATCAGGGCATACTTTGAAAATCTGTACTCCACGAAATTTGAAAATTTAAAGGAAATGGACAATTTCCTGGATAGATATCACTTGCCAAAAATAAATCAAGAACAGATAAACAATTTAAACAGAACTATAACCCCTAATGAAATAGAAGCAGTCATCAAAAGTCTCCCAAATAAAAAAAGCCCAGGCCCAGATGGCTTCAATCCAGAATTCTACCAGAAATTCAAAGAAGAGATAATTCCAATACTCCTCAAAGTATTCCACACAATAGAAGCAGGAGGCTCACTGCCAAACTCTTTCTACGAGGCTACAATTACCTTGATACCCAAGCCACACAAAGACACAACTAAGAAAGAGAACTATAGACCAATTTCCCTCATGACCATTGATGCAAAAATACTCAATAAAATACTTGCAAACCGGATTCAAGAACACATCAGAAAAATCATCCACCATGATCAAGTAGGCTTCATCCCAGGAATGCAGGGATGGTTCAACATTAGAAAATCTTTCAATGTAATCCACCATATTAACAATCTGCGAAAGAAAAATCACATGATCATCTCACTAGATGCTGAAAAGGCCTTTGACAAAATCCAGCACCCCTTCATGATAAAGGTCCTAGAGAGATCAGTGATAACAGGAATGTACCTGAATATAATTAAAGCAATATACAGTAAACCAACAGCTAACATCAAACTAAATGGAGAGAAACTCAAAGCAATTCCTCTAAAATCAGGAACAAGACAATGCTGTCCACTCTCTCCATATCTCTTCAATATTGTTCTTGAAGTTCTAGCTACAGCAATAAGACAACAAAAGGAGATAATGGGGATACAAATAGGAAAAGAAGAAGTCAAACTTTCACTATTTGCAGATGATATGATAGGTTACATAAGTGACCCAAAAAACTCCACAAGATTACTCCTAGAGCTGATAAACACCTTCAGCAATGTGGCAGGATACAAGGTAAACTCAAAAAAATCAGTGGCTCTATTATATACAGATGAGGAAGTGACTGAGAAAGAAATCAGAGAAACCAAACCCTTTACAATAGCCAAAAACAGCATCAAATATCTGGGGATAATGTTAACCAAGGAAGTGAAATACCTGTATATCAAGAAATTTGTGTCTTTAAAGAAAGAAATCAAAGAAGATACCAGAAAATGGAAAGATCTCCCATGCTCTTGGATTGGTAGGATCAACATAATAAAAATGGCAATCTTGCCAAAAGCAGTCTACAGATTCAATGCAATCCCTATCAAAATTCCATCACAATTCTTCAAGGACCTGGAAAGAACATTAATCAACTTTATATGGAAAAACAAAAGGCCCAGGATAGCTAAAACATCCCTATACAATAAAGGAACTTCAGGAGGCATCACCATACCTGACTTCAAGCTCTATTATAGAGCTATAGTCCTGAAAACAGCTTGGTATTGGCACAAAAATAGGCAGGTATACCAATGGAACCAAAATGAAAGCTCTAATTTTAACCCACACACCTATGAACACTTGATTTTTGACAAAGAAGCTAAAACTGTACAATGGAAAAAAGAAAGCATCTTCAACAAATGGTGCTGGCATAACTGGGTACTGGTACGCAGAAGACTGCAGATAGATCCATGTTTATCGCCTTGTACAAAACTTAAGTCCAAGTGGATCAAAGATCTCAACATAAATCCAGCCACACTGAAACTTTTAGAAGAGAAAATGGGAGATTCTCTTCAACGAGTTTGTACAGGAGACCACTTCCTAAACATAACACCAGTGGCACAGGCACTGAGATCGACAATTAACAAATGGGACCTCCTGAAACTAAAAGGCTTCTGTAAGGCAAAGGACACAGTCAAAAAAACAAAAAGGCAGGCCACAGAATGGGAAAAGGTATTCACTAACCTTACATCTGACAGAGGGCAAATCTCCAAAATTTACAAAGAACTCAAGAAACAAGGCTCCAAAACACCAAAGGATCCAATTATAAGGTGGGGTACAGAGCTAAATAGAGAATTCTCAGTAGAGGAGGCTAAAATGGCCAAGAGACACTTAAGAAAGTGCTCAACATCCATAGGCATGAGGGAAATGCAAATCAAAACAACTCTGAGATACCATCTTACTCCTTTCAGAATGGCTAAAATCAAAAACACCGAAGGCAATTTATTCTGGAAAGGATATGGAGAGAAAGGGACACTCCTCCACTGCTGGTGGGAGTGCCGTCTCATACAGCCTCTTTGGAAATCAGTATGGAGATTCCTCAGGAAAATGGGAATTAATCTACCACAAGACCCAGCAATTCCACTCTTAGGCATATATCCAAATGAGGTAAGTTCATACAACAAGGGCATCTGCTCCACTATGTTCATAGCAGCATTATTTGTAATAGCCAGAACCTGGAAGCAACCTAGATGCCCCTCAACTGAAGAGTGGATAGAGAAAATGTGGTACATTTACACAATGGAGTATTACTCAGCAGAAAAAATAATGGAATCTTGAAATTCGCGGGTAAATGGATAGCACTGGAAGAAACCATCCTGAGTGAGGTAACCCTGTCGCAAAAAGACAAACATGGTATGTACTCACTCATATATGTATTTTAGACATGGATCAGGACAGAGCCAGTTTGCACTTCCACTGATAGAGAGTCTGGGAAACAGGAAAGAACCTAAAAAAAAAGATATGCATATATGCATAGTACCCAAGAGAAGAGGATGGAGACAAGATCCCCTGAATGGATGGGGAACACGGCAGGGAGTGGGGGGGAGTGGGACCTGGGAATAAGAGAGGGGGTGAAAAGGAAGAGAGCGACCTCGAGTGATCTAAAGGGATAACACCAATTGGCAAGCTAAGCAATAGCGGAGAGACCACCTCGAATGCCCATTCCTGATAATGAACTTGATGTCTATAACCATCTGGGAGCCTTCATCCTGTGACTGATGGAAGCAGAGGCAAACACACAATCACTGAACTGAACCCAAGGAACCCAGTGACAGAGAGAGAGGAGTGATGAGCAAATTGGCAAAGAATGGGCTGGCAAAACCATCAGAGACAGCTGATCTGAACAGGGGAGAGCTCTTGGATCCAAGACTGACAGTGAGGAGGCCAGTATGATCTGGACCCCCCCCAAATGTGAGTGTCAGCGAGAAGGCCTGGGCAACCTATGGGGCCCTGAGCTGTGGATCAGTGTCTATCCCTGATATACAAACAGTCTTCGTGTGCCTATAGCACAAAGAGGGATGCTCTCTCAGCCTGGACTCTTAGGGGAGTGCCTGGACCCTACCCAGTGTAAAATGACAGACTCTGATATGCCCTATGTGGAAGGATTTGGCAATAGGGTGGGAGGGTGGGGGGGAAAGGGAAGTGGGAGAGGTGGGGAGGGAGAGGCAACTGGGAATGACATGTAAAACAAGCTATTTAAAATAAAAATGAAAAAAAATTCCCATAAAATAGACTCACAGCCTTCCTGTATTAAAATTCAAGTTTGGAAGACTGGGAATAGAATTCATGATGATGTGTTTGTCCTACCATGTCCTGTAGTAAGCTCCATTGGCCCAGCATTCCTGTTTTCATGAATAAGAGTGTGTAGTAGCTGCAGGAGTTTTAACATATTACCGTTTCGTTTAATAAATTTAGTGTTTCTTCCTTGATTACGGTTTGACCTGTTATGAATGCATAGATAAAAACAGTAGCTCTTTACAGTTCCCCTTCCTTCTGTAATTATTAGGTAAATTATCACGTTAAAAATAGTGTGGTGGTTGAAATAAGAATTATCCCCATTGGCTTATATACTTGAATGTGTATGGTGTGGCATTAGGAGGTATGGCATTGCTGGAGTAGATGTGGCTTGGTTAGAGAAAGTTTGCCACTGGGGTTGGACTTTGAGGTTTCAGAAACTCAAGACCGGCCCACTCTCTCTCTCTTCCTACTGCCTGATGATCCAGATGTACCATGTCTGCCATGGTTGCCACCATGATGCCAATGAACTAAGCCACTTTATGAAAGCCAGCTCCAATTAAATATTTTCTTTTATAAGAGTTGCCATGGTCATAGTGTGTCTTCACAGTAATGGAACATTGACTAAGACAAAGAGTGAGATCAAATTGGTGATTTGTCTACCCTGAAAACCGTAGGCAGTGGCTTCCAAGTGCCTGCTTCTTTTTCTTTTATTATTAAAGTGAGTAGAATGAGTTCGTTTGTAACCAAATTCTAATAAAGACTGATTAGATAGTTAAAAAAAAACAAAATTCATAGTTTGTCTTTCCTCATCCTTGCTCCTTAAAATGCAGAAGGAATTTTAAATTTTCTGTTTACCTTCAGATTTTGTGGTTTATTTTCTTTGCTTCCTTGTATTTCATTTTATAAGCAGGGCTGTATTGGAACTTTGAATCCTTGTGTCTATCTGCCATACAGTTGGATGTACAGGTAGCCCATTATATTTGGCTTTATCAATTCATTTCTTTAAGGAACTATCAAAGTACTATGTTGAAATCTTAACCAATTAGTGGTTTTGTATGACATACGTTCTTCTGAGTTTACTTATTAATAAATAAATTTTTCTAGTAGCAATTTTTCAGTTACTAGGTCTTAATGCTTCTTAAAGTCTATAAATTTTTCTAACATATTTAAATTATTTATGACTCTTTTATGTGTTTGTATGCAATTTCCCTTAGGGTTTGTAGTTGCTGTTGAGAAAGTGAGTGGTGGCTTCCTGGCAGTATATTCCTAGAAATCTGTGCTTTGTTTCTTGTTTTATAGGTCCTTCTGGCAAACACTTTAGTTCTGTATTTATTGCTTATTCCTTTTTGTTTGGATATATTGTTTCCCTGTGTATCCTAGCTTGCCTTGACCTTTCTCTTCTGGCCAGCATGTTCCAGGTTTACAGGGAGACTCAACCATTATTTTCCTTGTCTTCAGATTTCTTTTCTTGTAAATGGGAGCCAATTTGCCTTCTAGTATTCTAAGTTCTGTAAATAAGTCAATTTCTCACATGCTGTTTTTTGCTGCTAAATCTGGCACAAGAAGTCTTTGCTATTGACAAACTCCTTGGTCTTTTCTGCTCTGTGCCATGTGCTCTACCTTTTCTTTTTATTGTGCCAGATCTAGGTGATCACTTGTGTAGATTTCCTGTCCCAGCTACATGCTCCCTGACTGAGCAACTGCTTCCAAATTACCACACAGAGACTTAGTATTATTTATAAATGCATGGCCAATAGCTCAGGCTTATTACTAGCTTACTCTGACTTGTTGGATCAACTCATATTCCATATGCACCTTCTGATACATGGCCGTGTCTTTATTAATGTGGAACACTCATTGTGCTCCTTCTGTAACCCTTGCTGTCACTTTTGACTCTGACCTTCTTCCTTCCAGAATTTTTTCTGTGTCATATTGTCTCACCCATTCACCTCCTGCCCAGCTCTTTACCAATCAGCTTTTTATTAGCAATGAGACCAATACATATTTATAGTGTGCAAAGGTTGTTCCATAGCAGGATTATTGTGGATATCTTAATTTAAAATCATGTTTAAGTATGCTACTTCTTGTTTCAACTCAGACACTAACATGTATTCACATGTCTGTATGTGTAGAAATGAATATGTGAGTTCAGTTGATTCTGAGGCCAAAAGTAAGAATTGAGATCTCCTGGACCTGGGTTACAGGTGGTTATGAGCTAGTGGTCCCAAGTAGGTATAAGGATAAGGATATGAATTCAGATTCTCTACAATACCTGTATATTTTTTAATCACTGAACTATCTATCCTTGGCTAAACCTTCCTTTTTGACTTTTGAAAGCATTAATTGGCTAGAAATATGGCTTAATAGTAAAGCACATACCAGATATGCAGAGATTCTAGGTTCAAGTACTACAAAGAAAATGACACATTAAATTAATTTTTGTGAACAGTTATTTATACATTATAAGTAGAAGCAGATTCTTTTTTTGTTTGTTTGTTTTTTGAGACAGGGTTTCTCTGTATTGTTTTGAAGGCTGTCCTGGAACTTACTCTGTAGACCAGGCTAGACTCGAACTCACAGAGATCTGCTTGCCTCTGCATCCCCAGTGCTGGGATTAAAGGCGTGTGCCACCAATGCCCAGCACAAGCTGATTCTTTTTTTTTAAATTTTTTTTAATTTTATTTTTTTTAATTTTATTTTCCAGTTTAAATTTAGATAAGAATCAAGGTTGCTTCACAAGTCAGTTCCAGGTCCCTCTCCCATTCGCTCCCTTCCTCGCATGCCCTCCCCCCCGCGTTATCCCCTCATTTCTCCAGGGAGGGTGAGGCCCTCCATGGGGGTGTCCATAGTGTGTTATTTCATATAGGGCAGGGCTTAGACCCTTTCCCAAGAGTTCAGGGTGAGAGTGCACCTCATATTGTTCTATTGGAGTCCAAAGTCCGTGTGTATACTTGGGATGGGTACTGATCTGCTGCCCAAGGCTCAATAGAATCCCTAGGCCTCTTCACTGACACACAGATTCAGGGGGTCTTGATCAGTCCCATGCTGCCTTCCCAGGCTAATGCCTGGGATTCAAGAGTTAACCTTTGTCTGGTCAGCTGTTTCTGGGGGTTAGACCAGCCCAGTCTTAATCCCTTTGATCATCAGTCCTCCCTCTCAGTTACTGGCTTTCTTGAGTTCAGCTCAGTACTTAACCAAGGGAGTCTGCCTCTTCTTAGATCAGCCACTAAATAAAGTTTCTGTTTCCCAGACTCTCTGGCCATAGGATTGTAGGCTGGCACTCCCCAGATCTATGTCTAAAATCCATATATGAGAGGGTACATGCCATGTTTCTCTTTTTGTGACTGGGTTACCTCACTCAGGATGGTTTCTTCTAGTGTCATCCATTTGCCTGCGAATCTCATGATTCCATTATTTTTTTCTGCTGAATAGTACTCCATTGTGTAAATGTACCACATTTTCTCTATCCACTCTTCAGGTGAGGGACATCTAGGTTGCTTCCACCTTCTGGAAATTACAAATAAAGCTGCTATGAACATAGTGGAACAGACATCTTTGTTGTATGAATGGGCATCTTTTGGATATATGCCTAAGAGTGGAGTTGCTGGGTCTTGTGGTAGGTTTATTCCCATTTTTCTGAGGAATCTCCACACTGATTTCCAAAGTGGCTGAACCAGTTGGCACTCCCACCAGCAATGGAGGAGTGTCCCCCTTTCACCACATCCTCTCCAGCATAAATTGTCATTGGTGTTTTTGATTTTAGCCATTCTGACAGGGATGAGATGGTATCTGAGAGTTGTTTTGATTTGCATTTCCCGGATGGCTAAGGATGTTGAGCACTTTCTCAAGTGCCTCTCAGCCATTTTAGACTCCTCTATTGAAAAGTCTCTATTTAGTTCTGCAGCCCACTTTTTAATAGAGTCCTTTGGTGTTTTGGAGACTTGCTTCTTGAGTTCTTTGTAAATTTTGGAGATAAACCCTCTGTCAGATGTGGGATTAGTGAATATTTTTTCCCATTCTGTGGGCTGTCTTTTTGTCTTGCTGACTGTGTCCTTTGCCTTACAGAAGCTTCTCAGTTTCAGTAGGTCCCATTTATTAATTGTTGATCTTACTGCCTGTGCTACTAGTGTTAAGTTCAGGAAGCTGTCTCCTGTACCAATTCGTTCAAGGGTACCACCCACTTTCTCTTCTAAGAGGTTCAGTGTGGCTGGATTTATGTTGAGGTCTTTGATCCATTTGGACTTAAGTTTTGTGCATGGCGATAGACATGGATCGATCTGCATTCTTCTACATGCCAGTCTCCAATTATGCCAGCACCATTTGTTGAAGATGCTTTCTTTATTCCATTGTATATTTTTAGCTTCTTTGTCAAAGATCAGATGTTTGTACGTGTGTGGGTTAATACCCGGGTTTTCAATTCGATTCCATTGGTCTACCTGTCTATTTTTGTGCCAATACCAAGCTGTTTTCAGACCTATAGCTCTATAATAGAGCTTGAGGTCAGGGATGGTGATGCCTCCGGGTGTTGCCTTGTTGAACAGGGTTGTTTTGGCTATCTTGGGTCTTTTGTTTTTCCATACAAAATTGATTATTGTTCTTTCAAGGTCTGTGAAGAACTGTGCTGGGATGTTAATGGGGATTGCATTGAATCTGTAGATTGCTTTTGGCAGGATTGCCATTTTAACTACATTGATCCTACCTATCCAAGAGCATGGGAGATCTTTCCATTTCCTGAGGGCTTCTTTAATTTCTTTCTTTAAAGATTCAAAGTTCTTACGATACAGGTCTTTCACTTGTTTGTTTAGCGTTAACCCAAGGTATTTTATGTTGTTTGTGGCAATTGTAAAGGGTGATGTTTCTCTGATTTCTCTTTCAGCCCTTTTATCATCTGTATATAGTAGGGCTACTGATTTTCTTGAGTTGATCTTGTAGCCTGCCACTTTGCTGAAGGTGTTAATCAGCTGTAAGAGTTCCCTGGTAGAGTTCTTTGGGTCATTGATGTAAACTATCATATCGTCTGCAAACAGTGAAAGTTTGACCTCTTCCTTCCCAATTTGTATCCCCTTGATCCCCCTTTGTTGTCGTATGGCAATAGCTAGAACTTCAAGTACCATGTTGAAAAGGTATGGAGAGAGTGGACAGCCTTGTTTTGTTCCTGATTTTAGAGGAATTGCGTTGAGTTTCTGTCCATTTAGTTTGATGTTGGCTGTTGGTTTACTGTATATAGCTTTTATTATGTTTAAGTATGTCCCTGTTATCCCAGATCTCTCCAAGACCTTTATCATGAAGGGGTGTTGGATTTTGTCAAAGCCTTTTTCAGCATCTAGTGAGATGATGATGTGATTTTTGTTTTTCAGCTTGTTTATATGGTGGTTTACGTTGATGGATTTTCGTATGTTGAACCATCCCTGCATTCCTGGGATGAAACCTATTTGATCGTGGTGAATGATTGTTTTGATGTGTTCTTGGATCCGATTTGCCAGTATTTTATTGAGTATTTTTGCATCAATGTTCATGAGGGATATTGGTCTGAAGTTCTCTTTCTTAGTTGTATCTTTGTGTGGCTTGGGGATCAAGGTTATTGAAGCCTCATAGAAAGAGTTTGGCAAAGACTCTTCTGCTTCTATTGTGTGGAACACTTTGAGAAGAATTGGTATAAGCTGTTCTTTGAATTTCTGGTAGAATTCTGCACTGAGGCCATCTGGACCTGGGCTTTTTTTGGTTGGGAGACTTTTGATGACAGCTTCTATTTCCATAGGGGTTATAGGTCTATTTAAATTGCTTATCTGTTCTTGATTTAGTTTTGGCAATTGATAGCTGTCCAGGAAGTCATCCATTTCCTTTAAATTTTCGAATTGTGTGGAGTACAGGTTTTCAAAGTATGACCTAATCATTCTCTGGATTTCCTCAGAGTCTGTTGTTATGTCCCCCTTTTAATTTCTAATTTTGTTAATTTGCGTGTTCACTCTCTGCTGTTTGGTAAGTTTGGACAAAGGTTTGCCTATCTTGTTGATTTTCTCAAAGAACAAATTCTTCATTGTGTTGATTCTTTGTATTTTTTCCTGGTTTCTACTTTATTAATTTCAGCCCTCAATTTGATTATTTCCTGGCGTCTACTCCTCCTGGGGGAGTGTGCTTCTTTGTGTTCTAGAGCTTTCAGCTGTGATGTTAATTCTCTGGTATAACTGTTCTCCTGTTTCTTCATGTGAGCATTTAGCGCTATGAACTTCCCCCGTAGCACTGCTTTCAATGTGTCCCATAGGTTTGGGTATGTTGTGTCTTCATTCTCATTGAATTCGAGGAAGTCTTTAATTTCTTTTTTTATTTTCTCTTTGACCCAGGGATGGTGCAGTTGAGCATTATTTAATTTCCATGAGTTTGTAGGTTTTCTGCAATTTGTGTTGTTGTTGAATTCTCATTTTGAAGCATGGTGGTCTGATAAGATGCATGGAGTTATTCCAATTTTTTTGTAGCTGCTGAGGTTTGATATGTTGCCAAGTATGTGGTCGATTTTTGAGAAGGTTCCATGTGGTGGTGAGAAGAAGGTATATTCTTTTTTATGTGGATGAAATGTTCTATAGATATCTGTTAATCCCAGTTGGGTCATTACTTCTATTAGCCCTTTTGCTTCTTTGTTGAGTTTCTGTTTGGTATTCCTGTCTAGTGGTGAGAGTGGTGTGTTGAAATCTCCCACTATAACTGTGTGGGGCTTTAGATGAGATTTAAGTTCTAATAATGTTTCTTTAACGAATGTGGAAGCCTTTGTATTTGGGGCATAGATGTTCAGAATAGACACTTCCTCTTGGTGGGTTTCACCTGTGATGAGTATGTAATGACCTCCTTCATCTCTTTTGATTGATTTTATTTTAAAGTCTAGTTTGTTAGATATTAGGTTTGCTACCCCGGCTTGTTTCTTGGGTCCATTCGATTGAAAAATTTTTTCCCAACCTTTAATTCTCAGGTAATGTCTGTCTTTAAGGGTGAGGTGTGTTTCCTGTATGCAGCAGAAAGAAGGGTTCTCTCTCGAATCCAATCTGCTAGTCTGTGTCTTTTTATGGGTGAGTTAAGGCCATTAATATTGAGGGATATTAATGACCAATGATTGCTCATCCTTCTTCGATTTGCGATGGTTGTTGTTGGTGGAATTATGTGTGGAGTTTCACCCCTTTGTTCTTTTGGCTGTTGGTAGAGGGAGATTCTCTAATGCTTATGTTTTTCTGGTTGTAGTTAGCTTCCTTGGGTTGGAGTTTTCCTTCCAAAATTTTCTGTAGGGCTGGGTTAGTGGACACATATTGCTTGAATCTAGTTTTGTCATGGAATATCTTGTTTTCTCCGTCTATAGTGATTGAGAGCTTTGCCGGGTACAGTAGTCTGGCCTGGCATCCGTGGTCTCTTAGTGTAGGTAGAATATCTATCCAGGACCTTCTGGCTCTCAGCGTTTCCATGGAGAAATCAGGTGTAATTCTGATAGGTCTGCCTTTAT
Organism: Mesocricetus auratus; assembly: GCF_017639785.1. Classification (NCBI taxonomy): domain Eukaryota; kingdom Metazoa; phylum Chordata; class Mammalia; order Rodentia; family Cricetidae; genus Mesocricetus; species Mesocricetus auratus. The sequence goes on from NW_024429190.1 coordinate 1,444,760, forward strand.
ATGTTACTTGACCTTTTTCCTTAGCTGCTCTTAATATTCTTTCTTTATTCTGTATGTTTGGGGTCTTGATTATTATGTAGCGAGGTGATTTTTTTTTGTGGTCCACTCTATTTGGTGTTCTGTAGGCTTCTTGTACCTTCATTGGCATGTCTTTCTTAAGGTTGGGAAAGTTTTCTTCTATGATTTTGTTGAATATGCCTTCTGCCCCTTTGAGCTGGAATTCTTCTCCTTCTTCTATACCTATTATTCTTAGGTTTGGTCTTTTCATGGTGTCCCATATTTCCTGGATGTTTTGTATTAAGGATTTGTTGGATTTAAGGTTTTCTTTGGTTGATAAATCCATTTCTCCTAGCGTATCTTCAACACTTGAGATTCTCTCTTCCATCTCTTCTATTCTGTTGGTAATGCTTGTATTGGTAGTGCCTGTCTGTTTGTCCAGCTTTTCTATTTTCTGCCTTTCTTCAGATTGTGTTTTTTTTAATGACTCTATTTCAGTTTTAGCCCTTGCAGTGTTTATATTGTTTCTTGCAATTTTCTGTTTATCTGTTCGTCCATTTGTTGCCTTTTATGAATTTTTTGGTTTGTTCTTTCTTCCATTTCTTGCATTTTTTGGTTTGTTTTTTTTTCCATTTCTCGCATTTTTGTGCTTTGTTTCTTCTTCCATTTCCTGCATTTTTTGGTTTGTTTCTTCTTCCATTTTTTTCATTTTTTGCTTTGTTTTTTCTACCATTTCTTGCATTTTTTGCTTTGTTTCTTCTTCCATTTCCTGCCTTTTTGGTATGATTCTTCTTCCAATTCTTGCATTTTTTGCTTTGTTTTTTCTTCCATTTCTTGCATTTTTTTGCTTCATTTCTTCTTCCATTTTCTGCCTTTTTTGGTTTGTTTTTTCTTCCATTTCTTTGAGGGATTTTCCAATATCCTCTTTTAGGGCCTCTATCATTTTCATGAAAGTGCTTTTAAGGTCGTTCTCTTCTGCTTCGTCCGCATTGGAATGTTGGGGTCTTGCTGGTGTGGAGTCTCTAGAATCTGGCGGTGTCATATTTGTTTTTCTGTTGCTGACTGTGTTTTTGTATTGTATCTTTCCCATCTCTTCTTCTAGTGGGTGCAGAAAGAGCCCCTTACTGGTCTGGGGACCAGAGTTACCTTTTGTTGGGTGCTAGCAAGTCCAATAATCTGGTGGTTCTTCTATTCCTTGTCCGAATGCTGGTCCCGTGAGTGGAGAAGAAGAACAGGAATCTGGGGCGCTTATCCTCTTACCTGGTCCCCTGGACCCTATGCTGGGTCCTGCTGTACTTGATCTAGAACATCTACTCCCCTGGTCTCCCTGGGTCCTCTGGTTTCCTGGTGTCGTTGGTGGGAGAGAAGACCTGGGGTCTGGGTGCTTGGCTCCCACCGGGATTGGGAGCTCTGAGCAGGTCCCAGGCGATCTGCAGTCACTGGAGCACAGGCCGGGAAGCCGGCCTGTTTACCTGATGCTGCTGGAAGAACCGCCGCTTCCCTGGAATTCCAGCCTCCTCTCCTTTCCTGGTCTCATTGGTGTGAGCAAAGATCCGAATTCTGGGGTGCTTGGCTCCAGCTGGGATTGGGAGCTCTGTGCAGGTCCCTGGCGATCTGCAGGCACTGGGGCACAGGCCGGGAAGCCGGCCTGTTTACCTGATGCTGCTGGAAGAACCGCCGCTTCCCTGGACTCCCAGCCTCCTCTCCTTTCCTGGTCTCGTTGGTGGGAGAGAAGATCTGGAGTCTGGGGTGCTTGGCTCCCGCCGGGATTGGGAGCTCTGTGCAGGTCCCAGGCGATCTGCAGGGACTGGAGCACGGGCCTGGTTAGTATTTGGATGGGACACAAGCTGATTCTTAAATTTCCACTTAGTTGATTTCCAAAAATGTATAAGAAATTATAACTTACCTTCAAACAAATCTCATTAAATCCAATGGAATTGGACAATTCATTTTGTATTTTTCTGAGTATAAAATGACACTGGTATGTTGGTAATTAAAAATTCATCTTCTATTGATGCATTTTTAATCTGGAAAAGATGTGGGAATAGGAGAGAACAGGTGGAAGGAGATGTATGAAGAGAATATCCTGTATGATTTTTTCTATTACAGTATTAATAAGTAAATAAATAGAAAGTAAAGTCTTCTAAGAATGATAAAGAAGGCTGTGAAAGAAATATAAGTCAAATATTTTTAGGGTAGACAAACCCAGACTTAAATACTTTTCTGTGGTGTCCATGCCATGAAAAAGTAAAAGGCATCGGGAAATCAAAGGCAAGAAGTCCAACTGTTTGTGCTAAGAGAATTTTTCTGCTGCTTTTATTGCCAGGAGAATGCATGTGGTGTGTGTGTGTGTGTGTGTGTGTGTGTTTATTGCAATTGCCAAGATATCTCCCTCTCTTGTAGAGAGGGAGCAAGCTTGTATATAGGCTTACAGAACAGTAGAAAAACCCCAGGTGGAAGAGATCCTGTTTTGTTCATGCTATATGTTGATGTGAGTGGGGCAATGTGGGGGCAGTAAGCCAGGACTAGAAAACAGGATGCACCTGCACAGCTGACAAACAACTGTGTGGGCTGGGACCCAACACTTTTCCCCCTCTAAACTTTTACACTAAAGTTGTCTTCATGGCTCCTATTATACTCCTTTGAAATAAAATTCATACATGCTTGTGAAAGTGCTTGTGTGTAAGTTCAGTGTTTGTGTGCTGTTTATATAACCTGACTGTAAGTATGCAGAGCCTAGAGGATGTTGATATCCTTCTTTGATATCCTCTTTGCCTCCCTTGAGGCAGGGTCTCTAACACTTTATAGGGCTAGGCATGCAGGCCGAAAATTTTAGTGATTCACCAGTCTTTGCATCTACCATTCTGCTTCCCATTATTGCTGGGTACAGGCACCTATCTGCATCATTATACCTGCAGTCTTATGTGTGCTCTGAGAACTTTAATACAAATCTTTTCCCTTGTGAAGCAAGCACTCTTTCCTACTGGACATGCTCCTAGACTACATTCTAACAATGAAAACTTTTAGATTTGTATTTATATTTACCTGTTGCATATGTATTAGTTTCCTCTGAGAACCAAAGGGATATTTTTTGACCCAGTCATGGTATCATGCACCATTTATTTTGAATTCATTTTTAAAATTGTTATAATACAAAATGTAAAATTTTACTCAACACATGACTAATGAGGGAAAAAGAGGTACATATTTGTGTGATACCAGGTATACAATATCTCTATAAATTGTTGTGTAATACATTTTTATTGGTTTTCTGTGCTACCTAGTTTTGTGTGAATTTGAGTCTTTTTGAGAAGAGAGAATCCCAACTGAGAAATTTCCCTACGTGATTGACTTATAGGTGGTCATGTAGTGCATCTTCTTAGCTATTGATTGATGTGGGAAAACCAGGTCTAATTGTGGGTGGTGCCACCTCTGGGCGGGTGGTCCTGTATTCTATAAGAAGGTGGGATAAACCAGCCATGAAAGCAAGCCAGTAAGCAGTGTTTCTCATGATCTTTGCACAATAAATTCAGGCAAGTGATGATTTGACCATATATTTTAATTTGGAAGCCTCCTTTCATTTGAACAATATATGAAAGGAAGAAATAAGAGTGCTCTGCTACAAAGAATCGAGTAGCTTCTCAGACCTTTTGCTAATTTGGGAATTTTTTGGTCCCTTAATGATTCATGGCTTTTTCACCAGTTATTCTGAGTTTTATTTCTCACTATCCTATACTTTTTTACTCAAACTTTCTTTTTATTCATATTTTATTTTATTCTTGATTCGCATTACAATTTGATTATCCATTACTCTGTCATCTCATATGTTTTGGTCATGTCTAATGATATATCCACTTTAATCATCATATTTTTCTTTTTTAATTTTCAAGATTATTATATAATTACAATTCTCTTTATCATCCCATCCCTCCAAACTTTCTGTATATCCCTCTCAGCACTCTTATTCAAGGAATATTTTTTCCATTAATTTTATTATGTGGATGCATACAAACACACACATACATACATACATTTCTGTTTGTGTGTTTTTAGGTATGACTTTTCCCTGGGAAAGACTGCTTGTTGCATTCTCAGCATTCCTTAGTTGTGGTTAGTAATTATTCTGGATAAAGTTCAAGTGGCATTTGTAGGATATCCTTCAAGGGCATTACTTCAGTATTATTGGGTATTAGGCTAGGTTTCTGGTAGTAGAAATGATTTCTGTCATGTTGATCAGATCTTACAGGCAAGTAGAGGAGTTGTTCCTTATCACCAAGGTATACACGCCATTAGTGCACCCTTAGGCTCATCATGGCATGCTATTCATCATTTTTATACCATTCAGAACTACCTACATTTGGATTAATGATCAATCATTAATCAAATAATAGCAAGCCAGACATATTTGTCTAGAAGGCAACTATGATAGAGGTACTTTGTATGATGTTCCCTTTTCCCAGAGGACTCTTGTTTATGGTTTGTGTTAAAATGATTAAAACCTAACCAAGATAAGGCATAGTTTTCGATGGGAAAATATAAAGTTATGCTTTCTAGACACAAGTCTAACTTTTACTAGCGATTAATACAGGCTAATTTTAAGCTGGCATGAATTCAAGTGATAATGGATTCTCATAGATTCCAGAGATGTCTAAACCTGACACACTTAACTTATGATATCTACACTGATGCATGTAACTCCAAATCAAAAGTCTTCCTTCCATAGAAAAAGTAGTGACACTATCCTCATTACCTGTTATCTTTAAATAAAGTGAAAAAGCTACTGGAAGAATTTTAGTTGGTGAAGAGCAGAAATGATAGTGGTAGTATACTATCTTCACTAAGATATCAACTACCAGTCAATTTTAAAGTCAAGGACTTTGACAGGAGAAGCATAGAAATTTATTTGAACTGAAGGTTAAAAATGGAGATAAAGACCTATGTGGACCTCCTGATGCCTGAATAAAGCAAAATAAATATTTTTTTTTCTTCTGTGGGAGATAGGCATAATGGCACTTTAAGTAATACAGAATTAAAGATGAGAACGGCTTCCCGGGAGCATTTTCCTTCACAAACTAGTGTCCTGGAGACTCAAGTAGTATTGATACTGCAATTCTGAGAATGTGGGTGAAATCCCCTCTGTTTTTTGCTGGTCTAGATAGAAATCCTGGCATCTCATCAATATATTTCACAATTGCAGCTGCACATATTCTTTAACATATAAGACAAAAGACTTTCATATACAATGTTGAAGTATACAGAAGTGGATGGAAACACTGTCAGCATGGAACAGAAGAACACATTCATTCTCATGTGTTTTGTGCCCATCCTATACATGACTAAATGAAATACTAAAATCCAATGATTCTATTCTACAGCACAATGCACATTCCTTCACATTTTTTGAGGGCTCGGAAGACACAATCTGAAGAGACATACAGTCTCAAAAGATTTATCTGATGGAAATACAAGATCCCACTAGATTCACATACATTAAAATGTTCTTCCGATGACAGAGTCCGCCGACCCTGAGCAGAAGAGCTCCCCTTGTATATCTCATTGTATCTAACAAAGAATTTGAACACATGTTTTTCACAAGAGAATCAGGCCATTATTCTGTAGAAATCCTGCAGTAAGCCTAACAATAGTTTCTGGGTCTTGGGGAAACTCTGTGGTTGTGTGAACTCGAGTAGATACGACTTCAGGGCCAAGTTGCACAGACTGCGCTCTCTCTCCACATGGGCCCTCTGGTTCATTGGCCTGTCATCAGTCACCAATTTGTCAGTGAAACACAAACCCTGTGTCTTCTGTCGTCTGACCAACTCCAGCATTCTAGATTGCAGACACATCACTAGCAGGGAAGACTGTATATCTAACTCTGCTTCAGTATCTCATAGTCAGAACCACTGCACATGTGACACTTGAAGATACAAAATTTTACTTGTTTCTGATTTTGAAAATGGTAAGACAAAAAAGGAATGTGAATATTATTCAGTTGAAGTAAGCAAAACATCCTTCTGTGGAGGAGTTGTGCAGTTTTGGTGGTCCATTCATGAATATCTTCCCATGGGATATCACAAAGAGTATGTGTTCTGTCTTTATATCATGTGAACAACATCAACAACATGTCAATATTTATGGAGGAGATTTGCAGTTTCTCTTTCACAACAACTAAGAAATAAAGGGATCATAATTTTTTTCTCAGAAGCCTTGATAATAATAGCGAATTAGTAAATTCCTAAACAGAAGCAATCCCATCCCTGCCTTACACATTTAAACTACACACACATACACACACACACACACACACACACACACACACAAAATTTTAAAAGGATATACTTGTGCTCCTTGCTTCAAATAACTTAATCAAATAACTTAATTAATAGTATTTTAACTAGAGTAGAGAGAATTTGAGACAGACTACTACTTCTAAATGACACAGTACTGTAGACTGTTGCAACTGCTTTGCCCCTAAGAGAAGTACATGGATCAGCATGAACACTTTTCTTTGTGACACAGCTGGCACTACATAGGAAATCCACTTGGGGTGTAGCAGCCTCTTACTCAACTTGGCAACCCTTTTCTTGCCATGTGTTATTCTTTATAACTTTAAAATAGGAGTTTTCTAGTCATTTTATGTTCTCATTACAAATATGCCTATAGACTTAAATTTGGGTCAAACGTTAACCTCAATCATGAGCAACACAGAGTATCATAACATGACCTGACAATCATTCCTTCTATTTCCATATATTTTAATAAAAAATTACAAACTACCACAAAAAAACAGAGAAGAAGTTGAAGTTATATATGTTGTAATTATTCACCAACATGGAGAATGGCTACACAAAATTTAGAGGAAACTATAATAAAAATATAGTCATATAAATATCTTACTTTTGCTCAATGTGTTTGGTTTGAAATGCAATAATTTGGAAAATAAAATTGTACATACACATAAATTATTCTGTCTAAAATGTGTGTCTGATGCAATAAGTCTTTGATGCCTTTATTAATGATTCAGTACTGGGCTAATTTTTTTAAAGGAGGCAAGGCCACTACGTTTAAAATGGGAGGTGGCATGAAGATTTTCATCTCCCAGAGATGGAACTTATAGCTCTGATTTCTGAAACTTTCTGAGTAGTTTCTTTGTAGGACATAATCAATGAGATACCCCCATTGGTATTTTATTTGTTGTACATAAAATTATGAATCTTTCCATTTTAAGACTCTTATTTGAGCTTAAAGGAAAGCAACATGCACACAGACACACAAACAGTGTAGAATGTGCCAGTTTTATGAATATCCTATTTATTCTAGACAATTTTCACATGTTCTAGTTGTGTCACTTTCTGATCAGAGATGACAAATAACCTCTATTTTCTTCAGCACTCTGTTTACATAGCAGGTGTTATGGTAACTCCACTGGTTTTCATTCACTAAAGGCATTTCCTTGAATGCCAGTTTGACCATCTGTACAAAATGCTTTAATGATATTACTTTATTTTCATGACATTTGAAGATACTTAAGGGCTTATCACTAAAATTTGGAAAGCACCTGCATTAAACTTAAGCCAATTGGAGGCATTAACAAAAAAAGCAATTGAACAACTGAAACATGTTTCAAACCAAGTGAGAAGAAAATTGTCTTAGGGTTGTTAGAGTTACTTTATGTTAGAAGTTAAGCTTTCTATGAATTACAGATGCCTCACAATAATGAATTGATGAGCTTTGAAAATCTAAGGGCATTAGAGCAGACAGAGTGGTTACTCATACTGTAAGGACAACTGACATTTTTCTTCTAACCAGGGTAATATCAGAAACAACATGTAACTGATCATTGAAGTATTATCTCCCAGTGATAAATAGTGTTATTTTCACCAAATGTAAAGGAATTACTATAATTAAAACATGAAATTTTAAAAGTAGCTTAATAAGCTAGAGCATAAGAACATACAGTGAAATATTATGCATTGTGTTCTCTTAATGTTTTGAACACATACATACTGTTGTAAAAGTAATTTTATTGGGTGAAAATGATGCCTGTCTATGACCTTAATTGGTGGTGTTTAAAGAAGTTGAAATCTGTGTCATGACCCTTCAGTGAGGGAAGCAGAGTTAAGAAACTATGCATATCAGTTTGTACATTTCTCTCCTGGCCAAGCCTAATATGAATCCCATATGAGTATGTTTGTGTGTGTGTGTGTGTGTGCATGCTCACACATGCTTGCATGTGCATTGTGTTTGCATGCACTATATTATTCAGTGTTTGAGTGAAATATGTCAAAGTCAGTAATGTCTTTTTGACACAGCATGTCTTTTATCTATTCTTATTCTGTTTAAATTTTGCCTGGATGTTCTATTGATTAAGGAGACTGGGTTATTGGAATAATTTCCCACTATAAGATAATATTTATCTTATAAATTATTTATAGTTGGTCTATATACTCTTTTTGTACTGACATGTCATCTTAATGAATTATTCTTTACTGGCTTTGAAGACAGTGAAGTGTATTTTGTTATGTATTATTTTTCCCTTTTTTTAGTTTAAAGGACTCTTTTTAGTATCCCTGTGAGCTGGTATGGTGGTCACAAATCCCTTCATTTTATTTTTATAGAGAGAATATTTTATTTCTCTTTCATTTATGGAACAGCTCTATTGGGTATCATATTATGTGTTACCAGCAATTATGATCTTTCACAACTTGGGGTTCATTTCTGTGACCTCCTGGCTTAGAATTTTTCCATCATATATGTTGTTATTGTAATGGCTCTGCCTTTTTATGTGGCTTGGCTCTTCTCTCTTACAACTTTTAATATCTGTTCCTTACTCTAAATTTTAGTTATTTCTGTTACTATTTGATCTCTGTATGCCTCATTTTCCTGGAGAGCTATCATTTTCTTAAGATTTGAGAATTTTAAAACAATTTCAGTGAAAATATTTTCTATGCCTTTGATCTGGAATGCTTCTCTTTCTGCTGTGCCAATAATTCTTAAGATTTGTTATCTTCTCGGTGTTTCACATAGTCTGTACATTTTGTTCCTTTATTAAAATTTATTTTCTTTGAGTAGTTGATCCAATTTCCTACCTTGTCTTTAAGCCATGGTATTCTGCCTTCCAAATACTTTATTCTGTTGATAAGGGTTTCCACTAAGAAGTTTATTGACACGTCTAATTTTTCATTTCTAAATTTCAGTATTTATATCTCTGTATTGAATTCTGTTTTCATAGTCCTAATTGTCTGTTCCACCCAGCTGTTTAAGCGTTCTGAGGTCTCAATCAATTAATTGCAGTCTTCTCCTAGTTCATTATGCTCTCTTTAAATTCTTTGAACCTGTTCATAATAATTCTTTTCAATGCCATGCCTTGAATTCCACTTAAGTCATTTGATGTGGGGCATATTTCAGTGGAATTTTTCCCCTTGGAGGCAACATACCATCTCAGGGTGTCTTGTTGTTTCAGATTAATGATTGTGCCACTTGCATGTGGTTTTAGCTCATGAGGCCATAACCTAGTCCTAGCCAGAAGAATGGGCTTATAGAAAGACAATGAGAATGGCAGAAGTGGTCTGCCTGAAGTCTTACCAAGTGTTTACTAGGTTATGCTTCTTGTGATGGACTAATAGGAAAGGAATCCTGAGACAGGGGAAGATGACAGAGATGATCAGTGCAGAGGGTTTTTTTGCCAAAAACGTGCCAAGCCAGGCTTCTGGAGAATGGTCCTGACATGAGCAGGTAGGGAGAGGAGGTTTAATGTGGAGGTTTGGCTTCTGAGATCAACACGCATCTAGGTATTTGGCTTTAAGGAGTTCCTAGTGCTGAGGAAACATTAATGGCAGCAAGTAAGAGGCTAATTTTTCCTGGTCTATGACAGTTTGGGTCACAGGTTGCTCTTAGTTTTGTGGGGGATCCTAAGGTGGGGGGAATCAGAGCAGGTTGTTATTCTAACCTGCTTTACAGGAGTACTGAGCAAACTTGAATATGGCAATTGAGCTGAAGTACATTCTGGTTGTGGATAGGAATGGCACCTATCCGCATCTTTGCCAGGCTGTTCTGAGTATTCAACTTGAGAAGCCTGCTGGGAGCAGGAAGAAGCTTTAGATTATAGGGGTGCTGGAACTTCCTGTATGGATCCACGGATAATAGTTAAATAATTTTTACCACTTTAAATATTTGCTTCCACTATTATATTACAGGTTTTATTTTAATTGTTCTTATTCAAAAATTAATTCAATTAGGCTGGAGAGGTGACTCACCAGCATCCACATGGTCACTCATAACTAACTTTAACGTCAGTTCCAGGAGATCTAATACTCCCCTTGGTCCCTGATGATATGAGGCATGCAAATTGGGCACAGACATACATGCAGGAAAAGCATCCATAGGCATAGTTCCTTAAATTAAAATATTAAACATTATTTTTATGATTGGATGATATTGAACAAATATATTTATGATGTAGAAACAATAATAAATATTACTATATATGATTATTATTATGGATAGGCTTTGTGTATTCCAACAAAAAGATATGAAATCCCATCTGCAGGTATTACAGCAAACAAATGTAATCAAATTTGGAGCACAGTCATGCTGAATTTGTTCAAGATTAAAGTCCATAAATATCTATATGCATTTTCATCTCATTTATATATTTTGGATTGATTTCATTGACTGTGTGTTTTAAGAAACTACTTGTAAAATATTATTTCAATTTTATATCATATAAAAATGTATTACGAAGAACCAACTCTTTCTTTCATTGATTCTTTGTATTGTTTTCTTTGTTTCTCCTTCATTGATTTCAACTCTCAATTTGATTATTTCCTGGCATGTACTCTGCTTGGATGGGTTTGTTGCAGAGCTTTTAGCTTTCTGTTAATTCTCTACTGTGGCAATTCTACAGTTTCTTCATGTGGGTGCATAGTGCTATGAATTTTCCTCTTAGAACTGCTTTCAAAGTATCCCAGAGGTATGGGTATGTTGGGCCTTCATTTTCATTGAATTCTAGGAAGTCTTTTATTTCTTTATTTATTTCTTTCTTTACCCAGGGGTGATGCAATTGGACCTTGTTCAATTTCCATAAGTTTGTGAGATTTCTGCCAATTGTGTTGACATTGAATTCTAATTTTAAGCTGTGGTGGTCCAATATGATACAGGGGAACAGCCATTTGTGTTGACATTGAATTCTAATTTTAAGCTGTGGTGGTCCAATATGATACAGGGGAACATAAAACCAGTAGCACAGGCACTGAGATTGACAATTAAAAAATGGGACCTCCTGAAACTGAGGAGCTTCTGCAGGGAAAGGACACAGTCAACAAGACAAAATGACAGTCAACATAATGGGAAAAGATATTCAAAAACCCCACACCTGACAGAGGGCTGATCTCCAAACTTTACAAAGAACTCAACAAGCAAGTCTCCAGAACACCAAAGGATCCAATTAAAAAATGGGGTACAGAACTAAATAGAGAATTCTCAATGGAGGAGTCCATAATGGCCAAGAGACACTTAAGAATGTGCTCAACTTCTTTAGCCATTAGGGAAATACAAATCAAAACAACTCTGAGATGCCATTTAACTCCTGTCAGAATGGCTAAAATCAAAAATACTAATGACATTTTATACTGGAGATGATGTGGAGAAAGGAGGACACTCCTCCACTATTGGTGAGAGTACCAATTTGTGCAGCCACTTTGGAGATCAATGTGGAGATTCCTCAAAAAATGGAAATCACTCTACCACAAGAACAAGCAATTTCACCCAAAAGATGTACCCTCGTACAACAAGGACATCTGCTCAACTATGTTTAGAGCAGCATTATTTGCAATAGCCATAACCTGGAAAGGACCTAGAGTAGATAGAGAAAATGTGGTACATTTACACAGTCGAGTACTACTCAGCAGAAAAAAACCAGAATCTTGAAATTTACACACAAATGGATGGCACTGGAAGAAACAATCCTGAGTGAGGTAACCCAGTCACAAAAAGAAAAGCATGGTATATACTCACTTATACATGCATTTTAGACATTGAGCAGGGCATTGCCAGAACACAATCCCACCACCACAGAGTCTAGGGTGCAGGGAGGACCCTAAGAGAGATATGCATGGTAACCCAGAGAAGGGTTAAGGGATGTGATCTCCTAATTGGATTAGCGTAGTAGAAGGGGACAGTATAAGGAGATGGGAGAAAGGGAGGGAGAAAAGAGGCGGGGAGAGGAGGACATGGGAGAGCAGGAAGGGTAAACCATGATAAGAATAGAGAAGAAAAGGATGGGAGATACCATAAAAGAGCGAGATCTTCACAGATCTTCAAGAATGACACCAACTGGCATTAAGGCTATCTTAAATGCCCTCCCATGATAATGAGAATGATGACTAACTTATATGCCATCCTAGAAATCTCATCTAGTGGCTGATGGAGGCAGAGGGAGACAGCCACAGGTGTGAACCAAATTGAACTCCTGGAACCCAGTTGCAATCAAGATCAGGCTGGCGAAACCCACAGAGGCAGCTAACCTAAAGAAGGGGGAACACATGGACCCCAGGCTGATGACTGAGGGGCCAGCATGTGACTGATCCAGACACCCTCCCACCAAACCTGCGTGACAGAGAGGAGGCTTTAGCAATCTGTGGCAACTTGGAGAGTGGAGTAGTATTTATTCCTGGCATACAGAAGACCTCTGGGAACCAATACCTCTGGGAAGCAATACCATGTGGAGGGATACTCTCTCAGCCTGGACACATGGGGAAGAACCTGGGCCCTTCCAGGGATGATGTGACAGACTCTGAAAATCCCTCATATAGGCCCTTGCCCTCCCTCGGGAGCGAAGGGGGGATGGAGTGTAGGTGAGGGCTTGGGAGGATTGGAGGGTGGAGGAGGAGGGGAGAGAGAGGGAACTGAAAGTGACATGTGTAAAAAGTTAAATAAAAATATTTAAAAATGTGTTACAAAAAATTCATGTATGAGTTTTCTTCCCTTAATGAGTGCAAAATACATGTCATATGCTATATGGAATTACACACACACACACACACACACACACACACACACACACATACACACAAACGTAAGTAGGAATGAGAACTGGAAAAAAGATTTATTTTTAGCAAATGAGAATTTACATTCCTTACATATCAAATACAAGAACATATGCAGCACTTAAGAAACAAGAGATATTGCCTCAAAAATTGTCACCCGGCATTGGTGGTGCATGCCTTTATTTCCAGCACTACAGAGACAGAGACAGGCAGATCTCTGTGAGTTTGAGGCCAGCCAGGTCTACAGAGCAAGTTCCAGGACCGGCTGCAAATCAAGACAGAGAAAACAAAACAATCAACCAAAAGTTTTTACCAATACATGAGTTTATCCTCTTAAATCTGCACATATATCAAGGCATGTACATATACACAGAAGTACATATTCACATACAGGGCACAAGTGAGAGTATCCCTGAAGGAGTGAAAAGCAGTTACACAATTTTCTACAATTTTAAAGATCAAAATAAGTCAAGAGATAGTACATTGTTAAAATCACATTACCAAGAAAATCAAGACATTAAAATTGAAGACATTTTAGAAACTCATTGTAATTGTTCAGGTAATAGCAACAGTGGTAGAGTTTTAAGAATTCTTATTGTCTATAAATAAAATTCCATAGCTTCATTTTATAGAAACACAAAATCATAATTTGTAGATAATTATATTAGAACAGTCTTTTATGATTTTAAATCTCTCATGTTTTGCACACCTTTAATGATTTTATACTCATTATAATTATTTTAGGGTCAGCATTTCATGAATTATTGAAGTATTGCCTGATATTCAATGTGTAGTTCAGGTTGAAGTCTTTAAAAGTGCTATTGGCCTTACATTTTATTCTCTTTCATCCATTGTCCATCTTTCCCTATTTTTCCTTCACTACTGATATGTTCATCTTTGTTAACTTTAACTTCCTTCTTTTCATATAATTCTCAAGTCCTTTTCACACTTTATCCAGAGTATAAATTTTGCTTCATTTTTTATCTACTACCCAAGACCCCATAGATTGCTGAGGCCTCCTCATTGACACCCAAAATTAGGAGGTCTGGATTAGTCACATGCTGGTCTCTCAGCCATCATTCTGGGGACAATGAGCTCCCCTTTGTGCAGGTCAGCTGTCTCTGTGGGTTTCAAAAGCCAGGGCTTGACTGCTGGGTTCATCACTCCTCCCTCTCTGCAACTGGGTTCCCGGACTTCAAGTTCATTGTTTAGCTGTGGGTGTCTGCTTCCATCAGCTACTGGATGAAGGCTCTAGGATGGCATATAATGTAGTCATCAAACTCATTATCAGGGAAGGGCATTTAAGGTAGTCTCTTCACTACTGCTTGGTTTGTCAGTTGGTGTCATCCTTGTAGTTCTCTGGAAATCTCACTAGGGCCAGATCTCTCCTCAAACCTATAATGACTCCCTCACTTATGGTATCTCTCATCCTGATCTCCTCTATCCTTCCCCTGAGGAAGAAATAACACGTGGAATAAAGATATGAACAATAAAGTGTAGTAAGGTGAAATCAAAAGAAATAAAAGACTAAATGACTACACAAAGACAAACAAGCCAACAAAACAAAAGATCAGACTCTCAATTGTTCTTCCTTGCTCAGTAGTTGGAAGATGGAGAAACTTCATTTGACTAACAAATTTTTCAGTTTAAAATTCACTCGGTGTATATGCTGGAGCATTCTTCTGTTCAAGTATAATGAGCTGTGTATAGACTAAGCCCAATCCTGCCATATACACTAACTTGGGTGGAGCAAGGACAACGATTGTAGGAGATTTCATTCATGCCCATGATTCCTGTACATGGAGCTGGAGAGTTGGTGTGTATAAGAGGTGTCCCTAATTTATTTGTAGTACTAGTGTTATGGACTAACCAGTTGGATGCCCACAAGCTCTTGAGATGTTTCACTATTTTTTATTTGTCTGTCTGTCTGTCTGTCTGTCTGTCTCTGTTTGTGTGTGTGTGTGTGTGTGTTTGTGTGTGTGTGTGTGTGTGATTATGATATATCCAAGCAGCAACTAATTTCCTGCCAAATTTCTCTGGCTTTTGAGATTGGTGAAAACTGTCATACCAAAGCAATCCATACCAAAGCATGGGGAGAAGCAAAGTATGGGCACTCAGTTATCTTGCCTATCCTGGCCATGCTGATGTCTGATCCAGCCTTTTTCTATATCTACACATGACAGTTTTTTTTTCTTTTCTTCCCAGAGTTTGGGCTGATCGTTCCAAATAAAAGTGTCCATATTTCTTTGTGTAGTACTACAAAAATTGTGAGTGCCCTTCATAGCACACAGAACTATAATTCAAGTCCACATAATTTCCTGGGCCCTCAGTAACTCTTTTGGTGGTATCTGGTAAATAGAGGTCATTGGAACTTGGAGATGTGAAAATGTAGATACCTCTGATCCAATGCACAGTTTCTTGATAATGTCCTACTTATGATGGATTCCATCCACACTATCAATGAGTAAATGTAAAGAATTGATCATATTCTCCAATATCTGATGGTTTTGAGTAAAATAGAAAAAAAGTGACATATATGGGGGCATGAGATGATTGGTGCTAAGGTCTGGATCTATAAAGTAAATCTTTCAACACCTTTTTATTTCTCCCATAATAAGTAATAAATAAAATCTGCATGTTCAGTAGAAAAAAGTGCTACTGGCTCAGTACCACACATGGTCAGGTTGCATTCATTGTCTCCATATTTTGCTGTCACTTTTTGTTAATTTTTTGCATTTACTTTACATACCAATCATAGTTTCCCTTCCCACCTCTTCTCGGGTTCCCCCCTCCTGCTGTATTCCATCTACTCCCTCATCATACACTCCTCCTCCATTACCTGATGGAAGCATATGCAAACTTTCCTAGCCAAGCATTGGGCCAACCTCAAGGAGTCCTCCTGAAGAGAAAGAGAAGGAGTTGTACAAGCCAGTGGGGTCAAGGTCATGAACAGAAACGCACAGAGACAGCTGACCTGAGCTCCTGGGATCTCATGGACTCTGGACCAAGAACTAGGAAGTCTTCCTGGCCCTCAGCCTCTCAGTGAAAGTTAAATATCTTCGTCTGTTTGTGGGACTCTAAGCAGTGGGATCATAATCTGTACTGGTAGTAGTAGCTTGAGGTGACTCTTGGGAACCTTTTTCCCATGCTGGGTTGCCTTACCAAGTCACTTTGTTTTTATGCTTTATTCGTATTATTTACATTTGTCTAAAAACCTGTGTTTGAATTTTAAATATTTATTATGCTGTTTTTGAGCAAATATTTTATGTAGGCAACACAATTTATCATTATATTTCTGTGATGGATAATATGAAATTTTGTGAAAGGAAGTACCTAGGAGAAGACTAAATAACATCTTTGAATGGGTCTGTGGTATGTTTCCAGATATGATAAGATCATGAGGTCTCCAATTTTATAAGCAGAATAATCCCAAATTGTACTTTTTGCATGATGGTATTAGAGTGATGGTGAAAGGAAGGAGATGGAACCTGATTGGAGGAAGTATGTCCCTGAAATTGTAGTTTGGAAGTCGACATCTTTTTTTAAAATTAATTCTATTTAAATTTAAAACAATTTTATTTTGCGTATCATTCCCAGTTACTTCTTCCCCCAGTCCTCCCATTTCCTTCACCATCGCCACATCCCACTCCCCATTTACTCCTCAGGGAGAGTGAGGCCTCCCATGGAGGATCATCAAAGTCTGTCACATCATTTGAAGCAGGATCTAGGCCCTCTCCTTTTTATGTAGGCTGAGAAACATCTATAGGGAATGGGCTACCAAAGCACATTTATGCACTAGGGATAAATTCTTGTGTTATGGCCAGAGGATCCATAGTCCCCAAGCCCAACAACTGACACCCACACTCAGAGGCCTGCTTCAGTACTATGCTGGTTCCTCAATTGTCAAACTGGGGTCCATGAGCTCCCACTTGCACATGTCAGCCGTTTCTGTGGGATTCCCCAGCATGATCATGACCTCTTTACTCATCACTTGTCCCTTTTACCACTGGATTCCAGAAGTTCAGTTAATGCTTAGGTGTGAATCTCTGCTTCTACTTACATAAGCTGCTGAATGAAGGCTATAGGTTGTCATTTAAGGTAGTCATCAATCTCATTATGGGGAAAGGGCATGTGAGATAGTCTCTCCAATGTTGCTTAGATTCTTAGTTGGGGGTCATTTTGTGGATTTCTAACGATTTTGCTACTACCGGGTTCTCACTAAGCCCATAAGGTCTCCCTCGTTTAAGAAATCTGTTTCTTTGCTCTCCTTCTCTATTCTTCCATCAACTTTGATCCCTCATGTTTTCCTCACCCCTCCCCTGATCCCCTCCTCTTTCTCCTACCTCCCTCTCCCTCCCCAATGCTCCAAATTTAGTCAGGAGATTTTTGTCCCTTTCCCCTAAAATCTTCTTGGACCCTTTATATGCCTACTCTTGGCTTCCTGCTAGCTAAGAAATTAAGAAAGCCCAAACCTATCATGTTTTTAAATAATATAATATTGTATCTAAGACCATGAAATCAAGTGACAATGTACTGAAAATCAAATCCTTCCTCCCTTGTTTTTTTTTTATTTTGAAATTTAAATTTAAATTAGAAACAAGGTTGCTTCACATGTCAATTCCAGGTCCCTCTCCCTCCCCCTCCTCTCCTCCCACAGCCTCCCACCAGCCCCTCCAATATCCCCACCTTTCCCCAGAGAGGGTGAGGCCCTCCATGGGGGTGTCCATAGTTTGTCATTTCATCCAAGGCAGGACCTAGACCCTCCGCCAAGAGTCCAAGGTGAGAGTAAATCTCTCATTGTTGGATGGGTGCCCAAAGTAAATACTGATCTACTACACAAGGCTCAAGATTACCTCCCTTGTTTCTATCTTTTACCTTATTCTCACCTATGCAAAATATAACTCAACATACCTCTCTCTCTCTCTCTCTCTCATATATATATATATATATATATATTGTATGTATCTTTCTAGTAAATTTGTTCCTGATTCTTTCATCCACGTGGGAGGAGAAAACAGTTGTCTTATTTTAAGTCCAGTCTAATCTTTCTGTGTGAAAACACAGCTGTTTTCATACAATACTCTCACTGAGTTCCACACACAACATACTCTTATCAACGTCAATACATTTAATCATATTAAATGCCTTATGAGAAAATCTTTTGAGAGAAATCTCCAGATGTCACATATGCTTTTTATGAGAACCCTGCTCCAATTTTATATTGTTCATGTGGCTTATACTTAAATTTGAGTAAACTTGCAAAACATAAACATAGTCTGTAATTCATAAATGCATATAATTTGCCTTGATCACAATAACTTAGGACTACACTTTGTACCCTTCCCATACTTGCTGACCCCTCTTCCTGTTCCCAACTATCTGTCTACAACTTTCTCACACTTTTCTCCCATTTCTATTTTTGTCAACTAATAACTGTCATTGGTATTTCTTTCAAAAATTGGGTGATTTAGAGTACATTCGTCATATGAATGACCATATTAATGAAGAAAATGCCAATCTATCTAATACTAATCATTAACTGCCCATAGAGCTGCATGGAGTAGCAAAATCTTCTCAGTTACTTCCCATTCCAAGACAGAATGTTGACAGAAAGAATTCTTCAAAATATTGTGCAGGTAACACAACTGATATAATTTCAAGAGTACAATGGCTTGGAAACAGTGTTTTGTAGCAACCCACACCTCCCTCTGGGTTTTAATATTTTCTATGCCCCTTTTCTGTAGTGGTCAATAAGCCTTGTTGGAAGTCATGTAAATATTCCATCCAGATATTGGCATTTGAGATTTGCATAATCATCACTTTGCATGGTTTGAATCTCTACAGTTATTGTATTCCTTTATAAAAAGAAGCTCTTCTAATCAAAGCTGCTATCAGATATGACATGAACACAACTATTTACAGGGCAATTTGACAGGTATTTTATGTCAATTTAGCAAAATAAAGCAGTATGTTACTCATAAATGTAAGTGACCTCCAAAGCCATAAACTTCTGGCCATATTTACTGTATCAAATATAAAGTAACGACAGTGGATCAGGTCACAGATCCAATCAGAATGTAGGTGGTTATGCTGAGGAACAACTTACCCCTCCCTATTGCATATTGGGCACATCTCACTTGGTTGATTAGTAATGTGTCATGTATGATGCACAGCTGAGTAAGACTATTGATGGAAATATCCATCAATATTCATATTGATATCCACCCCCACCTGTGCTATAAAGGCTAACAAAAAAGGAAGAATCTGGTAGCTCAGTTCAAACTTGATGTACTCAAGTCTTGATGATAGACCAGCAGGTATCTTTAGATATAAGGGTATATGTTCCAGTTGGTAACTAACTGTGGTGGCAAATGTCTGTATTATTTTCAGGGCCTATGCAGCTTCATGACCAGCAAATTAAAGAGAGGTATCTTAGTTAAATCCCTGTGGTTGTTGTTTAGAGGCCCAGAGCTTATGCAATAGTGATCGATGTGACAGTTCAGTTGCAACCTCAATTTTTCTACTCAAGAAAATGGTTTAGAAATATAACATCTTGGAAACATGGATAAATTTTCATTAATTTAAAATTTTCTTTATATTAACTGAATTACTTTTTGATGTAAAATAACTTCTACTTTCAGATGATAATATAATAATTGAATTTTGAAGAAATGTTAATTTTTTGCCATTTGTAACTTTTATGTAACTAATATGATTTATATGACAAAATTGTTTTCAGTCAAGATATCTAATTGTTTGCTCTTAACAGATTGAAGTTTGTAGACAGGAACTTTAAATTAAAATTATTTTCTTAACATGTCCTAATCTCAGTTCACCAGTGTCCTAAAAGGAAGAGAAAGTTTATACAGAGAAAGAGGTATCAGATCTATAAATAGAAATTAGAATCCTAACCTCCAAAACAATGGGGAAGTAAATTTAATGTCCCTTGGCATATGATTTCCTGAATTGATAAAAATTTTTCCTAAGATGCCTGTTTCTGATAAATTCTACAATCTTAAAGCTAAGACATGTATAAAAGGTCAATGATTCTGATGATGAGCAAGCATCTTTGTTTCTCAAAATTAAATATCTTCATACGACTTGAAGATGGTATAAAGATTATACTCACATTGCCTGGTACTAAATTGGCTGTTCTGGAAAAAGACTTCTAGACAAAAGTTTCTTTGAACCCTTTGATGCAGTCATCATGAACTGACAGCTTTCCAGGCTGTTGTATCCATCATGACACTGCTTCAAAGCGTCCTGGTACTACAATACCCATCTCTGTAGGAGTAGATTCTCTTGCAGAGGCTCACACGTAACCCAACCTCCCACACATGCCATCCCCCTTTTTAAAATTTACTTACTTAGTTTCCTCTCCTATATTACATTCCAAATGCAATTTCCCCTTTCTCCTCTCCTCCCAGACCCTCCCCACTGTAGTCCCCTCCCCAGATGTCTTTCTTTATAATTAAATCACTTCATATAAGTGAGAAATTGTAGTACTCCCTAACTGCTTTTTCTTACCATTGATTTTTTTTTAGTGTAGTAAAGGAAGATTCTTATTGCTGCTAATTACTACTAGTTTGTTTACTCATGGGTTTAATTTTTCTTTCATATGAAAAATTAATAAGTAAGAAGCCATGCTATACATTTAAAGCCTTTAAGAATGCAAGGTTATTACTTGCAATTTATCATT
Source organism: Mesocricetus auratus (assembly GCF_017639785.1). Classification (NCBI taxonomy): domain Eukaryota; kingdom Metazoa; phylum Chordata; class Mammalia; order Rodentia; family Cricetidae; genus Mesocricetus; species Mesocricetus auratus. The sequence continues at coordinate 1,465,502 of NW_024429190.1, forward strand.
TAAAAATAATATCCACAGTCTGTCAGTGGTTGTGCATACTTTTAAACCCAGCACTCAGGAGGCAGACAGATTTCTGTAATTTCCAAGCCAGCCTGGTTTACAGAGCGAGTTCTAGGACAGACTCCAAAACTACACAGAGAAAACCAGTCTTTAAGATGAAAAAAGTATAGAAATACTGAGGCTGTTAAAAATAGTGTTATCATTCCATTTATTGTTCTTGAATGTTTGAGTAGAATGATTTGACCTTCATGGGATAAAAAAAGATAAGAAGTTGTTTGGTAAGGAAAAAGGGGTGATCTGTGAGGACTTGGACAAAGGGAAAGTGATCATAAAGAGTTGTTAATTTCATATATTTTGTAATATAGAATGACTATTTTAATAATAGCCAAAAGAACTATCTATAATACATTAAAACAAACTAAAGCAGTCAAATATTGTTCTTCTTCAGCAGGATACAATTTTCTCCATATTAACTGTTGTTTCCTTCGTGATATTCTAATAAATGAAACAATGCAATCATATTATGAGCAAAATATGACACAAAGAATTGATTGTATCCATAAATGGTCACAACTACATTCACATGGGATAAGCTGCTCTCTCCCATGAAAGTTGTGGAAAATTAGATGGTTGTATAGAACTTATTGGAACTCTTGGAACATAAAGAACTTATTCAAAAACTCTTATCTTAATTATTTAACTCTCGGTTATTTGAATGAAATCTTACACAATACATATTTGTTAACCTGGTTATACACTTTCATTTTATTGTGAAATAATTTGATTAAAAATGTTTTCTTGATTTTTTGATAATTTCATCCTTTGTACTTGATTATTTTCATCATCCTCCCCCATTTCCTTCTAGATACCTATCCATTATATATCCAACCAACTTTGTATTCTCATCCTTTAAAAATGTATCACATACCATTAGTAATGCCCATATACACTTAGGTTTGTGTCCATCCATTAAAGCATGTTAGGCCTACCAGGAGATACACCCTAGAATTAATAAATTGCCAGGCAGCTCCCAAAATAATGGTGGTGTTTTGTCTTTCTACCTTTCCAATTTTGGGATTTTGATATATAGTTTCCTTATACTCATTCATAACCGTTGACTCTTACAATCTTTCTGCCTCCTGTTCTGAAATTATCCCTTATTCTTGGGTTTGTGATATAGTTATCCCATTTATGTCTAACCAGTCTGAACATTATCCAGTTTTGAATGTGTATGATAGTTGCCATCTACTGCAATCAGAAGTTTGTCTTATGAGTTCTGAAATTTTCACCAATCTATGGACATAAAAATAAATCATTAGTTGTTGGTTCAATATGGTGTCCTATCAGCAGAACTAGCAGTAGGTTCCCCACACATTCTTAGTACTGATAACTATACAGTATACGGTTTATGCTTGTACAGTGAACCCTATATCTAGTCAGAAAGTTGTCATGTCATATATGGCACTATTGCATCAATCTGTATATTGCTTTAGCTCACAGTGTCCAGAGATAGGTAAGATTGATGGTAGCTTTCCTCCCCCATTAGCATTTATTTCACAAGTCAGAACCATAAAATCTGATTAGTATCTTGTACTTCATTTGCAACTTGGTTTCTCCCTTTTTAATGATTAATGATTACTATCTTCACCAGTAAACTAATGTGCAGAAACCATGTGTGTATCTTTTAAAATTACTTACAAATTTTAGTGGAAATACATTCGTCTCAGCATCAATTTATGCCTCCCTGTTCCTGTATCATAGTTATAAAAATAATATAATATTAACTAAATTTGAAATCTATGAAATGTAATAAATTTAAATAGAAATGTGTACAAATTTAGATATTTTACTGGAAATATCCATGTGGAAATGTACATACATGTGCATATACATGCACTTACATTATATTCTATTGTAAAAGTAGGAATAAAACAATTTATGACATAGCTATTACTAACAATTTCAAATCTAATTTTAAACCACATTTGCATTTCTTAATACTGGGGCTTTAGTCTTTCGGTTTTTTAAATGGATATCTTTATAAATCCTCTTGAAATTATTATTAAAATATGCTTAAATTTTTTATTTTGTATTAAATTTAGATAGCAAAATAGCAAAATCAGAATACTATCAGTTCTGATTCATAAATGACTAAAGTTAGAAATTATAGTGATTATAGAGCTGTTTCATAATTTGACAGTTTTTTTTTACCTTTTGCTAACAAAAGTTGTTTGTAGGGATCACTGGTGTATGAGTTGAGTGTTTGTGATTTAAACAATTTATAGTGTAGAGAATTAGATGTAAAAATAACATCCAATAAACCTCTGCTTAAAGTACAAATCTTTGGTGGTCATCTGAAAATGCATAAATGGTTCTAAGTATAAGTGTTATATTAACATTTGGTTTCAATGAAAATTGCCTGAACACTATCATAAAAAAGTTTCATAACAATGTTACCCAGCTCTAGAAATATATAAACATGGAAGCATATAAACACTCATGTGAAACACAAACAGACCTAAGCCATCTTAATAATGTTTCCTGTGGTGTATCACCCATAAGTAGTCAGTAATGTTGTAGCACATTCAAAATCAATCAGCCAAATCTCAACTGATGCTTGCTGGTCCTTTTATAAATTCTTCCAATAATGTGACTCTTTGGATAAAAAGAAAAGAGAAAAATATCTACTTGAAAAGTTCTCAAAGATGTGGCAACTTTGGGTAATTTGTAGAAAGTTTTCTCTGAGGCCCATTTTCAGGAGAAATCATCTTTCTGAACTAGCTAAACTGGCATTTTTTCTTACATTACAATATTTCTAGCCAAGTTCTCTTGCTTAGACTCTGATGTGTGATTAATCTGGAGATGTCCTTACATCTCTGCATGCTGCCTCACAGCTTGTCACAATAACACCTAATATGGACTTAGTTAGCTAAGCCCAAAGTGCAAAAATCAATAGCCTTTTTCTGCAAAGGTTTCCTTTTATGAGGTACACATCATTAAACCCTAGTGGATTGGTAAGTATCTTTACTAAAGCATAGGCACTTAAGTTAGACAACAGGAATAAAATGTGTATTTATGCTGACTGACTAGGTTAATTTAAAGAAGCTTATAAACCTTACAGGCCCTGCTCTGATTTCCTATTTGTTAGAGATGTCAGTTAATGTGAGAGTACAGCAAACACTTTTACTGTCATGTAGGTATTGTGCAGGCAGTGTTAACTGGTCATGGTCTTATGGTGAAATGACTAAAAGTGCTTTAAATTAAAACATAAATAGTCAAACACTAGGTCATTGTTAGAACTAAATATTTGCAATGATTTTGAGTAAGTTGCTTACTTAGAAACAATACACATTGATCCCAGTAATGAAAGATGGCATTATCACAAAAGTTTAAAGGTCCCCTGAATGGATGGGCACACGACGAGGGGTGGGGGGGAGTGGGACCTGGGAAGAAGAGAGGGGGTGAAGAGGAAGAGAGTTGGTCATGGGGGAACAGGAAGTTGAGGGGGTGGGGGTAGAATAGGGGGAAGAGGGAATCATAGGATCGAATACAGATCAGGCACCAGAGCGACCTCGAGTTGTCTAAAGGGATAACACCAATTGGCAAGCTAAGCAATAGTGGAGAGACCACCTCGAATGCCCATTCCTGATAATGAACTTGATGTCTATAACCATCCGGGAGCCTTCATCCTGTGACTGATGGAAGCAGAGGCAAACACACAATTAATCACTGAACTGAACCCAAGGAACCCAGTGACAGAGAGAGAGGAGTGATGAGCAAATTGGCAAAGAATGGGCTGGCAAAACCAGCAGAGACAGCTGTTCTGAACAGGGGAGAGCTCTTGGACCCCAGACTGACAGTGGGGAGGCCAGCATGGGACTGATCTGGACCCCCCCCAAATGTGAGTGTCAGCGAGAAGGCCTGGGCAACCTATGGGGCCCTGAGCTGTGGATCAGTGTCTATCCCTGATATACAAACAGTCTTCGTGTGCCTATTGCACAAAGAGGGATGCTCTCTCAGCCTGGACTCTTAGGGGAGTGCCTGGACCCTATGCAGAGTAAAATGACAGACTCTGATATCCCCTATGTGGAAGGATTGGCAATAGGGTGGGAGGTTGGGGGGGAAGGGGATTGCGGGAGGAGGGGAGGGAGAGGGAACTGGGATTGACATGTAAAACAAGCTATTTAAAATTTAAAAAATGATAAAATAAAAAAAAACTGATTAGTTTCAAAAGATGTAATTTTCAACTTTAAAAAAAAATTAAAGAAGTTGTTCCTCAAAAAAGTAAACAGTGTTGTTATTTAGGTTAGCAATTTCATATGCTAACCCACCAAATTCCATAAAATAAGTGATAAAATTTCACTCATAAATATATACAGAAACTAAATAGCATAATTAAATCCATGAGTTTGATCTCACAAACAGGGGCTGGAGAGATGGCTCAGCGGTTAAGAGTAGTAACTGTTTTTCCAGAGGTCCTGAGTTCAATTCTCAGCAACCACATGGTGGCTCACAACCACCTTGAGTGAGATCCGGTGCCCCCTGCTGGCACACAAGCACAAGACAGTATACATAATAAATTAATTAATTAATTAAAAAAAGAAGTATGATGCATTCCAAATATAAGATAATATTGATTTATAAAATTTAATACAGCAACAAAATCATGGCCTAAAGCCAGGCATAGTGTATCCTTCTTTTAGGACCAACTTCTCCAAACATTTAATTGTGTGCAATACATTAGCCCAAGAGTCAGAAATAAGCTTGCACAAAATAGCAACAATCTGTATCAAACCTTAATCAAATGAACTCGTACCAAAAACCCAATTTCCTTTTAAAAATTCAAATTGTAAAAATAAGTCATTCTATATATTTTCAAACAAAAGTTTCTTTCTTTCTCTACTGCCTCCTTCTATTCACATGACTTCTCAGACTTAGTGGCCTCCCTTCATGTCATATATGATGCTTTGCCCTAACCCCTTTCTTGACATATGTTGTTTCCTCTTTCATGGTCTCTTTGCAGGTTAATTTTATGCCAATTTGACACATTCAGAGTCATTATGGAATGGGGAACCCCAAGTGAGAAAATGTCCTACCAGACAGGCTTATGGGTAAGTGTTTGTTATATTTTATTAGTTGATTATTAATGTGAGAGAGCCCAAGAATGGCATTCCCCATAGTTGTAAGAAAGTAAGATTCACTAGCCATCTGGAGCATGCCATCAGGTATGGTACACTTTTCCATGGGTCAGATAGTTGTCCTCTTTGAGTTCCTTCCCCTACAAGATACTTCCATGGTTTCCCTCAGTGATGCACTATAATGTGAAAGTGTGAGCTGCAAAAAACCCCCATTCAATGTTGCTTTTGGTCATTAGAATTTTATCATAGCAAAAGTAATCCTAACTCTGACAGTCTCTTATCCTGAAATACACAACATTCCATCTTTAGAAAAATAAAATAGAATAAGTAAATTAATAAAAAAGTACAAGGGAGATAGTAGGAAGGTAGAAGTCGAAATCACTCAACTAGGTAATGGGAAAATAAGACAAATAATTTAGTAGTTTGAAATTGTTAGGAAGATTGATAGAATATATGAAATGACTGACACTATGCATACAAAATATGGTAGGATATGCAGATGTTGAACAGATATAGAAAACAGTGGGTTATGGCAGAAAATCTGCAGTCCAATAACAAAGAACATCTGGAAGCAGCAGAAGAAGAACAATAGGGATCATCTTTGGCGGCTTGAAATATTCTGGGAGCTGCCATCAACACTGGGTGGAAGTGACCAGATCCATGTTTAGGAAATAGAGCCTAGTGCCACTTACAGATATTTGAAAGGGGGAAAACAATGAGGAAGGATAACAAGAGTTGTGTTCATGATATCACCAGATGGAAAATGTAACCAGAAATTCCTTTCTTGCCTGTGAGTTCCTAAATAACCACTCAGAGTCTTAATATTAATTATAAACTGTTGAGCCTGTTAGATCAGACTTATTATTAACTCACTCTTACAACTTAATTCAACCCATTTCTACTATTCTATATTTTAACACTAGGCTCATATCTTGTTCCTTCACATCTTGCTTCTCCCTGGCAGTTGCTGGGGCCCCCCAAAGTCACCCATCTTTTTCCCTTTAACTTTGCTTGAATTTTCCTGCCTGGCTTTATTCTGCCTGCCTATTGGCCAAATCAGATTCTTTATTAATAAACGAATTCACATCATACAGAAGGGCACCCCACACTAGGAAAAAACTAAGTAGAAAACCCCTAATGATTTAACTGGAGAAGCATTGAGGTACCATATCCAATTTATTAGAGATGCAGCTCAAGGTTCTGATGGAAATACACTCTTAGGAACCAAGAGTAAATGGTACAGGATTATAAGGGTAAAATTGTCAGGAAGAATGCTCCAAAGCTTTGGGAAAGCTTCCTTCAGAACTCCTCAGTATTCAGTGAGGTAGAAATCTGGCAGAGGAATTATCCACAGCATAATGTACAAATCTCAGGAAGGACAGTCCAACGTTTGAGCAAACATTTGAAAATGGAATTGTGAAGAACTACCCATTGATGTGACCATCACTTACTCCCTGATTCATTAAGAGTGGCCTCACAACTGGATCAGGATCTATCACCCATTTTTAGTCTCACAAAGGACTGCTCAGATGTAAGAATATAAATTTGATCTGCATTTGTGACCCAACCTGTTCACCCAAGGTTGTGGCAGCCTTCTGGAAACCAAAGACTTCAAAATCATTCTTTGATGCCTGTGTTTTAATATCAACAGTAGATGGAGGAATTATGAGAAATTTTATTTTTCACAAAATAGATACAAATTAAGCTATATAATCTCAAATATATTTCAACAGCATAGAGAAAGAATAATTTACCATATTCTACATAGAACATAGATTATGACATTCAAAGTAAATTAATGTTATAGTTTATTAACAGATTAAAGAAGAAATACACATGTTTAGCTCTATACATTTTAATAAACTTTAACAAAATGCTACTCTAATTTATGCTAAAATTTCTCAGTTAACTAGGAAGAGGATAGAACTTTTCTTTCCTTCGAGAAATAAACATTGAGAACACACTCTACAGTTGAAATCACAGGAAGGCATAAGAAATTGGACTCTTTTTCTGACACAGTAATAAGCAAGGGTGCCTCTTTCACACTTATTAAAAACTACTGAGCCAGGCATATTATTCACATGTACCGTCTCATCCATCACTCAAGAGACTGGGACACAGGGTTTGTAACAAGTTTGAGATTACCCTGGACTACATAACAAGTTACAGACCAGGTTTGGATAGAGAATAAGATTCTGTCTCAACAAAAACAAATTTAAAAATAATAAATTATATTAAGATTCACACGGAGTATTTGAAAACCAAATGAGAAACTCAAAGTCATCTAGATGAGAAAGAAATGATAAAATTCCTGTGTAAATTATTTGAGCTAGATTACACAATTATCTATAAATATAAATTCAATGAGTCAATAAAATAAAAACTACTGTAATTAATTCCTGGTCCTATCAATATTATAAGCCAATGACATTATTTAATATATTCTGGAAATGAGCAATCATATTTTAAATTGCATCATTAATACTAACATCATTTTGAAATTTATATGCTCAACTGTTAATACAAACATTTTGTATGCAAAAATCATGGAAAGATAATGATGGATTGTCTGTTAAAGGACTAAATCTTGGTAAGATATAAAATTTTCTCACTTGATAAGCAACTCCTCACCCATGAAAATCCCCCAAATCCCCATGTAAGCTATTTCGTAAATGTTAAACTATAGAATTCTGTGTAAATTTTAAATATAGTTTCATCTGAATTAAATGAAAATCAGGCTACAATAGGTACATTTTACTGAGTAGAAAGATAAAGTTGGATTTCTGTTCTGCTCTAAGAATCATTTTAAAGCTATAGTACTGAACCATAATGGTGCTGATGTGAGAAAAGGTACATACATCTTGTACCTGATAAAGATCTTGGGGATGGAATCTCACACACACACACAGACACACAAATTGATCTGTGACAAGACTAATTAAACAGAGGAACAATAATCAGTATTTACAGAAAATAAAAGACTATTAAACTACCTGCAAAATATGTGTAAATATGTTACTTTGTGACCTTTTCTTCTCCAAAAATAATTAAAATTTATCAATAAATTAACTATATAAGGGAAGAATTTGAAAAGTTATAGATGTAAGAAGAAAGGTGAAACTCTACAATTACTAATGAATTTTGTGTAAAACACCAAATAAAATGTGAATGAAAGGTGAACATTTAGGGCCTTTACTAACATTAGAAACCTATGTACTACAAAACACATAATGTTAGGGAAATATAAAAAATAGCTGCATATTGAGAATATAATTCAAATTATAGTGGTGAATGATTTGAGTTGGAATTTTTCAAAGACATTTTCAAAGAAAAAACTAAGGATTGTTTTGAAAGCTATTTTCTGAAAACATACATAGTCAAATATTTTATATCAGAGGTAAGCACAAGAAATAGCATAATACTTTGCCTCATTGACTTTGAGGTATGATAAAACTAGAGAATAATGAGAGATCAGAGACACAGTAGTCCTTACTCATCAAGTAACTGACAACTAAGATGCTCTACTCCATTGTTGTCAGAATGCAAAACCAGGCAGAAATTTACAGTTAAACAATTTCATACAAAACTGAGCATACTCATTTCACGTGAGGCATCAATTCCATCCCAAATATTTACTCAACCAATAAAATAAACAAGCTCACTTTCAAGAAAGCGTTTTTTAGCAGCTTATTTTTTGGTGGGAGGGGTTTTCAAGACAGGGCTTCTCTATGGCTTTGGAGGCTGTCCTGGAACTCACTCTACTGTAGAACAGGCTGGTTTCAAACTCACAGAGATCTGTCTGCCTCTGGTTCCCAAGTGCTGGGATTAAAGGTGTGCCCACCACCACCCAGCTTAACAGCGTAATTTATAAACATCAAAATAAAGTTAGAAGTTAGATTGTTTTCAAAACATGAATAAATTTAACTTTGGCACAATCATCAATGGAATGCTACATGACAACAAAAGTAAGTAAGCTATCAAGCTGAAAAGACTTTGATGAATGAACCTTGAATGCACTCAAAAAAGGCCATTTTGCTTGAAGTTCATGGACATGAAAAGGCTGAATAGCTGAAGTAATGTGTTTGGATTTGTGGTGACTGTAAATATTTTCTATGATAGTTGAATGATAGATTTCTGAGATGTATTTTTCTAAACTTCCACTTTTCCATAAGAAGGAGAGGAACAAATTTTAGAGGATCCTAGAATGGAAAGAAAAGTAAAAGAATATGTAAAACTGTATATATAACCATCAATGAATAGGGTGAGGAAAGAGTGGAAATGTATGTAAAATATATGAATATATATGTATATACATGTATATATATGCTACCTGTACGTTCATTGATAAAGTTTCTCTATCCCATGGAGATATTAATTGATAATTATAAGAAAACTTGTATGTATGTTTATATGGATTTAATGATACTGATCATTAGAACATGTGCAGAGGAACAGTTAAGATAAACATGGAAATGAACAACTTTGAACACATCAGTACAAATTCTCTATTTTACTTTCTTTCTCTGTCTGCTCAGATAGTCAAGAAAGGAAAAATCTAACAAACTCATAGTTAAGAAAATACTCAGCACACATGACATTTCATTAAAGTACTCTCTACAATGAAATACTGAAACAACACTTCCCAAACACAAGGAAAGAATGAGAAGCAGGGTTAGATCTAAAAAAATACGAATAAGGTATAAACTTCATTTAAAATAAAAAAATCATTACTCTTTTAAGACAATTTTATTTGGGTTATTATAAAAGTTACATATTAGCAATAAATATTTTTTTGCAATTTTTCTATTGAAATTGGAAACAAGCTTGCTTCGCATGACAATCCCAGCTCCCTCTTCTTCCCCTCCTCCACTGCTGCCCTTCAAACTCCCCAAACCTCCCACCCATTCCCCACTCCACTCTCCAGGGTGGGTGAGGCCTTTCATGATTCATTTCCAAAGGCCAGGGCAGCGCCTAGGCCTTCTCCCATGTGTGTAGGCCGAGAGACAGCATCCCTCCATGTGGAATGAGCTCCCAAATCATCTGGATGTCAGTGATAAATGCTGATCTATTGCCTGAGCCCCAAAGTATGCCAAGGCCTCCTCATTTACACCCATGTTTAGGGGTCTGGATCAGTACCATGTTTTCCACTCTGCTATCAGTCTGGTGTCCATAATCTCCCCCTTGTTCAGGTCAGTTGTTTCTGTGGGTTTCACCCTCCCAGTCATGACATCACTCCTGCATTTATGCAACTGGATTCTAGGAGTTGTGTTCAATGTTTAGCTCTGGGTGTCTGTCTCTACTTCCTTCAGTCACTGGATGAAGACTGTAGGATGGCATATAAGGAACTCGTCGTCAATCACATTATTGGGTAAGGGCCTTTAAGGTAGCATCTAAACTATTGGTTAGATTGTGAGTTGGTGTCGTCCTTGTAGGTCTCTGGACATCTCACTAGTGCCAGATCTGTCTTAATACCAATACTGGTTCCTTCTATTATGGTATTTCCCATTCAGCTCTCCTCTATTCTTCCTCTGAATCAATCTTCCTGTTACCCAATGTCCTTCACTCTCCTCCTCTTTACTCCCTATATTTCTCCCAGCTTCCTCTCTGCAAACCTTTTGCTTCCAATCCCTTCAAGAGATTCTGTCCCATTCCCCTTCTCTGGGGTACACTGCATTCTCTTAGGGTCCTCCTTGTTTCTCAGACTCTATGGCTGTGGAAATGTTGGCTAGCACTCCTCTGTTTCATGCCTAAAATGTATATATAAGTGAATGCATACCATTCTTGTCTTTTTGTGACTGGGTTATCTCACTCAGGATGGTTTCCTCTAGTGCCATCCATTTACCATTATTTTTTTTTTGCTGAAAATTACTCCATTGTGTAAATGTAGCACATTTTCTCTATCCACTCTTCAGTTGAGGGACATCAAGGTTGCTTCCAGGTTCTGGATGTTACAAATAGTGCTGCTATAAACATGGTGGAACAAATGTCCTTGTTATATGAATGTGCTTCTATTGCGTATATGCCTAAGAGTGGGATTGCTGCATCTCGTTGGTAGACTGGTTCCCATTTTCCTGAGGAACTTCCATACTGATATCCAAAGTGGATGTATGAGTTGGCACTCCCACCAGCAATGGAAAAGTGTTCCCCTCTCTCCACATCCGCTCCAGCATAAATTGTCATTGGTGGTTATATTTTAGCCATTCTGACAGGAGTGAGATTGTATCTGAGAATTATTTTGAGTTGAATTTCCCTGATGGCTGGGAATAGTGAACAATTTCTCAAGTGTCTCTCAGTCATTTTAGTCCCCTCTATTAAGAATTCTCTATTTGGTTCTGTACCCCACTTTTAAATTGTATTCTTTCATGTTTTGAAGACTTTCTTCTTGACTTCTTTGTAAATTTTGGAAATCAGTCCTCTGTCAGATGAAGGGTTAGTGAATATCTTTTCCCATTCTGTGCCCTGCCTTTTTGTCTTATTGACTGTATCTTTTGCCTTACAGAAGCTTCTCAGTTTCAAGAGGTCCCACTTATTAATTGTGGATCTCAGTGTCTGTGTTACTGATGTTATGTTCAGGAAGTGGTCTCCTGTGCCAGTTCATTCAAGAGTACCTCCCACTTTCTCTTGCAAGAGGTTTGGTGTGGCAGGATTTATGTTGAGGTCTTTGATCCATTTGGACTTAAGTTTTGTGCATGGTGATAGACATGGATCTATCTGCAGTCATCTACATACCAATATCCAGTTATATCATCACCATTTTTTAAGATGTTTTCTTTTTTCCACTATGTACTTTTAGCTTTTTTCCCAAAAATCAAGTATTTTTAAGTGTGATTTTTAATATCAGTATTTTAAATTTGATTCCATTGATCTACCTGTCTATTTTTGTGCCAATACCAAGCTGTTTTCAGTACTATAGCTTGAATAGAGCTTGAAGTCAGTGATGGCGATGCCTCTGTAAGTTCCTTTATTGTACAGGGTTGCTTTGGCTATCCTGGATCTTTTGTTTTTCCTTATAAAGTTGATTATTGTTCTTTCTTGGTCTTTGAAGAATTGTACTGGTGTTTTGATGGGGATTGCATTTAATCTGTAGAAGAAAACTTTCTGTTTGCTAAGTACTGTATCAACAACACCTTGTTCATAGTTCCTATATTTATTTTCCTAATCTTGATTTTAGGAATCCATTTTCAGATCACCATCTATTGCAATCCAATTAGTAGTTATACATAAACTCTTACAATCATCCAGTATTTTAAAGATTCCTCAGCTAGTGGTGGGAATTTGTGCCAAATTTTATCACTGTCTGCTTTGGTTTTAACTAATTCGACTCTATGTTTCTTGTGTATGCTATCACAAATGCTAAGTGCATATGTGTACCTGTCTTGTATCCAGAATATAGTTTTCTTGAAGCCATTCCTCATCACTTGACCTTACATTTTTATGTCTTTCATTCTTAACGGTTGGGGTGTGGTAAGCCTTTCTAATATGTTCTGAGCACTCCATAGTAACTTATGTTTTGCAAGTTGACTAATTCACTGTCTCTGTGTAAATATTTTCCTGTTTGAAAAGAATCTCTGAGGAATGTTGATACATGCACTAATCTGAGCTATAGCAGTAAGTCATTTGAAGCTGGTTTAAAATCATGCTCATTACAGGTTTTTGGTGCCATTAATAGTTCCAGATACGGGTTCCATTGTATTGTTTATACATGATATCCATTGGTAAAATAGTTGACAACTACCTTAATATTTACAACAACACTATTGTATGAATATGTTCACATGCTCATTATTGTTATTTGTAGGGTTCACTATTGGATACAATTGAGGATTACTTTTTACCTCACTTGGTACAAATAGTACCTTCTAGAAGTTCGAAATCTGGTTAATTGATATGAAGTTTGAATACCAAATGAATTCTACCTTGATTTCTTCATATTCTAGAATTGATTGTGTGTGGTATCTTCAAAAGTAGCCTTTTAACCATCAGGTTCTGGAGAGTAACCAAAACATTAAAATAGCTTGTAATGTTTGAATTTCTTTGGGAACTTATTGATCAAAAGTCTAAAAGAGGTAACTCATTCCTGGCACTGAATCTTTTATTTGCAAGCCAGTGTTGTCTAGTTTGAGCATTTACCCCTATACTAGTGTGGCATTCTATTTATAAGCCTTTATGTCTGATTCTCAGGACATTCCTACAATAAGATTTCAGATAGCTTTTTAAAAATGTGTTTAGTATTATCTCATGTCTTATTCTCTCTCCTACCTTTGGATTACTATCTCCAACCCATTTATCTAGTCCCATCACTGTATCCATGTCTACATCTTTTCATAACTTCATTTTTCTTATCACATGGAAAATATTCTATTGCATAAATAACTAACATTTTTATTATCTATTCATTAGTTGAAGAGCATCCAAGCTATTTCTATTATATGGCTATTGGGAATAGATCAGAAATGAAGACCTAGAACTTCCACAGTAGGATATAGTTTCCTTTCTGTATATGACCAAGAGTGATATAATTGGGTCATGTGGCATACCACTTCCCAGTGTTTTTAAAAGCGGACACACATTTTCAAATTAGCCTAACTACTTTGCACTCAAATCATGAGTGGATAAGTGAGCTGTGAGCATTATATTAGCTTGGAGATAAAGAATTGGTTTTCTTTAATAATGTAGTAGATGAGAAGTTGATTACATTCCAAGTCAACTCACACATAAGTGTAGTTAGATAATACAAAACAGAATCAGTGGATTTACATGAAACAAAGCAAAACAGAAAAGGATGTGGGTGAATATAATCAAAACACATTGAAAAGACTCAAATAATTAAACACACTCTCTGTGCAACTATAAGGACCTGAATTGAGATCTCCAGCACTCAAAAAAGAACCATGTGAGTATGCTAGCTCAACTGTAGTCCCTGCACAATAGAGGGGCAGAGAAATGACTCGGGAAACATGCTTGCTGGCCAGACAAGGTTAAATGGCAAGCTTCAGTTTCATGAAAAATCCTGTCTGAATATATAAGTAGACAACCATTGAGAAAAGTTACTATCATCTGCCTCAGTCCTCTGCATGCACTCTCATACTCATTCATGTGCATCTACAAGCATATGTATTTTAGACACATACAAACATCCATACACAACAGCAAATAGTACATAAAATAATCACTAATGGAACTTTGAAAGACCAATTTAATAAAGAATGCAAATGTCATAACAAAAAATGAAAGTACCTAGGATATATAATATACTATTTGACTACTTGACTTCAATACTAACCCTAGATGTACTATACATATATATATATATGTATATATATATATGTATATATATATATATGTCAACAGAATGTCATACTAATATGAATGTTTATATGCCATATATGGAGTACTGATATCTCCAGGCTTTTTCATCATTGATGATTTATTCACATATTATGAATATAGGGCATAATCGCTACAAAAATTGCTCTTTAGTATCTTTGCAACATATATTCAAGTGAACATCTAGTTCTGAATTAGATTTTATGCAAAAATATGTTTATTACATTTATAAATTTATATATAAACATAATATATAATATATATATGAAATATACAAAAAATGACTGGGTTACCTCACTCAGGATGGTTTCTTCTAGTGTCATCCATTTGCCTGCAAATTTCAGGAATCCATTGTTTTATTTTTCTGCTGAATAGTACTCCATTTTGTCAATTTACCACATTTTCTATTTACACTCTTCTGTTGAGGGGTATCTAGGTTGCTTCCAGATTCTGGCTATTAATTCCTTCTTGAGGAATAGAAAACAAGACATTTCCAAATAAATAATATGAATATTATAAGTGTCCCAGAATGATATTTCAGGAAAACCCAACCTGTTCCAAAAGATTATGTGTAGTAAAAGATATCATTTTGTTTAAGAACTATGTATTTGCAAAGTTAGAAAAATAGCCAGGATCCATGTAGAACATGCCAAATTAGGTTAACTGTATTTAGAGTATTATAACATCATGAAAATGAGTGAGATAAAGATGAGTATAAACAAAAATGATTAAAACTGAAACTTTCCACAATGCAAAAGAAAGAGCACTGGAGGAAGATTCAGAAAAGGTGAGGGAGGGTTATACTTCAAAGACAAATTGTGCATAACGTTTCAGTCATTCAAATGAGTGCAGCGACATCTGGAGCTTTGTATTTTCTAAACTGAAAAGGAGAGTTAAAATTTAAAACTATAGTACCTCTGACAGTGTGCTAGTGATCTCACAATCTAGACTGAATAGAAGGGCATACTAAAGTCAATTGATATGAAGTAAACTGACTTATTTCCAATCATTAAAGGAGATTCATATAAAGATAAACAAAAATTGGTCTGCACCAACGTGGAGAAAAAGATACTGGCAGCCCCAAACCATTCAGCACTGTTGTGCTACCATTTAAATATTGGCCCCACACCCACCAAGAGAGGCCACACCTACAGCCACTAGAACAAGAGATGGGAAGATGGCAATATAAGAATCCATTCAACAATTTAAAGAAATATGACACCAGCAGAGTGTAAGGGTTCTATACCAGCAAGACATGAACATCCCAACACAGATGAAGCTGAATAAAATGACCTTAAAACCAATTTTATGAAGATAATACAGGCACTTAAAGAGCAAATGAGAAAATTGCCTAAAAAATGGAAAAACAACACTAACAAAAAATAGAATAAATGCAGGAAAAGATAAAACCAAAAATGTAAGAAATCAAAAAAAAATCTCTTAAAGCAAGGAAAGCCAAAAAATTGAACAGGTGAAGGAAACAATTCAAACAGTTGAAGGCTTAAAATTTGAAATAGAAGCAATACAGAATATGATCAGGAACTAGGGATGCAAGTATAATGAACAGAATACAAACAATGGTATTGAAGGTACGCTAGAGTGATAGAGGATGTTTTACTGTATATATGTTTCTCTTACTGGTTGAAGAATACAATACTGTTTGACTAGTGGCCAAGAAGGAAATATAGGTGGAACTAGGAGATTAGGAGAATTCTGGGAAAGGTAGGAAGAGGGAGCCCACCAAAACTGTTGCCACTCAGGCCCACTAGGAGGAACATGTCAGGACACTTCTCAGGTAAGATAAGACCATGTTGAAACTCTTGTAATTGGCCAACAATTTATTTGGGGTTGAGCTGACTTTGGAACCAGGCTGGTGGGACAAGAAACCTTCTGTAACACTAGAGAAAATAGATTCATCAACAAAAGAAAATATTAAGTTCAACAAATCCTTAACACAAAATAAATAGGTATAGAAGAAGGTGGAGGAACCCAGCTCAAAGGCACATAAAACATACTCAACAACATCATAGATTAAAACTTTCCCAAATTAAAGAAAGATATGTCTATGAACATACAAGAAGCTTACAGAATACCAAATAGACTGGTTCAAAAAAAGTCCCCTCACTATATAATAATGAAAATATGAAATGTACAGAATAAAGAAAGAACATTAAGAGCTGAAAAGGAAAAAAGACAAGTAACATATAAAGTCAGACTTATCAGAAATATACCTGATTTATCAATGGAAACTTTGAAAGTCAGAAAATCCTGAATAGATGTTCTATAAACACAATGAGACCATTGATGCCAGGCCAGACTATGATACCCAGCAAAGCTTTTAATCACTATTGATAGAAAAAATAGGATGTTCCATGTCAAACCAGATTTACACAATACATATCCATAAATGTAGTCCTACAGAAAGTACTGGAAGGAAAACTGTGACTCAAGGAAGTTATCTACACTCACAAAAACATAGGTAATATATAATCCCAAAAGCCACAAAAAAAGAAGGGAAACAAACAATACCACCACCATCAACAAATCCAAAGCTAAAAAGAAACAACAATCAATGGTCACTAACATTCCTTAATATTAATGGTCTTAATACGCCTATAAAAAGACACAGGCTATCAGGACACACAGGAAGATAGATTCCATCAACTTCAAAGACAGAAATTACCTCAAACCAAAGGGTTGGAAAGATATTTTTCAATCAAATAGTACTAAAACAGGCTGCTGTAGATCTTAATATCTAACAAATTAGATTTCAAAGTAAAATTAATCAAAAGATATGAGGAAGGGCATTTTATATTTGTTACAGGGGATATCCATCCAAATGAATTCTGAACATCTATACTCCAAATACAAGGGCACTCACATTCATAAAAGAAACATTGCTAAAACATAAATCATGCTTAAAACCCCACACACATACAGGGGAGATTTAACAACTCATTCTAACAACTACAGAGGACTACCCAACATAATCTTAACAAAGAGAGATCACAAAGAACAGGAATATACATAAATATAATAAAAGCAATATACAGCATAACAACAGTCAACATCATATTAAATGGAGAGAAACTCAATGCAATTGCTGTAAAATCAAAAACAAGGTAAGACAGACTGATGATTGGGGGGGCCAGCATGGGACTGATCCAGACATCCTCCCACTGAACCTGGGTGATAGTGAGGAGGCCTTGGCAATTTGTGGGACCTTAGAGAGTGGAGCAGTATTTATTCCTGGCATGCAGAGGGACTCTGGGAGCCCATGCCATGTGGAGGGATACTCCCTCAACCTGGACACAAGGGGAAGGGCCTGGGCCATTCCCAGAATGATGTAACAGACTCTGGAAATCCCTCATGGAGGCCCTTGCCCTCCCTGGGGAGTGGAGGGGGGGATGGAGTGGGAGTGAGGGGTTGGGAGGATTGAGGGGTGGGGGAGGAGGGGAGGGAGAGGGAACGGAATGTGACATTCGTAAAAAGTTAATTAAAAATAAGGAAAAAAATGAAAAGAATCTAAGCAATGGTGGAGAGGCTTCCTTAAATTAACCTTCCCCTATAATGAGATTGATCACAGAGCTTTCATCCAGTAGCTAATGAAACCAGAAGCAGAGGGATTTATAGCTAAGAACTGAGCCATACACTTGTAATCCTGTTATAGACAGGGAGGAGCAAAGGGGTCAAGACCATGCTGTGGAAACTCATAGAAACAGCTCACTTGAGCAAGTGGGAACTAATGGACCGTGTGTGACTGCTGAGAAACCTGAATAAGATCAAATCTGGCCTCCTGAACATGGTTTTCAGTTAGGAGACCTGATCAGTCTGTGAGGCCTCTGGCAGTGGAACCAGTGTTTATCCCTAAAGAATGAATGAGTTTTTGGAGTCAATTACCCATGAAGGGCTACTCTCTTAGCCTATGGGTGAGGGCATAGTTCCTGCCCCAAATGATGTGACACTCTTAGACGATACCCTAAAGAGTTGGTATAGTTAATGTTAAGAAAGGAGGGAGAGGGAACTGGGATTAGAATGGTAAGGGAGATTGTTTTTACTTTAAACACAAATTAATTTAAAAAATAAAAATAACCTTTCATTTCATTTCTTGAAATTTCCACATATGTATATATTGGGTTTTTGTCTTACTCAACCCTAATTCTCCACCTTCTTCCTCCTATATTTCACTTGGTTTGCAAGACCATAGATTTCCGTATAGCATTTTTAAAAAGCGCAGTTCATTTTGGATGAATCTTCCTAAATAAGTTTTGACATGAAATATTTTTATACAAGATTGAAAGGCAGATGAAAGATTGAAATTATAAGGTAGTAGAAATTCATAGTCAAGCATACAGAAGAGAGAAATATACAATAAGAGAAGTGTGATGTGGGGGGGAGGCATAAAAGAGCTAATTTATGGAAGTAATAAATGGATAAGTTAATTTTCCAAAAGTTTCAGTTGCTAGTCTGAGATATATAATATTTTTCTTTGGTGAACTTCAGCTTACCCAAAACCATCAGGTTAATGTTATTCCTAAGAACTATTTTTAATGAATTGCCTAGATAGTAAAGAAAATGGTAGTTAAAAGGATAAAAAGTGAAACAGATTCAATAAAATGCCAATAATTCTATATGATAAATTTGGAATATTTCAGTCTCCCCAAATCATTGACTCTTATAATGTGTCCTAATAGTTTAATCATGTCAAATGGGAAGAGACAAAATTTTGTTTAATGGTTATTCATTCCACACCACCAAGCAAGCATTCAATGTGCATTTATCTTCTATTGTCATGCTAATTTTAGTACCACAGCGATAGTTCTCTCTATACTCAAAATAAATTTGATGAGCTACCAATAGTATTTTAAAATTATATATTGTGATTGAAATCTTCATTTTGCGTGATGAACACAATTTGTCTTCTGTACACTGATGATTGATATTGATAATTCTATCCTAAATGTGTCATTTATTCCAAACATATAAGATAATATTATACAAACTGCCTCTTAATAAAATTTATTTTAAGAGTCAGTTCTTTAGGAATAATTCATTAAAGAGGAATATGATATTTGGATAACAGCCCGGTTTCATTTAACTGGAGACTCAATAGCCTATCCTAGTGTGTTTCAAAAGTCATTATTATAATTGCTTTCAAGGGTCATCAGCTCACTATCTTCTATTATCACAAACAGTGCATTGCACTGTATTTAGAAAATAAAAAATATACCTATCATAGTCAATAAATTCAATAATCTCATTATAGATTTGCATTTTAATATACTTGTGGCTTTGGCTATCTATGGGCTTTGTAAGCCACTTTTATCTTATAAATCTTTTCCATATTTAATGCCATTTAGTTATTAGAAAATGAGTATCTAAAATTTATTGCAATCTTCTCTGTAATCAGCTTCTTACACTGATGACAATGTTCAAAATTATAATTTTACTTTAAAGGAAACCTAAAGGTGGCACTTCTGAATGCTTGCCTGGAGCATCCAGATTGCTTTTAAAGTAAATTACCAGATTTTGTATCTAGCCAAACAACTGAAATAATTTCATTGCCATATTTGTTGTTCTCTAACGCAAGTTCTTTATTTTAAAAACTGTATTATATATATATATATATTTTAAATTTAAATAGCTTGTTTTACATGTCAATCCCATTTCCCTCTCCCTCCCCTCCTCCCGCACTCCCCTTCCCCCCCAACCCTCCCACCCTATTGCCAAATCCTTCCACATAGGGGATATCTAGAGTCTGTCATTTTACTCTGGGTAGGGTCCAGGCACTCCCCTAAGAGTCCAGGCTGAGAGAGCATCCCTCTTTGTGCTATAGGCACTCAATGACTGTTTGTATTCCAGGGATAGACACTGATCCACAGCTCAGGGCCCCAAAGGTTGCCCAGGCCTTTTCTCTGGCACTCACATTTGGGGGTTCCAGATCAGTCCCATGCTGGCCTCCCCACTGTCAGTCTGGGGTCCAAGAGCTCTCCCCTGTTCAGAACAGCTGTCTCTGCTGGTTTTGCCAGCCCATTCTTTGCCAATTTGCTCATCACTCCCTCTCTCTCTGTCACTGGGTTCCTTGGGTTCAGTTCAGTGATTAATTGTGTGTTTGCCTCTGCTTCCATCAGTCACAGGATGAAGGCTCCTGGATAGTTATAGACATCAAGTTCATTATCAGGAATGGGCATTCGAGGTGGTCTCTCCACTATTGCTAAGCTTGCCAATTGGTGTTATCCCTTTAGATCACTCGAGGTCACTCTGGTGCCTGATGTGTCTTCGATCCTATGATTCCCTCTTCCCCCTATTCTACCCCCACCCCCTCAACTTCCTGTTCCCCCATGACCAACTCTCTTCCATTTCACCCCCTCTCTTCTTCCCAGGTCCCACTCCCCCCCACCCCTCGCTGTGTTCTCCATCCATTCAGAGGATCTTGTCTCAATCCTGTTCTCTTGGGTACTATGCATATATGCATATCTTTTAGGTTCTTTCCTGTTACCCAGTCTCTCTATCAGTGGAAGTGCAGACTGGCACTATCCTGATCCATGTCTAAAATCCATATATGAGTGAGTACATACCATGTTTGTCTTTTTGCAACTGGGTTACCTCACTCAGGATGGTTTCTTCCAGTGCTATCCATTTACCTGCGAATTTCAAGATTCCATTGTTTTTTTTTTTTTTGCTGAGTAATACTCCATTGTGTAAATGTACCACATTTTCTCTATCCACTCTTCAGTTGAGGGGCATCTAGGTTGCTTCCAGGTTCTGGCTATTACAAATAATGCTGCTATGTACATAGTGGAGTAGATGCTCTTGTTGTATGAACTTGCCTCATTTGGATATATGCCTATGAGTGGAATTGCTGGGTCTAGTGGTAGATTAATTCCCATTTTCCTGAGGAATCTCCATACTGATTTCCAAAGAGGCTGTATGAGTTGGCACTCCCACCAGCAGTTGAGGAGTGTTTCTCTCTCTCCACATCCTCTCCAGCATAAATTGTCTTAGGTGTTTTTGATTTTAGCCATTCTGACAGGAGTAAGATGGTATCTCAGAGTTGTTTTGATTTGCATTTCCCTGATGGCTAAGGATGTTGAGCACTTTCTTAAGTGTCTCTTGGCCCTTTTACTCCTCTACTGAGAATTCTCTATTTATCTATGTGCCCCACCTTTTAATTGGGTTCTTTGGTGTTTTGGAGCCTTGTTTCTTGAGGTCTTTGGAAATTTTGGAGATTAGCCCTCTGTCAGATGTAGGGTTAGTGAATATCTTTTCCCATTCTGTGGCCTGCCTTTTTGTCTTGTTGACTGTGTCCTTTGCCTTACAGAAGCCTTTTAGTTTCAGGAGGTCCCATTTGTTAATTGTCGATCTCAGTGCCTGTGCCACTGGTGTTATGTTTAGGAAGCGGTCTCCTGTACAAACTCGTTGAAGAGAATCTCCCACTTTCTCTTCAAAAACTTTCAGTGTGGCTGGATTTATGTTGAGATCTTTGATCCACTTGGACTTAAGTTTTGTACAAGGCGATAAACATGGATCTATCTGCAGTCTTCTGCATACCAGTACCCAGTTATGCCAGCACCATTTGTTGAAGATGCTTTCTTTTATCCATTGTACAGTTTTAGCTTCTTTGTCAAAAATCAAGTGTGCATAGGTGTGTGGGTTAAAATTAGGGCTTTCGATTCGGTTCCATTGGTCTACCTGCCTTTTTTTGTGCCAATACCAAGCTGTTTTCAGGACTATAGCTCTATAATAAAGCTTGAAGTCAGGTATGGTGATGCCTCCTGAAGTTCCTTTATTGTATAGGGATGTTTTGGCTATGCTGGGCCTTTTGTTATTCCATATACAGTTGATTAATGTTCTTTCCAGGTCCTTGAAGAATTGTGATGGAATTTTGATAGGGATTGCATTGAATCTGTAGACTGCGTTTGGCAAGATTGCCATTTTTATTATGTTGATCCTAGATAGTTTACATAAGTGAACAAAAAAACTCCGCAAGGTTACTCCTAGAGCTGATAAACACCTTCAGCAATGTGGCAGGATACAAGATAAACTCAAAAAAATCAGTGGCCCTATTATATACAGATGATGAAGTGTATTTTTTGTTTTATATACCAAACCCCAGTTCCTTCCTCCACTTCTCCCTCCCCCACCTCCCGGATCCCATTTACCACACACTTCTCATAGAGAGTAAAGTCTTTATTGGTTACCCATGGCTATAATGCCAACACTATGCTGTTAAAAAACAAGAGGTTCAAAGGCTCAAGATCATCCTTGGAACATATGAAGTTCACGGCAAACTTGGTATACATGACACTCTATTCTGAAAAATAACAAAATAACAACAACAACAATTCCCAAGCCCATGCCCTCTCTGGGTTTAGTCAACTTCAGCATCCCTTCATGCTGTCAATCAGAAGTAGCAATATAACATAATCATATTCATATAATCTATAAGCTTCCATACATATCATCTCTGCTAATGCCTTCTCTTCTGTCCACTTCCCCATTGTTTACACATTTGACTCTTGCTTTGAGAATCTCCTTAAAACTCCTAGGCTTCCCCCAGAAACAGCTGACCTGAAAAGGGTTAACTCTTGAACCTAGGCTGATGCCTGGGAATCCAGCATGGAACTGATCAAGACCCCCTGAATGTGGGTGTCATTGAAGAGACCTAGGTAATCTATTGAGCCTTGGGCAGTAGATCACTATTTATCCTGGGGATACAAATGGACTTTGGACTCCCATCCAACAATGTGAGATGCACTCTCACCCTGAATTCTTGGGGGAAGGTCTAGGCCCTGCCCTAGATGAAATGACAGACTATGGACACCCCCAAGGAGGGCCTCAGCCTCCTTGGGGAAATGAGGGGATATTGGGGGCTGTTTGGGGGAGGGCATGGGAGGAGGGGAGGGAAATGGAGATGGACATTGAAGTGACTTGTGAAGCAACCTTGTTTCTAATTTAAATTTGAATTTACAAATAAAAACAAAACAAACAAACAAACAAAAAAAATCCTCCTATGCTTCTGCAAGCACCAAGATTACAGCCTATTTTTTTTCGATGCAAAAGCCAAGAGTCTTTTATTGTAGTTGTTTGATGTGCTAAAACCATTAGCTCAGGCCCTTTATCCCTCTACCATGGCAGATGCCTGGAGAAACACCCCAAGCAACCTCAAGGCAGGGATCTTTTTTTGTTTTTTCTCAATATATTTTTATTTAAATTAGAAACATGCTTGCTTCACATGTCAATCCCAGCCCCCTCAGCCACCCCTCATCCCTCAGCCTATTTTTTAACGAAATGAATCCCTTTTTTTCTAGGCATGTATTCACTGTTCTGAATGTCTGCTAAGCTATTGCAATGTATTATATTTCTTAACCATAATCTATCCATAGCATTCTCAAAGATATGGCATCCAGGGTTGATTTCCTTGGCCACTTAAGTAACATTTGTTTACACATTTTACAGTAATCTTCATGAGGGAAGTTTACTGTGCTTTGCTAATTCTTTTATGCTTAATAAGATCCACAGAGACAGAATATGATACAGATTTCACTTATTTTGTATATAACATATGGAAAATAGAAAACTAAAATTCTTTTAAGTTTCTGTATCTGCCTAAAATAGTTCTCATCCTTGAGAATAAAGTAGTAACAATGAATCAAATACTGAAATTAAGGTGTTTGAAAGGATAGACAAAATAAGGTTCACAGATGTCTTCTGTCTTACAGCTTTAAGAGAAATACAGCAAAAAT
Organism: Mesocricetus auratus; assembly: GCF_017639785.1. Lineage (NCBI taxonomy): Eukaryota > Metazoa > Chordata > Mammalia > Rodentia > Cricetidae > Mesocricetus > Mesocricetus auratus. The sequence continues at coordinate 1,489,713 of NW_024429190.1, forward strand.
ATTGGTTTGTAGAGCACAAATCAAGGTATGATTTTAAAAAAATTTATTGCCATAGTTTCATTCTACATTTCTTGAGCTTCAAATAAATATAAATTTAAAAATAGAAATTACAAGCTTTTGTGAAGTTTTCCTTAATTAAGGATAATATTGAAGATATGTCAATTTAATTTCCTTTTTTGCCAGCTAAACTGAAAACAGCTTAATTAACTACATAGTAAATAATATAAAATTTACTTAAAGTACAAATAATTAAATATATTTTGTCAATCTTACAAAATATTTTATTCATTTTAACTATTTAATTCTATTTTGAAAAAATTACTGTGATTGTTAAATTTAATTAGTTTATAAACCAGTATTTGACTGATTATAAGTAGTGCTTCACATGTTATCCTGGGAATGAGGATGTCTAGTGGAATATGGGTTACTTCGCAGCATCCATACTCTCCCTAGGAATTGACTTTCTTATAAGGTATGTGTGGATCATGTATTTTATATTTATTCATAATCTGCTCATCCTGCAATTTCTTAATGTTTCTGCTTTTACAAAAAATAAGCAAATATTCTAAGAGTAATTGTTAAGGACATGCTCGTTATATCTGGAAATGCAAGTTATCTTGTATTATACCTTCCAACATGTGCATGTTGCAAATTATTAGTTTTCCAGTGAAAACAGACAAGTTTTAGGACACTCAAGATATTCACATAGTCACTGAATTCTCTTTATATAGAAAATATATATCACCATATTTTAACAACTGGGATTCTGATGCTTGCACGGGTGACACTGCATGCCTATAATTATAATACTCTAGAATCTGAGGCAGAAGGATCATCAGTTTCCATTCACACAGAAACACCTAGTCACAGATAATCTCAAGAAGAATGAAACACAAAAATAAGGAATTTTAGAAGACAAAAGATGACAAAGAGAGAAAGACAAAGTATGGGGAGAGAGAGAGAAAGAAATTCACATGTTTTTTACTAAAGCCATTGGTGATTGAGCAAATGAGTGTAGTTAATTCATAAATGTCAGCTTTGTTTCTTTTACTTTTTAATTCACACTTTTGTATCCCTACTGAGGTTTGTTTATGTGACCTAGCACTTATTGGTTTAAAAAGTATTATAATTATCTTTTCTATTAAAGTTTTGTGTACTTTTCTATTTAAAATTGTCATTTCTTTTTTAAATTGTTTTTTGCTATGTAATATGTCAACATAATAAAGCAAATATTTTGTTTCATTATAAAGAGAATGTGAGGTTCTGTGGTGACCAGTCCAACTGCAACATCTACTCCACAACTCTTCACTTGATGTTCAAGGATCTTTGTGTAAGGGGTGAAGGTAAGAGCCAGAGAACAGTAAGTGTCCTGTGAGTCTGCATCTCCCATGTATCAGAAAAGCATCATTCATGAAGTCTAAGCAATCCAGTCACCTAAGCAAGACCCAAACAATGGTGATGCTAATAGACATGGGAACACCAAAATAAAAAAGAGAATGCTATTGGAAATTCAACAACAGAAAAAGAACAGCAGGCAACTGAAGAATGCTGGCAGTAGAAGAAATAGTCTTCCTTGAGTAACAGCTTCCGAATAAGATATCCTATACCAAATGGTCAGCTCTGAAATCATGTAAATGTAGTAATAAAGACTGAGAAAGTTGTGTGTGTGTATGTGTGTGTGTGTGTGTGTGTGTTTAATGATAATTAAAGAAAAGTGAACATGAATTTGAGAGAGAGAGAGAGCACCTTAGGGTTCATAACAGTATTTGGATGGAGAAATAATATATTTCAATTTCAAAAACTAAAAAGTGAAATACAATTGCTTATATTTATGTTTGTTCTTATAATTTATTTTCTCACATTCCTATAACCATACATCATCTATTATTATTGCAATTTTAATACAACTTTTTGGTAAATATCTTTGCAATATTTTGTTTAATAATATTCACTCATGTTCCTAATATGCCAGCCTACTAATGCCCAGAATATCTCAAGATGTTTTTTTAATTAATTTTTATTTAAATTAAAACAAACATATTTTAAACACCAATCCCAGTTCCCTCTCACTTCCATCCTCCCGTTCCCCTAACCCACCATCCATCAGAGTCCCTATCCACTCCTCAGTGGGGAATCATCAAAGTGTGTCTCATCATTTGGGGCAGGACCTAAGCCCTCCCCCATATACCTAGGCTGAGAGAGGAAACTTCCTTAAGAAATGAACTCCCAAAGCACATTTGTGCACTAGGAATAAATACTGGTTCCACTGTTAGAGGCCCCATAGACTGTCCATATCCCCCAAATGACACCCACATTTAGGGGGCTGGTTCGGTCATATGTTGGTTCCCCAGATGTCAAACTGGTGTCTGTGAGCTCCCATTTGCTAAGTTCAGATGTCTCTGTGGATTTCCCTAGTATGACCTTTTTGCTAATCACTCCTCCCTCTCCACAATTAGATTCTGGGAGTTAGGGTCAGTGCTGAGCTGTGAATCTCTGCTTCTGCTTCCATAAGTTACTGGATGAAGATTCTAGCACGCCATTTAAGGTAGTCATCAATCTTATTATAGGGGAAAGTACCTTGAACACAAAGACACAGGAAACCACTTCTTGAATATAACACAAGTAGCAAAGACACTCAGATCAACAATTAATAAATGGATGTCTTGAAACTGAGAAGCTTTTGCAAAGGACATAGTCAATAAGACAAAACAGCAGTCCAAAGAATGGAAAAATATCTTCACCAACCCCTCCTCTGAGAGCGGGCTGATCTCCAAAATTTACAAAGAACATAAGAAGCTCATCACCAAAACACCAAAAGATCCAATTAAAATGTGGGGTACAGATCTAAATAGAGGATTCCCAATAGAGGAAATTAAAGTGGCTGAAAGACACTTAAGAAAGTACTCAACATCCTTACTCATTAGGGAAATGCAAATCAAAACAACTGTGAGAAACCATTTCACTCCTGTCAATATGGCTAAAATCAAAACAACCAATGACAGTTTAGTGCTGGAGAGAAGGTGAAGAAAGGGGAATACTCCTCCATTTCTGGAGGGAATGAAAACTTGGACAGCCACATTGGAAATCAGTATGCTGTTTCCACATTTAAATGGGATTCAGAAGATTTTGTTTTGTTTAAGAATAACTTTATATACATTAAGTTAAAGATACTGATATGAAGGTGTTTCTGTGTCAGCTATATATGCAATTGCTAGAATTACAGAGGTCCTTATGTGATTGACAGAAGAAGACTTAGACTTGGTGCCTCTGCTGTCATATTAGCAGAGTCTGGACTAATTTTGCTATGAGCAGGCATGCTTCCAGTAACATGAGGGAAGAAATTAATTCTTGTGATTCTGGGCAAGATGACTGATTATAAGCTGCCTCTTTGTGACATGGTGAAAGACAATAGTCACAATGGAAAAATGACTTTAATCCTATAATAGAGATAGCTGGAAAAAATTGGAAAGTCTCAATAAGAACTCGTTATAGAAGCAGTGAATGGGCACCAACTTTTATTGATGTAGTCTTCCACTAACACTGGGAGATGAGTTTTCTAGCTTTTAAGTAGGTGATATCTTAGAGTTGTTTTGATTTTCATTTCCCTGATGGCTAAGGATGCTGAGATACCATCTTACTCCTGTCAGAATGGCTAAAATCAAAAACACCAAAGACAAATATTACTGGAGAGTGTGTGGAGAGAGGGGAACACTCCTCCACTGCTGGTGGGAGTGCCAACTCATACAGCCTCTTTGGAAATCAGTATGGAGATTCCTCAGGAAAATGGGAATCAATCCACCACAAGACCCAGCAATTCTACTCTTAGGTATATATTCAAAGGAGGCAAATTCATACAACAAGGGCATCTGCTCCACTCTGTTCATAGCAGCATTATTTGTAATAGCCGGAACCTGGAAGCAACCTAGTTGCCCCTCAACTGAACAGTGGATAGAGAAAATGTGGTACATTTACACAATGGAGTATTACTCAGCAGAAAAAAAACAATGGAATCTTGAAATTCATAGGTAAGTGGATAGCACTGGAAGAAACCATCCTGAGTGAGGTAACCCAGTCACAAAAAGACAAACATATATGGATTTTAAACATGGATCGGGAGAATGCCAGCCTACACGTCCACTGACAGAGAGTCTGGGAAACAAGAAAGAACCTAAAAGATATAAATGGTACCCAAGAGAAGAGAAATGAGGCAAGATCCTGTGAAGAGATGGGGAACACAGCGAGGGGTGGGGAGAGGGGGACTTGGGAAATAGACAGGGGGAGAAGTGGAAGAGAGAGTAGGACATGGAGGAACAGGAAGGTCGACTGGGGGGGTAGGATAGGGGGAAGAGGGAATCATAGGTTAGAAGACAGATCAGGCACCATTGTGACCTCTAGTGATCTAAATGGATGACACCAACTGGCAAGCTAAGCAATAGCGTAGAGACCACCTTGAATGCCTAATCCTGATAGTGAACTAGATGTCTATAACCATCCTGGAGCCTTCATCAGTGAAGCAGAGGCAAACACACACAAAGAAACACTGAACTGAACCCAAGAAACCCAGTGACAGAGAGAGAGGAGTGATGAGCAAATTGGCAAAGAATGGGCTGGCAAAACCAGCAAAGACAGCTGATCTGAACAGGGGAGATCTCTTGGACCCGATACTGACAGCGGGGAGGCTAGCATGGGACTGATCTGGACCCCCCCGAAAGTGAATGTCAGTGAGAAGGCCTGGGCAACCTATGGGGCCCTGAGGAGTGGATCAATGTCTATCCCTGTTATACAGTCATCATGAGCACAAAGAGGGATGCTCTCTCATCTTGGACTCTTAGGGGAGTGCCTGGACCCTACCCTGAGTGAAATGACAGACTCTAGATATCCCCTATGTAGAAGGAATTGGCAATAGGGTGGGAGGCTGGGGGGGGGGGGAGGGGAGTGCGGGAGGGTGGGAGGGAGAGGGAACTTGGATTGACATGGAAAACAAGCTATTTGAAATTAAAATAAAAAGTTATAAAAAATAAAAAGTAGGTGTTATCTATTCCTAAACATGGTATAAAAATTGAGGGAGGCTGCCTTTGCAGCACAGATGCCTCCAAGTGTCTACACACCATGGAGCAAGAACAGTGGAGCAGTAAAAGTTGTGACTATGAAGTAAAATGAGATTTATATGTCAATGCAGTTGTATTGAAGACTCAATATAATACCGGAAACTTTATTACTAAAGGAAAATAAAGGGGAAAACACTTCAAAATATATTATGTCCTTACCCCATGATGAGATTGATGATTACCTTGGTTACCATTCCTAGAGCCTTGACCCAGTAGCAGATCAAAGCAGAAACAGACCCCACACCTGAGCACTGAGCCATACTCCCAGAATCCAGTAGCAGAGAGGCAGGAGAGATGACAAAATGAACCAAGACGGGACTGAAGACACCCGCAGACATAGTTGACCTGACCTGATGAGAGCACACAGACCCTCCTATTCATAAAGCAGGGAAACCAGCATTGGACCAAACCAAGCCCTCTGAATATGGGTACCAGCTAAGAGGCCAAGGCCATCTATGCAACTTCTAACAGTGGAGCAAGTGTTTATTCCTAGGTCACAAATGGACTTTGGGTGCCCATTCCCTATGGATGGATGCTATTGCAGCCCAGATACCAGAAGGAGGGCCTGGAACTGCCCCCAAATGATGTGATGGACTTGAATGATCCCCCATGGAAGGTGGTGGGATCAGTAGGAAGCATGGGAGAATGGGAGGGTGAGGGAATGGGGGGATGGATATGTAAATAAGAATGTTTCTAAAAATTAAAAAAGGAAAAAATGCACTATGAATTGACATGAAATTGCAAGGCTTCTGAATAACAACCATTAACTTATAGAGAAAAGAAATAGTACAAAAATTTGCTGAAAACTATTGCCAACTATACACCAGATGAAGGGGTTAATAACTAAACACAGAACAGCAAAAATGTAGCACCACACCACAAGTCTTCTACCAATAATCAGTGTGCTAATCAACAGAATAAATAATCTGACCCAGAGAAGAAATAATCAAACCATATGTTGAAATATGCTCAACATTGTTAGCCATCAGAAAAATGAAACTAATTAGAGAGTCTACATTATCCTACTAAGAAATGTCGTTTTCAAGAGAACAAACTGTATTGAATCCAAGGAGAATGTGGGTTAAAGGGAACATTTGTGTGCAACTGATGGGAATGTAAATGGGTACAACCACTATTGAAATCAGAAGGGATATGTTTTTGACAACTGAAAAGAGAACTACTCAGTGACTTATCTATAACATTCTTAGGTATTTGCCCAAGGAATTGTACCACAGAGACATATTCATGTCCATTCTCATTTCTCCAACACTCACAAATATCTTCAAAAGAGAGTCAGCCTAGATGCCTATTAACAGTTGGATGGATAATGAAAATATGATACCTTTACAGAATGGGATCATGTTCACTTATAAATAGAAATGAAAGTGCAGCATTTATAGAAACAGAAGCTCAGTAAATGAACATATTAAACAAAATAAGCCAGACTAGGAAAATAGAAACAGTATGTCTTGATTTATTGAAATATAGTTCCTTGATTTAATTTGTGTATGTTAATGCTTTTTTCTGTTATGTTTCATTTGTTTGTTTGTTTGTAGATAAAGCTACAGAGACCTGGCTCTGTGTCTGTCTACTGAGTGCTGTTTGTATAAGCGTGCACCACAAATGCCCAGCACATTTATACTACTTATTTTTTAATTATTTTTGTGTTTTGATGCTCCAATTTAATTAATTTATTTTGTTATAATTTCTTTATTATTTTTGTGTTGCATGAAAAGTAAAGCAACTTTGCTCCAACTTAATATTGTGCTATATCATATAAAATATAAAAATTCACAATGGGGTCTTCTTCAGTTTATGATTTTACTGAAATATTTTAGTATTTTCACATTACATATTTACAGTATTATCTTTTTATGTAATTTCATATCCTCACATCCAATTCTATTCATATATGTTTCTTCTGCTTATCAAGCAAGCAAAATGGCTTTTTATTTGGCAATGTATGGATTTTGGGAAGAACCTTAATGAATAGACCTTAATTATCAGTGTGATGGTTCTCTGTATTTAGCTGCTTTAAGGACACAGTTCTTGGTGGGAAAAGTGATGATCACATAGAAAATACAGTATTCCATTCATAAAATTTATCTTTTCTTTTGTCAAAGTCTATATGACTTCATTTATTAGACAAGTCTTCAAATAAGGCTAAATGAAGAGAAAGATAAAGAGAAAAAAGAAAGCCACACATTTGGGATAGATATGTACTCTGTTGTTAGCCTTGTCTCCTCAAGTGGTGTGTTTCACAGTTCAGTGTTTGCCTTGATAACAATGATACTTTTCTGTGTGTATATTGTGCCATTCTTTCCCCCACAGTGCCCTATATGGGAACATTTTCAAGCACTATGTGGAAAAACTAGAGTTGAAGTAACATAGTAGAAATAGGAATACCACTAGATAGTTCTTCTTAATGTAGTGTTCTCTATTGGACCTATTACTATATACAATATACCTATATTTCAAGACTTTCTACCAGCTACTTCTCTTTAATTAGAAATCAGGTTTTATGTGAACTGATGAACAAATCCAAAATTCATGAAACTATTTAGCTGTCTTTACTTTTGAATCTGTAAATCTTCTATTTAAGGGCATTACCTGAGTCACTGGACAGAACTTATAAGAAATAAAGACAGTCAAGAAGAGAGAGAACTACGATACAATAGAGATTTGGACCAGTACAGAGGAAGATATATAGCTAACTGCTGGGAAGAGGAAACTGTGAATCCTGTCTGGCTGCAAAAGAAGCCCAAAAAGGATCAGAAAGCCAAATTGGCAGTCCCTCATTAGAAGGGCAGCCAAGTTCATCTGAGTATTAAAAACAATGAAATACTAATCATAAGTGTTTAGCTGTGCTTGTGATAGACAATCTGGCTCTGAGGTAAGAATTCAATAACAAGTTTCCATATAAGTTTCTCATTTGGGTACTTTTATCTGAGCTCATTTGTTTCTTCCTAGAGTTTTCTTTTTTAAGAGTTGTTCATATGTAACAAATGTTCTTCCTGCTAGACTGGTCCAAGTGCCACGTGAGTCCCAAATGAACGTGCAGGACACTATATTAAATATGAAGCTGTTGGCCATTTGCTATGGCTTCTTGTGACTAATCATTAACCCACAACTGCTAATATGAGTATTTCCACATGGTCTTCTCTTACCGCAGAAAGGGTCTGGACATCTTACTCCTTTCGTCTGCTCCATGGTGACCGACTGTTCCTCCATTTCCTAGAATCTTCCACATCTACTAGTCCCACCTATCTTGCTTTCCCATTTGGCAACAGTGCTCTATTCATTAATCAATAAGACAAAAATATACACTGAAGGACTCCACCAGCACTTACACATACCTCAGGTATGTCTAAATAAAATTATTTCATTATTACTTTTCCAACTAGAAATCACTAAATATCTACAATTTGAGGTTTGTGAAAATAAAATTATAAGAGAGACAAAATTTTCCAGTGTTGAACTGTGCAGAGCCCTGAGGCCCAAATGATGCCTTTCGATTCAGAAGTGTTATCTGCCAGTTGTTACAAATCTATCAAACTAGCAATGTTTTCTGCTTATACATACTCTCTGTGCTGAAATTCCTAGGAGGGCATTTTGTTAGTTTCTGCAGTATATAAATTGGAATAAGACTGCTATAGTAGTACAGAAAGACTGTGATTTAAATCAGAATGGCAAATTTGGTCAAATTTTTGCCTGGGGACACATATTTAGATTTGATATATTAGCTAATTTATCTTTTAATTTCCACGAATTAGTTCCAAGGGGGAACAAATCCCAGATGTGCTTGGGTACTGGATGTTAAATCAGGTAGTTTTTCAGGATACATCCTTTTCAGAGAAATTCTGACATGTTTGAATTCACACACAGTGCTCAAAATATGTTTGGCCTCATACTGCTATAGGTGACCTATTAACTAAAAGTAGTGTGTAGCTTTATGAGTTAAAAGTTGTTTTTAATTATGCTTTACCATACTAGTGCTGATGCATACAAAACAAATATAGGTCTTTACATACCTTAATAGCTTTCTATTTATTAGAAATTATAACAGCCATAGTTTATTCTGTACATTGTGCTATTGTATGCTAGCCGGATTTAAAAACCATGAAGTCCAGTGACAAACATCTATAGCCACAGTTTCAAGTTGCCACAGACTTCTAGGGACTATTCAGTTAAAATGCAACAGAGAGGATGGGTATTTGCTCATCAGTTAAGAGCACTGAATGCTCCTCTAAAGGACCTGGATATGGTCACTAGCACAAATGTGGTAGCTCTCAGCCATCTCTAACTCCAGGCCCAGGAGATCTGGTACCCTTTTCTGGCCCCCATGGGCACAGTGATATGTGGTAAACAGATATGCATGCAGGCAAAACATACACACACATATAAAATAAATTGATTACTTAACTGATAAAAATTGAGAAAAACATTACTTTATGTTAAACATAAGCATGAAAACATTTTCAATTTGTGGATGCTTAGTACTTTTGTTTCTTACAGAATCTTACAGTTGTCTATAAATGATCCTTTGTAGTTCTATGCTTTTACAATACATATATAACATATGTGTATAAAATCACATTTACATATCTTGTTACATTGTTACTCTTGTAAATGTCAGGCCTTACTTTACAGGTGATATCTAGACTGTGTTGTTGACATAATCTGGGAGGTAAATGCAAAATTCAAAGCAATTTCCCTTTAAGTGACAACCAAGATGTTTTCAGTACCTGAATTATGGGTAGAAGAGAGGATGCAGTATCATTTTCCACCAAATGTTTCATGTAAATATTAGCCTAAGAGAGCCGGGCGGTGGTGGCGCACGCCTTTTATCCCAGCACTCGGGAGGCAGAGGCAGGCGGATCTCTGTGAGTTCGAGGCCGGGCTGGACCGATAGCCTCCAAAACAATACAGAGAATCCTTGTCTCGTAAAAAACAAAAAAAATATTAGCCTAAAATAGGATAGAATATCCATTGCCTTTATCAACCCTTCAATGTACAGAAGGGCATTGTAACACAGATGTTCCTCCCTCATTATCCCTTAAATTGCTCTATATTTCCAGGAAGATTCCAGATGGTATAGTCAGAAAGCAGAGTCAGGAACTAGGGGGCTTGATAAATGTTTAGACCATATACTGAGTCATTAGAGTAAGGAGGCTTATGAGAACTGTGGTTCCCAGCCTCTTGTGTATGAGCTATTGCTTTAAAAGATTAAAACTGCCAATCAGAAATCCACATATAAAATTATATATGATTTCAAAGCAGTCATTCCTGAGTGTCAAATCTCCAGCACAGAACACTTTGTTATGGTTCCCAGGGAACATATCTGGATTTAAACTAATTCTTCATTATGTTGGAAACATTCAAAGTCCCTGAAAACTCTTGAAAGGGCATGCAAATCACAGTGCAATTACAAATCCCTCTGACAAGTCTTATCACAATCTTTAGTCCATCTTCCTGCCAATTTCCAGAAAAGCCATTGAACAGCTTCGAACTTAGGGAGTATTATTTATGCAGACTAACACCACACTGTTACTTTCAGTTAAATAGAATGTAAGTTTTGAAAAATATACTTGGCGTATAACATTTTTAAGTACCACCAAATAATTCAGAACACTGAAAATTTTTATGAAATACTAATGAAGTTGGCAACTAAATAACCTGCCTTCATTGATTGGCATTGTGTATCCTCTTGTTTTGAAAATTAATATTCTTCTAAACAGAGAAATTCTGCTTAGACTTTTATTTTGTTTCTGGGAAAGACTTCAGCATATTTGCATGCTTTTTCTTCTTTAGAGCTATTGCTTTGTTTTTCTCAATCCAAATTTTAGAACCATAAAGTACAAGCTTTTCTTGGAAATACCATTAAAATAGCTAAGGGTAATTAAATTACCTTACTTAGAATAATTTGTTTGCTATGTACTAAGAAAAAGAAGTAAATTAATTCATTTTATTATCTCCTTAGTGTTTGCCACTTTTTCACCACTTTGTAGACATACAGTTGATATGCTGAATAACTATTTCTACATCTCTCAGAGAGATTTTAATATCATTGGTTGAAGAGACTTGTGTTCAAGCGAAACAAGTAAGATAAGTAGAGTGGGGTTGGAAATTGAAAATACATATCTAACCCATGCGTATCTGAATCTCTTCTACAATGTGGCTTTGAGCAAGAATTGCTTAGGAAGTTTCAAAAGTATATTAGCAGTATTTCAGGAAGACGGAAATGTGGATAATTAATTTCCAAAACAAATGGAAGCATTATAGGCCTAAAGGCTTACTTGTTGAAATGGTCTAATGTGTGTGTTTGGGGAAGTCTATACAAAATCATACAAAGCCTAGGAATAATCGAATGTGAACACTAAAATCATTATAAATTGTGTCAACATTTGAATATTATTGAAGGTCAAAGGGAATTATTTTCTTATTTTGAAAATGATCTGCTCACATTTTCATTTTAGTTAAAAGCAGCTCCAAAAATGAAAGAAAGAACCTCAGAAGAGACCGGACTCTACCGACTCATAACATGAGGAGAGACAGAGAGAAAATGTTTGGAGAGGAGTGTGTGCCTTTACCAAAGGAAATGATTTTCTTGACAAGAAAGATCCTTTGTTCAAATAAAGAGGGAAGTATTTTTATACAAGGCTAGATGTGTTACCATCCTTGCTGCAAAGAATGGGAGAGAAAACTGAATTTTGAAATAAGAGACATCTTATTAAGAGGTTGGCACTGATGAAAGTGCCACCATGTCTTGAAGAAACATAAATATAAATTTTTTTCATTGAAATTATTTAAGAATACTCAGTAGCCCCGTTTGGGAAATACAGTCGGATCTATCACAATGAAACTTTTGCTGAAAAGTTATAAAAGTCTGAGAGAGAGAGAGAGAGAGAGAGAGAGCAAGAGAGAGAGAGAGAATCACAAATAATTCAGTTTAGTTTAACTCTGCCTGAAGGACTTTGGACAGGAAAAGTTGTAAAAAATAACACATTGTTTAGAAATATCTGACAGATACATATAAAGAATACTGTAATAACAACATCCTTAATTTTAATTCATAAGTTGAAAAGCACTTTTCCAATATGTGCCATGTCTACACAACAGCAAACGATGGGAATGGATTGAACACAGTAACTTTTAATGAGAGTGCTAGAAATCAAAGGATAATTGATTATTGAAAGACAAACTCCAATCCCCTTTGTAGTCCTTCACCAATGGTTAGCTATTGTATCCAGATCTTCTGCTCATTTTCAGGATCCCCCAGAATGCTGTGTTTAAAATAAAGAAAGAAAGAGAGAAAACTTCCAGATCAACATCCACTTTTATCAGAAGCAAGGAATATTCAACCAAAATAGTGCAAATCCAGTGCACAAGAAGGAGTCAAAGGTACTATTTGTTTTTAACATTGCTCATTCCTTCATATTATTGAGCGGCATTCCATTTCATTGATCTATTACATTTGTTTTAGACACTCTCAAAATGTGGATTATGTATATTTTTTCCCAATCTTTGGTCAGACTTTTACCTGAGCCACTCAAGTGCTATAAATGTGGTAAAGTTCAGTAAATAGGTTTTACATTTGTGGAAAGTACATTTGGTGACATGTTTGAAAATTCTTCACCTAGGTTTATCTAGAGGACTTTGTTTTGTTTACCTTAAACCTTTTAGTTTTTCTAAAGATTTTATTTTGTGTGAGTGTGTGGGTGGGGAGCAGGAGTACAGGTGTCTGTGAAGGACAGAAGAGGGCATATGATTTATTTTTTTATATTTTCTATTTATTAAAAACATGTTTTTTTCATTTTACATACCAACCACCCTTGCTCCTCCCTGTTCTCCTGTTGTGTCCCCCTCAATGACTCATCTACTCCTCAGTAAGTTTAAGGCCTCCCATGAAAGGCCAGAAATGTCTGGCATATTAAGTTGAGGCAGGATCAGTCCCCTTCCCCTTGTATTGAGGTTGAGCAAAGTATCTCTCCATAAGGAATGGGCTCCAAAATGTTAGGTCATGTGTAGGAAAAAATCCTTGGCCCAATGTCAATATTTCTACAGACTGCTCAAGCCACAAAACTGTCACCCACATTCAGAGGGCCTAGTTAGGTCTTATGCAGGTTCCCCAGAGTCAGTGAACTCCCACTAGCTCTGGTCAACTGTCTCTGTGGATTTCCCCATCATGATCTTGACCCCTTTTCTCATATGATCTCTCCTCCATCTCTTCAACTGGAATCCAGGAGGTTGGCCCAGTGCTTAGCTGTTGATATCTGCACAAAAATGACATTTTAAAATGAAGCAATCAGTGACATTTTCTCCGGCATAAGGTCTGGAGAAGCAGTGCTGTGGGTTAAAAACAAGAAGGGAAATATTGGAGAAGGATTAAGTAGGGAAACTGTGGGAGCAACAGACCTTGGCCAGAGGACTACTTCTCCATCAGCCTGGAAGCAGGTACCTGTAACCAACCATTGAGAAAACATGTTTACTAAAAACATGTTTACTAAAAAAAATCTGGTGCCTGTAAGAAATGTTTACTGGAGCAATAATTTCCTCATAAGGGCTCTTCCTGACCCCACACACTGACACTGGTGACAGGGCATATAACCAACCCCGGTAAGAATAAAGTGGAACCTTCTTGAGGCCTTGTGGAAGCCTTCTTGAAGCCTTCTTTTACCACCAACTGTTCTCTGTGTCGTCAATTCCGATACCCTCCACACATTCTCGGAAACAGGCTGTAAAAGGGCACAGCAATTGGAGGTCCTACCAAGATGTGAAACTGAGGTAAGTGGACAGGGTCATCCTTTTTGCTGGCCAGTGACGCATTAGGAAAAATAAAAAAAGAAACAATGGGGAATAGTCCTGGGAAGCTTAAATTGCAGTATCAGGTTAAAAAGTTACTTGAAGAACAGGGGACTACAGTCAAAACTAAAACTATGGAAGGCGTTCTAAAATCGATCGAACGAGTGAGTCCATGGTTCATTACTGGAGAAGCTTAAATGGTCCAGATTGGGAGGAGGTTCGCCATGATCTTCTGGGAGTTGGGTGTTGGTAGCACATGCCTTTAATCCCAGCACTTGGGAGGCAGAGATAGATGGGTCTCTGAGTTTGAGGCCATCCTGGTCTACAGAGAGAGTTCCAGGACGACCTCCAAAGAAATACAGAGTAACCCTGCCTCGAAAAACAAAAACAAATACAAAATTTTAAGAAAAATATAAAAGGGGGAATATATTACCTCCCCCAATATTCAGTTATCCACCAAACTTTACATTTAAATTGTTTGACCATAGACAGTAATAATTTGTCTGCTATGGAGAGACATTGGAACAAACCCTCCCAGTCTTTGGGATGGGTCAGATGGAAGGACTTGATTACAGGAAAATGGCAGTCACCCACTCCCCTAGTAGCTAGCATCTGAGGGGCTGTTTGTGTTTTCCCTCCAGGAAGTGAGAAGCCCATTTGAGTCCCTGAATGATGCATCAGTCATATTGACTCTGATACTGCTCCCAATACTAGGAATGCTCGCCATGATAAAGATGGTCCAATTGTCACCAAACACACAGGTAAGAGAACTATGGACGCTGGTCAGGAACCTCCCCCTGCCCCAATTTGATGCCAGTTATTCATTCCAGCTCCTTGTTCCCCACCTTTAGAGCACCAATAATACATTGGGAGGAGCTGCTGCCAATCAGAGTTTAAAAAGTCAGAAAATAAACAATTTGAGCTCTCCCCTCCCTAAAGGCAAATCTCTGTTTTCTTTCAATATTTTACATTTGCAGGCCTTTCCCTGACACAAAGGTCAGGAAAGAAAGGGAAACTTGAGAGACTGGCCTCAGTTGTAGGGTGGATTGGATTAAATCTCCAGGCTGTTGCCTTAGGGATCATCCTCGGAGGATGGATTGAAAAATGGGTAAATTGAGAATATTGGTAACAGTTAGTATGTGAGGGACTGATATTAAGTGAAGAAAAAGTAAAAGGCAAAGGTATATGGAATGAAAAATATTTGTTTGCATTTATACGCAGTTGGTCAATTTTGTGAGTCATCTCTAAAAACTTTTGGACAAAAGCCTGGCCTCTCCACCTTGTATCTACAGAATTACAAAGAGTGGGTGGCTGTAGCCCCTGACTGTAGCTCAAATGGAGGAATGATGAGAGGCATACAGGAGTTTTTTTTTAACACTTTGTTTTAGTTTAAGGATTGACTGGTGTTGTTCTGTTATAGAGATTTCAATTAAGAAAGTTTCATTTCAAAAAACTATTCATGTCCTAGGGAAAAAGAATGACCAAAAAATATATGTATGTTCTGAATATATGGTGTGGCCACACTGGTATATGTGCAATGTGATTGTGAACATGTGAGTGTGAACTGCTTAAATTGCCTTGGATATGATTAAAAGGATACTTAAATCCCTTCAAATATAGTTAAAACGCTACCTAAATTGCTTTAGATATAGCCAAAAGGAAGATCCAGGTGGTCGGCAAATGTCTTAACAGAAAAGTTAAAAGATTTAAGCCTTCAGAGCCAGTCGATATAAAAAAGAAAAAAAAGTTTTTCAGGGAACTGCTGCTTGGTCAGGCCCCATCCCCAAAGGTGTCTGTGTAGATGCAAATTAGGCCTTGTCAGCTCAGATGCAAATGAGGCCTTGTCAGCTAGTGAGAGCTCTACTGGTTAGATTGGAAAATACTGCTCACAGACTTCAAATAATTTTCAGAAGTTATTTGGGACATAGTATAATTTACAATACTTGAATGATTCTCAGAAGTTTTTGGGAAATACTTAATGGTTATGTCATTTTTAAAGGGCATCTACTTGTAATTTATATAGTGATCCCAATTCACCTAGATAGTTAACTAAGGAGGGTAGACAATCCTTCTACTGTTATAGTCCAACATCAACAGATGTTAGCAAACAGTTCAAACAAAATTTTCAAAAAAATAAAAAAGTCCCCAGTCCCCACATGATTCATTAAATAATCCACTCCTCATTTTAAAATTTTTAAAATGTGGATGCCAGTGAGCAATCTGCTGCAGACAATTCTGGCATGATGGAACTTGAGCGACTTTTGCTCAGGTCAAATGGAGACATCCATTCACTAGATAGTGGAGAAGACCCGATCCTGCCCTAATTTGGAGTCGAGGGCATATTTATGTATTCTTCAGGAAAAAAAGAATGCTCAGTCGCTGTCAGAACATTTGGTGAGGTGCATGGAGCAGAGAAGACCTGGACTTGAGACCATGGGAGCCTGCCCAAGCCAGTTCAAGATCTCCTAAATCAGTGTTCCTGACCCTTGATGTTGTCCAATCTATTGCCCAAGAAAGAAAGAAAACAATCAGTTCAAGATTTCCAGTTTCTCAACAGGCCTGCTGCATCAACCTCCAGGTCCCATGAGTTTTCATCCTGAATCCAAAAAAGAACTGGAAGATTAGCAGTTTGCCCTTGACACACCTTGAAACAACAGAATTCATTTTGCCAGTTTTCCCTTTGGGGAAAATAAGGACCCATTTAAAACAATTAGACACCAGTATGGTCAGTGCAAATTGATGCTCTGTGGATAGTGCAACAAGCCTCTTGTTCAAATTTTTTCATGTGTGTGTCTAATGTATCTGTGCAAGTGTGCCTTCTAACGCTTTCCTGAGTGGATCTTGGAATGATTGTAAACTTTATCACTGTTTTGACCATCAAATTGTAACTGTAAGAGTAAGGCTGGTAGAATGGTATGGCCAGATAAGAGGATGGGTATGGCAATGGGGAGGTGCTATGTCAATAGAGGTCCTGGGAGTGGTGGCAGTGGGGTAGGCATTTTAGCTTTATGCCACGTTCAAATATGCCTTGTTCCACAGGCAACAGATCCATCATCAAGTATTGCAAAGCTTAGCCCATGGCAATCCCGATAGCCATGTATTCTTGTTACAGATGATTCAAGGATGAGGTTCTCTGATGATGGGCAATCTGTGGGGAAGAGACTTCCCACCTAAGACAGAGGTCACCAGGTCCCCCAAGGATAGATAAGGGAAGGTGACTATACTTGACTTAAGACAGGAGTGCCTCACTAGAAAATGAAATGGGGAAATTGTGAGAACAACAGACCTTGGTCAGAGGCCCACTTCCCCATTGGGCTGGCAGCAGCCAGCTGTAACTGACCACAGATAAAACTAGAATATTTTTAGTAAAAACAATCCAGTGCCTGTAAGAAATGTTCACTGGAGCAATAATTTCCTGATAAGGGCTCGCTCCCAGGAACACCCTGACTTTGATCTTTCCAATGGCTAACCACCTCTTCCTGATCCCTCATCTCAACACTGTTGTCGGGGCATATAAGCAACCTGCGTAAGAATAAAGCTGAGTCTTCTTGAGGCCTTCTGGAAGCCTTCTTGAAGCCTTCTTTCACAACCAACTGTTTTCTGTGTCATCAATCCAACACCCTCCACACATTCTTGGACAAAGGCTGCACAAGGGCACAGCAGGAAACAGACAGCAAAACATGTGAAAGATTTAGTTCAATGATCAAAAAATTTCAAATTTATACCTTTGTATTTGAAATGGTACAATCAGTAAATTGCTTGACATGTAAACATGAAGACCTGAGTGTGACTATGCAGCACAGACACACTCAGGCATGTATCTGTTACTCCAGCACATCAGGATGGATACAGGTAGGCCCTGGAGATCCCTGGCTAGCTATTCTAGCATAAATGACAAGCTCCAGTAACAGCAAGAGACCCTGTCTCAAAGGACTATGTAAAATATAATGACAAATAAGAAGAAGTAATGAAGCAACATGCCATATTGTTTACTGTTACCTTATATATCTGCATATATAGATGTCTGTATGTCCAGAGAGAGACAAAAAAGAGACAGACAGACAGACACACAGAAATTAATCAATTAAAAATTTTACCTATAGCATCATAAGATATTTTCTCTATTTTAATTATTTACAATTTTATACAATACAGTTGTGTCAAAATAAAAGTTTTGCATATTTTAGGAGTAATTATAGTGTTGGTTGGGGGTGAGAGGAGTGGAATAAATATCAATGAATAAATGGGATATAAGGAAGAATTTAGATGGTGGCTATTGAATGGAAACTAAATATAGTATGTGAATTTATTTGGAGCTAAACTTTTGATGGAGTTGCCATACATGAAGGTGTGATACAAAAAGAGGCAATTTGGTAGAAGAAAAATGTATATTACAAAATAGTCTTCTGGAGGATTTGAACTGTTAATGATTAATTCTCCTGACATCATCCCTCTACTGAGTGGCCAAAGCCAGAATCTGAAGAACAAGGACATCAGAAAAAATAAGCAGAGGGACTGAGGCATTTGATTTCAGAAAGTGCATCTCTGTGTATAGAGCATCAATGAACTAAGGATTGTAAGCCAAATGCTAGCTCAGTTGATAGAGCATGAGACTTTTAGTCTCAGGTTTGTGGTTTCGAGTCCCACATTTTATGCCAATTGAAGGAAGGGTGTAAATGAGTCCACCAGACTCAAGATAAGAGTAAATAACTGCCTAGATCTTCCTGCTCCAGGCATGTCAAGTTTTTATAACCAATTCTGAACAGAGAATATTTTATTGAAAGAGGTAATTTGGTTAATATAAGTTAAATTCTCATAGTTGCATAGTTAGGGTGAGTTCACATTTCCTGATAAATCTTAGTGTGCACAGCTGTGCACTCCCCAAGTGTATGATAATAATTAGATGTGAATAGCTATTGACTTAGTTACTGCCAGGCAGGGGCAATGCAGAATTGCATAGCCTGGCCCTTGTATCACTCTGAGTTCCTTTTGCATTAAAGAATATAAATTGATTATGACTGATTAATTCAGTAATCCATTTCATGAAATATTAGCAACTCAGTCTAGTTTTCATTTAACATCAGCTTCAATTTAACATCAAGACGCTGCATTAATTTTGTTTCTTCAATGAAATAAAAATCATGGAATAAAATAACTCTAAACCAAGCTTAAGAAGTCTTGGAAGTTTCTGTGAAAGTGCTATGTTCTAAGAGTTGATATTGACAAATTTTGTTTATTCTACTTTGTATTGTTCATATTATTCTTACATCATGTACTGATATTAACTTCATATTAACTATAAGTTGTTTTATATTTTCTTTAATTGACGCCATTGAAAATTTTTATATTAGCCTGGCATCCCACCACTCATGAAACAGAAGCAAGAATATCTCAGTGAGTTTCAGGTCAACTTGCTCTACATAGAAACTTCAAGGACAGACAGGAGAATAGAGAAGTACTTGGCCTCACAGCTACTCCCCAACTCCAAGTAGAAAAAAACAACTAAAATTTCAATATATTTTCTTCCTTTTAAACAGAACCTCCTAATCTTTTATTCAACTCTTTACTGTATATTTTAAATTTTTTGCATAACTTTTGAACTTAGTTTTAGTATTCATACATTCCTCTACAGAATAAAAGTCCTTTTATGAGCCATTATTCCAACATTTATTTTTATCTCTCTCCATAGTAACCACATCTGGCATAACTGGTACTATGTAAGCATGTGTTCTTGACTTTATGCTTTCAGATATGAGCTGACCATCTGAAGTTGGAGATTTTCTTTATGAATCTGAATGATGTTATATGACTGGAGACAGTCTTCAAGTGGCCTTGTTTCTATGAAATGAAACTTTGTTTATATTTTCTAAGAATGAGAGGAACTGCTCAGATCAGTTTATACCCACTTGTTCAGACAACTCCACTTATAGCCACACTTTCACCTAATATGTATAAAAAGAATCAAATAAATTAACAACATCACATGAAGAATATGGGTGTTGCAAAGTAGGGAATAGCATCTCAGGAGCAGGAGGTCCATGCTAATGTCCAGGGTGGTAACTGTCAGGATGAAGTCTGTGACCGTATTGCCCCAAGAGGCCCGGTATAAGTCCACAATTGGAACTGCCACTGACAGTAAAGGGCAAGTAAACTTGGTTTTTAGTGTTGTAGATTGCTGCTGACTTATAGTTGAGAGACAGAGACTCAGAAGAATTCCATGACAACCTCTCCTTCTCACCCATATGTCCTCGCAGAAAGAAACAGTTACAGACAGGAAACCATTGAAGACAACTGTTAAGAACTGTGATAGAGATTCTGAAGTGTAGCACTTCACAGTTGAAGGTTTCTGGAACTCATTGGGATGGGAAAGGACTCAGTTTTCACTAACAGGCTGGCAACTAGGAATTTTATCATGCTTGGAATTTTATCTTCTTTCTATTTTTTCTCCTTAAGGAGGTCACAATGGTTGGGCGGTAGGTGGACCTGGAAGGACTGGGAAGTGAGTGTCATCAGGGTGCATTATGTAAAATTCCCAAATAATTGTTATAAGTAATATGTTGGGGGGAGAAGAAAAAGAAGAAACAGTGGGATGCAAACAGCACAGGAATCTTTAGAGTGGCTTTAGCTGATAGTTTTCATATTTCTTTTTCCCAAGAATGCATTCTGCCATAGCCACCTTAACAGAGCCCCTGTTACAAGATGTCCTAAAAACAAGAAAGGGTTCTGCCTCAAGGTGGACATATGAGACAATGGACACAGCAGGTCTGTCATCTGAGACCTCTCCTCTCATTATCAGTACATGATGTAACAGTATCTTCACTTGTTTTTCCTGTTCCACATGTGTATATCCTAGTTTCATTTTATATGAATGCTAGGCATATCAAGTAAGAGCCACACTCAAAGCTTTCCCTGTTACCTCAGTTATCTCCAAATACCTTATTCCCAAAATGCACTCTCATTTTGAGAACTTGGAATAAGGATTACAACAGAGGGAGTAAGGAAGACTTTGTGCAGTATTATCATATTTCAGCTCAAATATATTAAATAGATTCTCCAAGGTGAAGGTAGACTTCATAAATTAGAGCAGTTATGGTTCACGTTGGGCTGTCATGATTTGCAGAGTCCAGTATTATGATGGAAACTGCCCACCAGTAGAAAATTACTATTCATAAGTAGTATGCTCCAGTAGCATGGCATTGTGACAATATGTTTTCACCCAAATTTCTATTTCTTTACACATTTGCACTCTGGAACAAACTACATACCATTATTTTTAACAGCATGATGAAGCTCACTAAGAGAACTATAAACATAGAAAAATTTCCCTAATACTCATTTTGTGGAAAGGATTATTGTGCTGCAATTTCATTTCCATGTAAGAAGTACTGGTTTGTACATATTTATGTAGCAAGACAGTGAAATATTTCTTTTGAGAAACTAAATTTGTATGAAATCAAAATGGTTTACAGTTATAGGCATAGTTTATCACTACTAAGCATTGCTTTGATGTTTACTTTTCTTTGCTAATCACAGATTTACACATTTACTTTCCATATTCAGTAAATTTATACAGCCACTTACATGTGCCAACCAACCCATGACTGAGCTGATTGCCCAGGCTGTTCCAAATATGCTGGCTTGCCTGAAAGACACCTGGACATCCTTCCATCAGAGATGAAACCTGGGGTTTGACTCTCCATCCTTTTTTTTTGCAAGGAAGCTAGCTTGCTCTTTATTTAGTCTCTCAAGAAAACCACAATATTTTAAATATATTTGTCCTGATTTTTCTATTACAAAGATCATAAAGTTTTTAAAAGAATTAATGAGAGTTTAACCAATTTATGATAACATTAATTATAAAAATCAACAAATGAGATTAATTTTATTGTAATGCATATAAAAACAAGCAAATATGCAGATAATCAGAAGAATAGCCCACTTCTACCTTGAGAAATATAAAGTAAGAGTTCCTCATGAGGCAAAGAAGTAAGATAGTATAAGAATTAGAGAATGCAGCTGAAGGGGAAAGATGAAAGGCTTTTCAACTGTTTTACTCTTTGTTTGTGGTGGTTGTATACATGAATTATAGTGTATGTAAGTCCATGTGTAGGAAATGGATGTGCATGTCAGATGCCCTCTTTTTTTTCACCATTTTTTAGGTGGATATCTCACTGAGTTTGGGACTCACAATTTTTGCTTGATGGACATCTAGCAAGTCTCTAAGTTCTTTCTGTTTCCACATTCCTCAATTTTGAGATTATAGATGTGTATATATACTGGCACACTCAGCGCTTATATGGGTGCTGGGGATCCTAATTTAGTTCTTCATGGTTGTACAGCATCATCTTCATCCATTAATACTCCATGAAGTGAGATTGTCCCTATTGGTAATGTTGTTATTGTCTCCAAAAGACTGCATGAGCATGTACTTCTGCCCTCTGAGTCTGAAAAGGACTGTCAAGAAATTATGAACAACTACCGTTTGCTTCCTGGGTCAGTTTATTGAATTCCTAGCTTCTAAAGGGTGAAATACAATACCATGCATACTTCATAAAGGTGAGTTGATAGGTAACAAATTCTCACCATAGGATAATGTTTTGTTTTTATTCTTTTTTATTTAAATGATAAACAAGCTTGCTTTATATGTCAATCCCAGCTCCCTCTCCCCAGCCACTACCCAATCCCCACTCTGATCCCCAGGGAGATGGAGGCCCTCCATGGGGGATCTCCAGAGTCTGTTATTTCCTTCAAGGCAGGAACTCAGCCCTCCCTCAAGAGTCCAGGGTGACAGAGCATCCCTCATTGTGGGATGGGCACCCAATGTCAATTTGTATGCCAAGGATACATATTGATGTACTACCCAAGGCCCCAAAGAATGCCTATGACTCCTCACTTTAACCCCATTCAGGGTGTCTGGATAAACTCCATGCTGGCATCACAGTCATCAGTTTCCCACTTGCTCATGTTTCCCTGGGTTTCACCAGTTCAGTCTTGACCCCTTTGCTCGTCAGAACTCCCTCTCTGTCACTGGATTCCAGGAGTTTAGTTCACTGTTAAGCTGTGGTGTCTGCCTCTGCATCCATCAGTCACTGGATGAAGATTCTGATTGCCAGACTCTCTGGCAGTAGGATTGTAGGCTGGGACTACCCTGATCCATGTCTAAAGTCTATATATGAGTGAATACATACCATGTTTTCTTTTTGTGACTGAGTTACCTCTCTCAGGATGGTTTCTTCTAATGCCATCCATTTGCCTGCTAATTTCAAGATTCCATTTTTTTTCTATCCACTCTTCAGTTGAGACACATCTAGGTTGCTTCTACATTCTGGCCATTAAAATTATGCTGCTTTGAATATAGTGGTACAGACATCCTTGTTGTATGAATGTGGATCCTTTGGCTATATGCCTAAGAGTGGAATTGCTGTGTCTTGTGGAGACTTAATCCCATTTTCCTGTCTCCATAGTGATTTCCAAAGTGGCTGTATGAGTTGGCACTCCCACCATCTGGTGTTTTTGATTGTAGCCATTTTGACAGGAGTAAGATGGTACCTCAGAGTTGTTTGATTTGCATTTCCCTAATAACTAGCAATGTTGAGCACATTCTTAAGTCTCTCAGCCATTATAGACTCTTCTATTGAGAATTCTGTTTGGTTCTGTACACCACTTTTTAATTGGATCCTTTGGTGTTTTGGGGACTTGTTTCTTGAGTTCTTATAAATTTTAGAAATCAGTTCTCTTTCAGATGTGGAGTAAGTGAATGTTTTTTCCCATTCTTTTGGCTGCCTTTTTGTCTTACTGACTGTGTCCTTTGCCTTACAGAAGCTTCTCAGTTTCAGGAGGTCCCATTTATTAATTGTCTATCTCAGTGTCTGTACTACTGGAGTTATGTTCAGGAAGTGGTCTCCTGTACCACTTTTTTAAAGGGTACCTCCTACTTTCTCTTCTAAGAGGTTCAATGTGAATGTGACTGGATTTATGTTGATGTCTTTGATCCATTTGGACAAAATTTTGTGCATGGCAATAGACATGAATCTATCTGTAGTCTTCTTCATGTCAGCCTCCAGTTATGCCAGCACCATTTGTTGAAGATGCTTTCTTATTTCCATTGTATAATTCTAGCTTTTTGTCAAAGATCAGGTGTTCATACTTGTATTGATTAATTTTGGGGTGTTCAATTTGATTCCTTTGCTCTAGCTGTCTATTTTTGTTCCTATACCAAGCTGTTTTCAGGAATATAGCTCGGTAATATAGTTTGAAGTCAGGGAATCTGATGCCTCTGTATGTTACTTTGTTGAATACAGCTGTTATGGCTATCCTGGGTCTTTTGTATTTCCATATAAAGTTGAGAAGTTTTATTTCAAGGTTTGTGAAGAATTGTGCTCAGTTTTTAAAGGGGATTACATTCAATCTTTAGATCACTTTTAGCAAGATTTTCATTTTACTGTGTTGATCCTACCTATCCAAGAGCATGGAAGATCTTTCCATTTTCTGGAGTCTTCTCAATTTCTTTCTTTAAAGACTCAAATTGCTTGTGATACAGGTCTTTCACTTGTTTGCTTAGTGTTACCCCAAGGTATCTTATGTAGGTTAAATATTAAAATAAACTTTATAAAACAATGAATGTCTGAAGTTTTTTAATGTTTTTAGGTGAACTCTGGTAATTCTGAATACTTACTGATTGCCAGTGAAAAATTAAATGCCCATATTTCAGTGGTTAAATTATGTAGGCTATATTAAAGTGTAAACAATTATAAAAAATTCTAAGATGTTCCCTTAAATTAAGTTAACAGGATAATATAGAGAGCCAGTAAGTTGATGTGTGGTCTCCTGCTGTCAGACATAAATATGCTTTGTTGAAACTTACTTATTTCAGTGAAAATCTTAGGTGAATAGACCTTGCACAGTAGTTTCAGTGTGGAATGTCATGTGGTTTTATGATAACCCTTGCCATTGCAAAAAAAAGAATATCTGTGTGGTCCTTGATGTTTTCCTGAATAATAATACAGTACTGAAAAAATGAACCTAGCTTGTTTTTTGAGTATTTTGGTGTTTTTCAATCAACTAAGACACAATGCACAATGCATAAGATCAACGATTGTCAGTAACACCTGATTCCAATGGGAATTCTGACAAACACAAGAAAGTTAATGAATATAAGGGGTAATTCTTTACTGTAAGCAATAATTTTCTATATTTTTTCCTTGTGGCCAAAGCTTCAGGATATGTGCAGGAAGAAACAATATTCAGCATTCCATATCATAACAAACTCACTCTACAAACTGTTTTATCTTAGTGAATACCTTATAACAAAAGACAATTTAAGAACCTGGACTCAATGGATAAATAACTGGTGAGATTTCATGGATGGCTGGGCATGTCTGAGTTAAGCCTAGACATTTTGGTAGTAAGAAATTGGGAAACCAATTTGCTGATACTTCTCTTTCCATAAGCAAATCATTGTCAATAGATTTGATTCCAGAGTATACAGTAAGACTTTCATTTTAGTCATCATTAAAATTGTTTACATTTTTATCAAATTAATAAAAATATATCAAGTGAAAATTTAAAAGAAAAGTTTCCCTTTAAGACAATGCTAGACAAAAAAAAAAACACATGACCAGTGTCTCTGAGAATTGTATTAGCATCTTCAAAAAATTGGGTCAATTTTTAAAATTTGGTTGACAAATATTAAGTTTCCTTTGAAAATTGAGATTTACTCATTCATCCAATATGTTTTATGAGAAGTTGTTGTCTGTCATCATTTGTCCATGTGCAGATCCAAAACTCCACTGCTAATCCTTGGATCCACAGCAGGGAGCCAGAACTTGAGCCAAGAAGAAAACAACCAAGCAAAGAACAGTTCTTTACTATCCATGAACTGAGCAGTTATGCAAACTGTCCCAGACTTTCAGATTGTGCTAGTTATCCTGTTTCCAAGGCAAGGGGACCTTGCATAGTCCTTTAAGAATATCTGGCTTGTTCCCACTGAAAGCTGTGGAAGTCAGCAACAAGAACAAGAAGGCCTCTGCATTGCACTAGAGAGTTGCCCCAATCAGGAACTCTGTACAGTGATTCAACTGAGTCATTTTAGAGTCACTGTGTCATGAGAAGACTGGATTGCTAATCCCTAAAGGCACTGAGGAGCCCATGCAGGGAAGCCTTCTGGCAACACTGATTGAGGCAAGAGCTAGTGACCTTTAGGCATCTCTGAGATCACAGATTGTGACTCCATTGGTCATAAATTGGGAAAAATGATAAAAGATGGTGAATTCCTGCCAAATGAATGGCCCAGTAGTGAGGTGGTAGATTTGCTTGAGCTGGTAAAGTATTCAGACTTGAAAACTGAGTACAAAGGAGATTTTATTCAGTACAATGCAAAAAGAGCATGAACACTGAACCTCTTAGAAGAGATAGTGGGTGGTACCCTTGAACGAATTGGTACAGGAGACAGCTTCATGAACATAACACCAGTAGCACAGACAGTGAGATCAACAATTAATAAATGGGACCTACTGAAACTGAGAAGCTTCTGTAAGGCAAAGGACACAGTCAGCAAGACAAAACGGCAGCACACAGAATGGGAAAAATATTCACTAATCCCACATCTGACAGAGGGTTGATCTCCAAAATTTACAAAGAACTCAAGAAGCAAGTCTTCAAAACATCAAAGGACCCAATTAAAAAGTGGGCTGCAGAACTAAATAGAGAGTTTTCAATAGAGGAGTCTAAAATGTCTGAGAGGCACTTGAGAAAGTGCTCAACATCCTTAGCCATCCGGGAAATGCAAATCAAAACAACTCTCAGATACCATCTCACTCCTGTCAGAATGGCTAAAATCAAAACCACCAATGACAATTTATGCTGAAGAGGATGTGGTGAACAAGGGACACTCCTCCATTGCTGGTGGGAGTGCCAACTGGTTCAGCCACTTTGGAAATCAGTATGGAGATTACTCAGAAAAATGGGAATAAACCCACCACAAGACCCAGCAACTCCACTCTTAGGCATATATCCAAAAGATGCCCATTCATGCAACAAAGATGTCTGTTCCACTATGTTCATAGCAGCTTTATTTG
The DNA here is from genome assembly GCF_017639785.1 of Mesocricetus auratus. NCBI lineage: Eukaryota > Metazoa > Chordata > Mammalia > Rodentia > Cricetidae > Mesocricetus > Mesocricetus auratus. The sequence goes on from NW_024429190.1 coordinate 1,516,699, forward strand.
TATTAGCCAGAACTTGGAAGCAACCTTTGTGGTACATCTACACAATGGAGTACTATTCAGCAGAAAAAAGTAATGGAATCCTGAGATTTGCAGGCAAATGGATGACACTAGAAGAAACCATCCTGAGTGAGGTAACCCAGTCACAAAAAGACAAACATGTCATGTACTCTCTCATATATGGATTTTAGATGTAGATCTGGGGAGTGCCAGCCTACAATCCTATGGCCAGAGAGTCTGGGGGTTGGGGGGAGAGTACGGGAGGAGGGGAGGGAAAGGGAGAGAGACCTGGAACTGACTTGTGAAGCAACCTTGTTTCTTATCTAAATTTAAACTGGAAAATAAAATTAAAAAAAGGAATAAAGAAATTCATGCCCCCAAATCGTAATATGTAGTTGATCTTCTAAAAATTACTGGAGAGTTCTGGGCCAAAACTAGAAAAGGAAACTAGATTTTAAAATGTATTAATTGTCTTCATATAAATGACATTTTAATTTACATGATATATGTTTTAGAGAGCTGTCGTCATCTACAGAGTGAGATAGCTGGGCAGGTAAAAGTGTACAGCTGTTCAGGTGGGACCAGGTGAATCAGGCCCTGCATCCAGGAGTGCATTCCAGTGCCTGGGGATTGCCTGGGAACTGCACAGAGCCTCAGATCCCAGAGGGAACAAAGTACCCCAGATTCTACATCTGCTCTTCCACCAATGAGATCAGGAAACCAGCAGATCCAGCAAAGGGACCAGGGACCAGGTGGGAGGCTAAACACTCCAGATTCCTGGTCTTCTTCTCCACCCATGGGACCAGAACCAGGATGAGAAATAGAAGAGCTACCCGATTATTGGACTTGCTAGCACCCACCGAAAGGGAACTCTGGTCCCCTAACTACCAGACTAGTAAGGGGCTCTTTCTGCACCAACTAGAACAAGAGATGGGAAAGAGACAATACAAAAACACACTCAGCAACAGAAAAACAAATATGACACCACCAGATTCTAGAGATTCCACACCAGCAAGACTCCAACATTCCAATGCAAATGAAGCAGAAGAGAATGACCTTAAAACTACCTTCATGAAAATGATAGATGCCCTAAAAGAGGATATAGGAAAATCCCTCAATGAAATGTTTTTCTTAAAACAAACCAAAAAAAATGCAAGAAATTGAAGAAGTAAACAAAGCAAAAAATGCAAGAAATGGAAGAAAAAACAAAACAAATATTCAAGAAATGGAAGAAAACACAAAACAAAAATGCAAGAAATATAAGAAAAAGCAAACCAAAAATGCAAGAAATGGAGGAAAAATACAAACCAAAAAAAATTCAAGAAATGGAATAAAAAACAAACCCAAAATTCAAGAAATGGGAGAAAAAACAAACCAAAAATGCAAGAAATGGAAGAAAAAGCAACCCAAAAAAATGCAAGAAATGGACCAAAGAACAAACTAAAAAATTCATAAAATGCAAAAAATGGATGACAAGATAAACCGAAAATTGCAACAAACAATGTAAACAATGCAATGGTTGAAAAATGTAATAGAGACACTAAAAAAAAATCTGAAGAAAGGCTGGAAATAGAAAAGCTTGGCAAACTATCATGTACTACCGATAGAAGCATTATCAACAGAATGCAAGAGATGGAATAGAGAATCTCAGGTGTTGAAGATACACTAGGAGAAATGGACTCATCAACCAAAGAAAATCTTAAGTCCAACAAATCCTTAACACAAAACATCCAGGAAATATGGGACACCATGAAAAGACCAAACCTAAGAATAATAGGTATAGAAGAAGGTGAAGAAAACAACCTCAAAGCAGCAGAAAACATATCCAAAGAAAAATCATAGAAGAAAACTTTCCCAACCCTAAGAAAGACATGCCAATGAAGGTACAAGAAGCTTACAGAACACTAAATATAGTAGACCAAAAAAAATGACTCCTTGCCACATAATAATCAAGACCCAAAATATACAGAATAAAGAAAGAATATTAAGAGCAGCTAAGGAAAAAAGGCCAAGTAACGTATAAAGGCAAACTTATCAGAATTACACCTGACTTCTCCATGGAAATTTTGAAAGCCAGAAGGTCCTGGATAGATATTCTACCAACACTAAGAGACCATGGATGGCAGCCCAGACCACTACATGTGGCAAAGATCTCAATCACTATAGATGGAGAAAACAAGATATTCCATGACAAAACTAGATTCAAGCAATATGTATCTGCTAACATAGCCCTACAGAAAGTTTTGGAAGGAAAACTCCAACTCAAGTAAGTTAACTACAACCAGAAAAACATAGGCATTAGAGAATTCCTCTCCACCAACAGACAAAAGAAAAAAGGGGTGAAATTCTACACATAATTCCACCACCACCAACCATTCCAAATCAAAGAAGAATGAGCAATCAATGGTCATTAATATCCCTCAACATTAATGGCCTTAAGGCACACATAAAAAGACACAGGCTAGCAGAATGTATTCAAAGGCAGTACCCACCCTTCTGCTGCATACAAGAAACACACCTCACCCTCAAAGACAGACATTACCTGAGAGTTAAAGGCTGGGAAAATTTTTCCAATCAAATAACCCAAAGAAACAAGGAGGGGTAGCAATCCTAATATCTAACAAATTAGATTTTAAAATAAATTCAATAAAAAGTGACGATGGAGGTCATTATATACTCATCACAGGTGAAATCCACCAAGATGAAGTGTCTATCCTGAACAACTATGCCCCAAATACAAAGGCATCCACATTCATAAAAGAAACATTACTAAAACTTAAATCACATATAAAGCCGGACACAATTATAGTGGGTGATTTCAACACACCATTCTCACCACTATACAGGAATACCAGACAGAAACTCAACAAAGAAGCAAAGGGTCTAATAGAAGTAATGACCCAACTGGCATTAACAGACATCTATAGAACATTGCATCCACATAAATAATAATATACCTTCTCAGCACCACATGGAACCTTCCCAAAAATCAACCACATACTTAACATCATATCAAACCACAGCAGCTACAAAAAAACCTGGAATAACTCCATGGATCTTATCAGACAACCATGCATTAAAATTAGAATTCAACAACAACACAATTTGCAGAATTCCTACAAACTCATGGGAATTGAATAAGGCACAACTGCACCATTCCTGGGACAAAGAAGAAATTAAAAAAGAACTTGAACTCTTTCTAGAATTCAATGAGAATAAAGACACAACATATGCATACCTATGGGACACTTTGAAAGCAGTGATACAGGGGAAGTTCATAGCACTAAGTGCCCACATGAAGAAATTGGAGGATAGTTATAAAAGAATATGAACAGTACAGCTGAAAGCTCTAGAACACAAAGAAGCAAACTCCCACAGGAGAAGCAGATGCCAGGAAATAATCAAACTGAGGGCTGAAATCAATAAAGCAGAAACTAGGAAAGCAATACAAAGAATCAATTTAACAAAGACTTGGTTCTTTGAGAAAATCAGCAAGATAGACAAACCTTTGTCCAAACTCACTAAATGGCAGAATGTGAACATGTAAATTAACAAAATCAGAAATGAAAAGGGGGACATAACACCGGACTCTGAGGCAATTAAGAGAATCATCATGTCATACTTTGAAAACCTGTACTACACAAAATCTAAAATCTAAAGGAAATGGATGACTTCCTGGATAGCTATCACTTGCCAAAATTAAATCAAGAACAGATAAGCAATTTAAATAGTGCCATCTTGTTCAGCCACTTTTGAAATCAGTATGGAGATTCCTCAGAAAAAATGGGAATAAACCTACCACAAGACCCAGCAATTCCACTCTTAGGCATATATCCAAAAGATGGCCATTCATACAACAAGGATGCCTGTTCCATTGTGTTCATAGCTGAATTATTTGTAATAGCCAGAACTTGGAAGCAACCTAGATTCCCATCAACTGAAGAGTGTATAGAGAAAATTTGGTACATTGACACAATGGAGTACTTACTATTCAGCAGAAAAAAACAATGGAATCCTGAGATTTGCTGGCAAGTGGATGGTACTAGAAGAAACCATCCTGAGTGAGGTAACACAGTCACTAAAAGAGAAAAATGGCATGTACTCTTTCATATATGGATTTTAGACATAGATCTGTGGAATGCTAGCCTACAATCCCATGGCCAGAGAGTCTGGGAAACAGAACCTTCATTCAGTGGCTGATGAAAGAAGGGGCAGACTCCCATGGCTAAGCACTGAACTCAACTCAAGAAAGCCAGTAACAGAGAGGGAGGACTGATGACCAAAGGAATTAAGACTGGGCTAGTTTAACCCCCAGAAACAGCTGAACTGACAAGGGTTAGCTCTTGAATCCCAGGCTCATGCCTGGGTATCCATCATGGGACTGATCAAGACTCCCTAAATGTGGATGTCAATGAGGAGGCTTAGGTAATCTATTGAGCCTTGAGCAGTAGATCAGTATTTATCCCACGTATTCAAATGGACTTTGGACTCCCATCCAACAATGTGAGATGCACTCTCACCCTGAACTCTTGGGGTAGGATCTAGGCCCTGCCCTGGATGAAATGACAGACTATGAACACCCCCATGGAGGGCCTCACCCACCCTGGGGAATTGAGGGAATATTGGGGGGGGGTTGAGAGGAGGGTATGGGAGGAGCGGAGGGAAACAGAGAGGGCCCTGGAACTGACTTGTGAAGCAACCTTGTTTCTAATTTAAATATAGATTTAAAAATAAAAAAGTGTACAGTCGAACTGATAATCTGAGTTCAATCTCTGTGCCCACAGGTATAAAAGAGAGAATCAACTCTCCCAAATTGTCCTCGGGTATATACACATGTATAAGTAAATAAACAAACAAAAAATAAAGTAGTAAACTATTTAGAGTAACAACTTATAAGTTCATAAATAAATGCAAGGGTTAAAAGCATTTTACAAAATCTTAATACCAGGGCAGTTCCTCCTGCATTCTGATGACCTTATCTATATAGTGTATATAATTAGGTATTCACTACCAACGTGAGTGAGTTTTGGATGTTTACAAAGTATTCAATAAATTCCTTAAAATGGTAGCTGATCAGAAATGGGTTGTACACATAAAAAGTATATATGCATTAAGTTTCAGAGGTTCACAATGCACGACATAACTACAGGATTTGAATCTTGAGTTAATTTGTACTTCTCTGTTTGGAGCAACAATTATTGTGGATGAATTACATTTAAGTAACATGAAAAAAATAATTGAATATGTTAGAGAATGAGAACTATGACCAAGAATGCAACCACACTTGAAAAGTAAATGAAGTAAATTAGAGATGTTCAATAGTTTTTGTTAGTTTGTTAAAGTTTTTTTTATAGTTTAGGTGTAACTGGGTATTTAGCTCAAAATCATTCTATTACTAAGACCGCTATCGACAGAGGAGTAAAAAGTAATCAAGGGAAGAGCCACGAATTCTGTCTTGCTGATTTTGAAGGAAAAAGAATGTGGCGAGATTGTTTGGAGGAGGTATTCTTGTGTTTCCAAGCATTATTTTAAGGATAGAATTTAGATGCTTTCTAAAAATCCCTTCTAGCAATTGTTTCTACATGTTAACATCCCTTATGCTACTACTTACTAAAAATTTACAACTTAATCACATGGGTTGATAGCATCAAGGAATATGCATTAAATTGGACCAATAAACTCTAACACACTGTGTAAAAGTTTTGTTGGCTCAAACGTAACATTAATAGGCTGAAATTAATGATTGCATGTAGCTTGGTTTCAGATGTTCTCATGTTTTTCAATAATTTTCATTTTCAGCAAGTATTAACAGCATCCTACAATAAATCAATACTAATTTTATGTACTAACAATATCAATGGAATTGTGGATGCATGTGCATCCTGTGGTAGCAAATGGCTCCATTTGGAGTACAATATGACATGTTCTATAATTTTGAACAATTGCTTTTCAGTAAAGAAAAGTTGCAAGGATGTGATATTTAAATAACAGGACAGATATAAGACACTATCTTCCAAATGATAAGAAATAAAGAACTTAAGCATTCCAAGTAGATGCATGCTAGATCAGAATTTGCACAGGTCTAGCAGAAGTAAAAGCATATGTTTTCCATAATTGTTTGACTTCCTAAAAAGTGTGAAGCTTAGGAAGCAGAAGAGAAGGTGATGTGCAGCACTTACCAGTGACGAGAAGTGATGGATTTCTTTGGTGGATGATGGGCTTTCAAAAGACAGCTATTTTCTGTCTTGCTCTTTGAAAATTTCAGGGACAAGATTGCATGACTGCAGTCTAGAATACTTAAAGGCTATACACATGTTAAATAAGCTGCCCCTCAATTGGTGTTTGCAAAGCTGGAGGGAACTTTAAGAGGTAGTTAGTAGTGGGCAGATTCAACTGCATTGAGGGCTGGAGTGTGTTGGCCTCTTCCTTTTTTGTTCTTTGCTTTTAAGTCAACACAATAAGGTTTGTGCCCCACACACTGACATGATTATGAGTTGACCAAAACAACAAGGAAAATGAATCATGCTTGACAAACTCAAAATGTTGCACAAAGGTGATCTGAAATTCTTCATTGGATAATTATTTCTGGTATTTGCTTTCATCTGAGAAAGCTGACTAATTGGTGGAACTTAAATATGCAATTACTTTGTTTGTTTTCAACAGTCACATATGTAACAAGAAAACCCTCTCAACACTGAGCATCATCTGCTACAAAATGTACCTTTAACAAATAAATGATTTCATAAGAAATTGTGACATAGAAATCTGATTTGCTTAGAAGAAGCGTGATTTACTTGTGTGAGAGGTTCAAGACCTAATAACAATTTAAGACTGGAAGACAACCTGTGTGTCATGTATTTTCTATTCATATATTTTCAAAAATTTTGTGTGCTCTGATATTTGAGCTACATAATTTCCCCAAATTTCTGATTCTCAGGAATGGGAGATACTATTGTGTGTGATTTCCCTCTTTAAGCACCAGAAAATATTTGGTAAAGAAAGTATATAGACTGTGAATAGGAGATAACAGAATGAACTGCTGTGGAGGGGCTCAAAATTAAGGGGGAATTATAAATAGAGTGCAAAAGAGGACTAAAAAAGAAAAAAGTGAAGAGAAACAAATGATTAATGAACATGCTGATGATTGAAACACATTTCTTTCATTGTTGCTTTAATTTTAAAAAGCTTGCTTCACATGTCAATCCGAGTTCCCTCTCCCTCCCCTCTTCCCACACCCCTCCATCCCCCCAAGCCTCCCTCCCTATCCCCAATTCCTTCCACATAAGGGATACCCAGAGTCCGTCATTTCATTCATGGCAGTGTCCATACACTCTCCTAAGAGTCCAGGCTGAGAGAGCATCCCTCTTTGTGCTATGGACACACGAAGTCTCACACTCAGTGGGTCTGGATCAGTTCCATGCTGGCCTACCAGATGTCGGTCTGGTGTCCAAGAGCTCCCCCTTGTTCAAATCAGCTGTCTCTGCTGATTTCACCTGCCCATTCTTTGCCAATTTGCTCGTAGCTTCTCTGTCTCTGTCACTGGGTTCCACGGGTTCCATTCAGTGTTTAACTGTGGGTGTGTGCCTCTGCTTCCATCAGTCATGGGATGAAGATTCTAGGATGGTATATGAGGTAGACTTCAAGTTACTTATCAGGAATGGGCATTTAAGTTGGTGTCATCCTTTTAGATCTCTAGAGGTCTCACTGGTGCCAGATCTCCCTTCACACATATGACTCCCTCTACTATGGTATTTCTCATCCTGTTCTCCCCCTATTCTACCACCCATCAACTTTCCTGTTCCCCTATGATGTACTCTCTCTCTCTTTTCTCCCCCTCTCTTCTTCCCAGCTCCCTCACCCCTAAACACATCTCCTGCCATGTTCCAAATCTGTTCAGAAGTTGTTGCCTGATTCCTCTTCTCTGGGGTACCAAGCATATCTTTCTTAGGTTCTTTCCTGTTTCCCAGACTGTGGAATTGCAGATTGTAACTATCCAGATCCATATCTAAAATCCATATATGAGTAAGTGTAGGAGGAAGTCTATGCCGCCATGAAACATGTGACTTACTAGAGGCGCATACAGATGAGGTAATAAAAGGGCGGTTTACCACACCGCTAACCACACCCACTTTAGGCAGGACTAAAGACGTATACGGCTGGACATAAAGACGTATACGTATGTAGGCAGAACTACGTCACTAGCCAAGCCCACTTTTGGGCATGGCTAGGGGCGTTACTGGGGAAGGCATAAAAGACAGCGCACAGGAAGTCTCGCTCTCTTTTCCTGGAGTTCGGCTTCCGGTCCAGTCGCTAGCTGAGATCTGCTGGGCTTCTCGGGGTTTGGTATCGTGTGAGTAATTTTCAACATAAAATACTTAGCTTCCCTTTCAGTAACTGTGTGTCGCGTATCGTTACAGCGTCCGTAAAGCCAACAGTTTGGTGTCGGAGCGGGATTGGAATCGGGACCCAGAAAAAACGGCTTCTCTCGGCCCGACCAGGCGCACGTGGACTCTCCTTTCGCTAAGTTCCTCACCACTTCGCTCGGCAAGGCACGATTCCTGCCGCCAGGAACCAGCACCTTCTACCTGCCGGTAAGGTTAGGTATTCCAAGGTTTCTCTCACGGCCACGTGCTGTTTTACTGGCGGCCAGCTGACTCCGGCCACGTGCTCTCTCACTGGCAGCCTGTTGATTTCGGCCTGAATTACTCCACTGATAACAAACGTAACTGATTTATACAATGTCAATAGCTAACACTATGATGCAGGATGTTAAGAATTTTCTTGTTTTTTGTATGGATGGGATTTTAGAAAGGGTTGAGGACCTACCTGAAAGGTGCTTCCTACCCATGGTGGTGATTATTAGCTTCATAATCAATATAATTTTGTTAATGAAATGGTTCAAAAATAGGAATAAACTTATACAGGTCATGCAGTCATCACAGGATAGTTTTGAAATCTTAATACAAAGGATTCAGGAAATGCAAAATTCATTGCAGGAGAGTAAGAAAGGGTTGGTAGAAAATATTCAGGATATTAAAAATGATAATGTAGGTCTGACGAACAGGTTTAAAGAGACGGAACACAAAATTGAATTATTTTCAGGAAAAATGTGTTCCATAGATAGAATTGAAAAATTGGAACATAATGTGGAAACATTTAACGACAAACACGGTTCCATGTTTGATGATTTCACTAGCAAATTACAAAGACTGGAACATAAAATTGAAATGCTAGCAGAAAAGAATTGTTCCATGTCTGAGAGCAATGGTAAACTAACTGATAGAATATCATTTGTAGAAGGCAGTTTACATGCTATTGAGGTACTTGCTAAGGATGAGAATATTAGAAATTTGGAATCACATGTAAATGATGAATGTAAGAAAATGAAAGATTCCATGACATCCTTAGAAAATCATTTGTCCCAAGAACTTCAAGAGCTCAGAGAAACAATGATGAATAGACTGCAGGATTTAGAAGACGCTCAATCTGATACTTCAGAATCAGAAATACAGGCAACAGGTCAGGACAGGAGTTTCCCAAAGCTTCTCAAATGCCGGAATGATTTCCCTAAGGTTGCTATGCGTTCCCCTATGGTTTTTCCAGTATCTGTATCAGAAAAACCAGCAACGAAAAAACAATCAAATGGTCCCATTGCTTATCACTGGGAGCCTATACAGATGAAGGATCTAAAAAATATTAAGGAGGCCATTGTCATGTATGGTCTTCATTCTCCCTTTGTCAGAGAGCTCCTAACCTCATGGGCTACTGTAAATAAAGTAACCCCAAAAGACTGGGCCCAATTAGCCTCTGCAGTACTCGAAAATTCTTGCCAAATTCAATGGAGAGCTTTGTGGAGGCAAGAAGCGAAAGCAATTGAGATTCAGGAATTGCAGAACGGTCATGAAGTACCCCAAGACAAGATTCTTGGGGAGGGTCCTTACGCTGACACGCAGGTTCAATCTGCATATGATGAGCACATGTTGTCTTTGTGCCGTACAGCTGCTTTAAATGCCTTGGATAAGGTTTGTGAAACAGGAGAGATAATGCAACCCTACACCAAGGTATTACAGGGCCCAAGGGAAAGGTTCACTGAATTTTTAGAGAGATTATCCAGAGCAGTAGAGGTACAGGTAGCGAATCCAGAATCCAGGCATCTTCTTATAGAATCTTTGGCGTATGAGAACGCGAATCCTCAATGCAGGCAGGTAATTTGGCCATTGAAAATAAGATCAGCGCCATTGGAGGAATGGGTCCTGCATACAGCGAACCTGGAATGTAAAAGTCAGGATACAGGAGCTTGGGTAGGTGAAGCTATTTCTACAGGTTTGAGGAGGCACCAGGATGCCAAATACCCTACCTGTGATGATATAGAGGCATGGGTAGGGAAGGCAATCTCAAAGAATTTAAATAGGCGTAAAGATGCAAAATGCTTTAACTGTGGTAGAATAGGACATCTTAGTAGGAACTGTAGACAACGCATTCCTAGAAATAATGCTTTTACCAGGAATGTATCAAATAGAAGGCCTAAGCCTCCTGGTCTATGCAGGAGGTGTGGGAAGGGGCGCCATTGGACTGATGAATGCTTTTCCACAATAGACAGACAAGGTAGATCTTTACAGCCAAAAAACGGAATAAAGGGGCTCAACCGAGCCCCAAACAGAGAGGTTATCCGGTCATTCCCAGTGACAGTGGAGGACAGCCTCTCCCAGGACAATTAGAAGATCCACTGCCCATTGTAAATAATACGGCACTGGATAATACATTAGCTCCAGAGGATGAATCAATTACATCAGGAGGAGATACAAAACATATATTTTGGCAAACTTCTATACAATATCATAGACCCAAACTTCCGGTTAAGGTAAATAATAGGGTGATTTACGGATTACTGGACACCGGAAGTGACGTCACTATCCTTAATCAGCAGTCCTGGCCACAAAAGTGGGCTTTAAAAGAGGTTAATGTTCAATTCTTAGGGATCGGAACCCTATCTGAAGTTAAACAGAGCGTTAGATGGATTGACTTTATTGGGCCAGAAGGACAGAGAGGAAGGTTAAAGCCATACGTTGCAGATATTGCTATAAACCTCTGGGGTCGTGATCTACTCCAGCAATGGAATACGCAGATTAAAATTCCTCCTGTATCAGCTAGGAATTATAGACAAGCTCTTAGTGGTAGTAAGAATATAGTAAGACAGTACAGAAAACAGATGCCAAACGTACAGGCTGTGCAGAAGCAAGATGCTAGTGCCAAACCTACAGAGCAACCAAAAGCTCTACCATTAAAATGGCTGACAGATGAACCCGTCTGGGTGGGTCAATGGCCTATGACATCTGAGAAGTTAGAGGCTTTGGAGAAGTTAGTTCAGGAACAGCTAGATGCTGGACATATTGAGGAATCAACTAGTGCATGGAATTCGCCTGTTTTTGTTGTCAAGAAGAAGTCTGGTAAGTGGAGAATGGTTACTGATCTTAGAGCCATCAACAAGGTAATTCAGCCTATGGGGTCTCTACAACCTGGGATGCCGTTACCTTCTCTAATTCCTAAGGATTGGCCAATTATAGTTATAGACTTAAAAGATTGTTTCTTCACCATACCGTTACAAGAAAACGACAGAGAAAAGTTTGCCTTCACAGTACCTACCTATAATAATTCCCGTCCGGTACAGAAATTCCAGTGGAAGGTACTACCTCAAGGTATGTTAAACAGTCCAACTTTGTGTCAATATTTTGTGAATAAACCTCTAGAAATAATTCGTAAAAAATTTCCACATTCGTTAATATATCATTATATGGATGACATATTATTGTCTGATTCAAATAAGGATACTTTGGAAAAGATGTTTGAGGCAGTAAAGGAAATTTTGCCTCGCTGGGGATTACAAATTGCCCCAGAAAAAATACAAAGAGGAGATTCTATTAACTATTTAGGTTATAAAATAGATGCTCAGAAAATTAGACCACAGAAAGTACAGATCAGAAGAGATCGTTACCGGACTCTTAATGATCTTCAAAAACTATTAGGAGAAATCTCTCAATTACAGACGATTATTGGTGTAGAAGGGCATGATTTAAAACACCTGAAAATGGCTTTAAAAGGAGATAAAGACCTAAACAGCCCATGAGTACTATCAGCTGAGGCTGAAAAAGAATTAGAATGGGTAGAAAAGAGAATATTAGAAGCACATGTGGACCGTGTGGATCCAAATCTGGACTGTATTCTGGTTATTTTACCATCTAGAGAATACCCCTCAGGAATATTAATGCAGAGGGACGACATCATTCTAGAATGGGTATTTCTGCCACATAAACAGAATAAAAAATTGAAAACCTATATAGAAAAGGTCTCAGATTTGATATTAAAAGGTAAATTAAGGCTTCGTCAACTGACTGGGAAAGACCCAGCTGAAATTATTGTACCTTTAACGAATGAGGAAATTTCCTCCTTATGGAAGGATAATGAGTATTGGCAAATAGCTTGCAGTGACTTTTTGGGAAGTATTAGTAATAACTATCCCAAAACAGAGAGAATCAAATTCATAAAGAAAACAATTTGGATTCTTCCACGTATCGTGAGGCAAACACCTATTTCTGGAGTTCTTACCTTCTACACGGATGCAAACAAGTCAGGTAAAGCAGGGTATAAATCAGGAAATATAAGTAAAGTAGTTCAAAGCCCTTACAACTCTGTACAAAAGGCAGAGTTATTTGCCATTCTCATGGTACTTAAAGACTTTACAGAGCCTCTCAATATAGTCACGGATTCTCAGTATGCAGAAAGAGTTGTCCTGCACATTGAGACTGCAGAATTTGTTCCTGATAATACAGAATTAACCTCATTGTTTTTACAATTGCAGGAAATCATCAGAAACAGGACTCATCCTATATATATAACACACATCAGATCCCATACAGGTCTGCCAGGTCCTCTGGCACAAGGCAATGATGAAATTGATCGTTTATTAGTAGGTAATGTGTTGGAAGCTTCAGAATTTCATAAGAAACACCATGTTAACAGCAAAGGTTTAAAGAAGGATTTTTCTATCACCTGGCAACAAGCCAAAGAAATAGTAAGAAATTGTCCCAGTTGCTCATTGTACAATCAAACTCCATTACCAGCAGGTTGTAATCCTAAAGGTGTTCACAGAAATGAACTTTTGCAAATGGATGTATTTCACTTCCCAGAATTTGGCAGTTTGAAATATGTACACCATACTATAGACACATTCTCAGGCTTCCAATGGGCTACTGCCCTCAGCTCTGAAAAAGCTGATTCTGTTATTACACACCTCTTAGAGGTGATGGCTGTTATGGGTATACCTAAAACAATAAAAACTGACAATGGTCCAGCATATGTCTCCAGTAAATTGGAACAATTCTTCAAATATTATAATATAAAACATGTAACTGGTATACCTTACAATCCCACAGGACAAGCAATAATTGAAAGGTCTAACCGAACCTTAAAAGAGATGCTTCATAAACAGCCAGGGAAAACAAAGACACCTAGACACAGGTTACACAATGCTTTACTAACGTTGAATTTTCTTAATGCTGATGAAAAAGGACAAACTGCAGCAGAAAGACACTGGACTACAGAGAAGACTTCTGAACTGAACCAACCGGTGTATTTTAAGGATGTTATGACCTCAGTCTGGAAACCAGGACATGTGTTACGTTGGGGAAGGGGTTATGCTTTTGTTTCCACAGGAGAAGAAAAGGTTTGGGTTCCATCAAAATTAATTAAAATTCGATCAGAACAGAAAACATCTCAGGAGGAGGAAGATAACAGCCCATCTACAAATTCATAGTCCACAATGGGTAAAGTGACCTCCTAAAAGGAAAGAGAAGTGCTTTGTTTTTGTCCTCACAGGTAAACTCAGCAAAGAATACTGGACACATGGATTCCTGTAGAAGAATGAATAGCTACCCTGAGGACCATCAAACACACACTGTGTGGTATCAAAGTCTAAATCTCTCTATATTGCTTTTTCATAGTACACCTTTATCTTTATTTCTTCACATACCTCAGTTCCCATTCATTTAACTGAAACTGGCTTTGGAGTTGGATTGGCTCTCCTACTCTAAACCCAAGCATGTTATTTAAATACAATTCAGAATTTCTGTATTATATCAAAGAGCCATTGATATAAGACAGAAGAAATAAAATGAGGGACTGTTATCTATGGATTTCTTTTTCTGAACAGTCTAATTTCCTCCAGGTTTTCCATCTTCCCTATTGTCACCTCTTCTGTATGCTTACATATGAAAGTTAAAATATTTCTTTGTTAACAGTAATGTTCGAGTTTTCCAGAGAACAAGGGATTTCCTGACAGCAATCTTCAACTGCTTCCGAAAGAGAATGAGGATCCACTTCCTTGACTTCACCTGATTCGACTGGAGGCATCTGAATTGCCCCACATCATTGACTCCACCTGACAAGCACTATCCTGAAACTGGCTTGAAACTACATCACTCGACACAACTCCAGACCAAGGAACAGAAATAGCACATCTTCTGCAATCTGACCAGAGCTTCAAGATAAGAGCTTCAATCAACACTAGAACCTCAGTCAGGAACTTCAATCAAGCAGCTCCTGCCATACTGAGACTGTCTGATCTACTCAGATTTTGTTATACTAACATTTTCTTTTCACAGGTCCCCATGAGATTATCATCGTCCCATCTCAGCAGGAAGTAGTTTTGAGAATTCCACGCCCCCTCTCCCTACTATTGATATTATAAGTTTACACCTGTTAGTGTTAGTTTTCAATTATTTTAGAGTTGGGATTGGAAGGAGGTGTTCATATTTGGGTGTTTCTTTAAGATAAGTTTAGGTTTAGATAGAATAGATGTTTGATACATTTTGTTCATGGACACAAGTTAGTTGTCCTTTTTTAGACTAAAAGGGGAATTGTAGGAGGAAGTCTATGCCGCCATGAAACATGTGACTTACTAGAGGCGCATACAGATGAGGTAATAAAAGGGCGGTTTACCACACCGCTAACCACACCCACTTTAGGCAGGACTAAAGACGTATACGGCTGGACATAAAGACGTATACGTATGTAGGCAGAACTACGTCACTAGCCAAGCCCACTTTTGGGCATGGCTAGGGGCGTTACTGGGGAAGGCATAAAAGACAGCGCACAGGAAGTCTCGCTCTCTTTTCCTGGAGTTCGGCTTCCGGTCCAGTCGCTAGCTGAGATCTGCTGGGCTTCTCGGGGTTTGGTATCGTGTGAGTAATTTTCTAAATTAAATACTTAGCTTCCCTTTCAGTAACTGTGTGTCGCGTATCGTTACAGCGTCCGTAAAGCCAACAAGTAAGTACATACCATGTTTGTCTTTTTGGGACTGGGTTACCTTACTCAGGATGGTTTCTTCTAGTGCCATCAATTTGCATGCAAATTTCAAGATTCCATTTTTTTCCACTGAGTAGAACTCCATTGTCTAAATGTACCACATTTTGTCGATCTACTCTTCAGTTGAGGGGAATCTAGGTTGCTTCAATGTTCTGGCTCTTACAAAAAATGTTGCTATGAACATAGTGGAACAGATGTCCTTGTTGTATGAATTTGCATCTTTTGGAAATATGCCTAAGAGTTGAATTGCTGGGTCTTGGGATAGATTGATTCCCATTTTCCTGAGGAATCTCCATACTCATTTCCAAAGTGGGTGTATGAGTTGTCACTCCCACCACCAGTGGAGGAATATGCCCTCTCGCCTCATCCTCTCCAGCACAAATTGTCTTTAATGTTTTTGATTTAGCCATTCTGACAGGAGTAAGATGGTATCTCAGAGTTGTTTTGATTTGCATTTCCCTGATGGTTAAGAATGTTGAACACTTTCTTAGGTGTCTCTCAGCTATATTAGACTCCCCTATTGAAAATTATCTATTTAATTCTGTAGCCCAGTTTTTAATTGCATCCTTTGATGTTTTGGAGACTTGCTTCTTGAGTTCTATGTAAATTTTTGGGTTAGTGAATATCTTTTCCCATTTTGTGGGCTGCCCCTATGTCTTGTTGACTATGTACTTTGCCTTATAGAAGATTCTTTGTTTTCAGGAGGTCCCATTTGTGAATTGTCCATCTCAGTGTCTGTGCTACTGGTCTCCTGTACCAATTCATTGAAGAGTATTTCCCACTTTCTCTTCTAAGAGTTTCAGTTTGGTTGGATTTATGTTGAGGTCTTTTATCCATTTGGACTTAAATTTTGTGCAAAGTGATATACATGGATCTATCTGCAATCTTCTGCATCCAGTTATGCCAGTACCATTTGTTGAAAATGCTTTCTTTTTTCCATTGTATAATTTTAGCTTTTTTGTCAAAAATCAAGTGTTCTTAGGTTTGTGGGTTAAAATCGGGGTTTTCAGTTCATTGATATGTTCTTAAATGTAAAAGATAAAATTACTTTCTACAGCATTTGCAAAATGCAAATGAGAAATGTGAATTTAGTACGGTAATACTGACATATCATTAAAGAGTAGATGATACTGAAAATGATTTTTGAGGTTAAAAGTGTACAGCAAAAAAATAAAATGGTCTCTAAAACATTAGTATTTAATGTATAAAATACCCTAAAAACCTTCTTAATGATGAAATATGCATTTCAAGTTGTGATTACATGATGTCATTTAGCTAACTGGAGAATAGCTAAAGCTAGTATCTTTAAAGAGTCAGGTAACAATGACTGCACGGATGTCTCATCCATTTATAGCACTAACTGCTTTTAAAAATTAATGAGTTTGGTCCAAAATTACATGTACAACTCCAAGGATGGCAACTTATAACTGTCCATAACTCCAGCTGCAAGGCATCTGATATCTCTTTTACATGCGTAAGTATCTGTATACACAAAGACATACACATAGATAATGATAGCATATGAAAACAATGAATAAGGAAAAATTAAGTCAATCCCTAATAACAATAAACTAAGTGTGGGCTGAGTAACAACTATCTGGCTGAAAGTCTATATTCTGTAGATTTTCTCCAAACAGAGAAAAATTTGCATAATTTTTATGAAACTTTGGAGCTTGGCTCAAACTATCAATAGAAGTTTTAATAAGCATGAAGGAGTTTCAATGATTCAAATAAAGAGTCCTGTGTAAAACTGGAAATAGTATTAAATATTTTATTTTACTTTTCTTTATACATGTCATAATACTGTTTTGGAAGCACAATTATTTATTGATGCATTATGAGAAGAGAATACTGTCTTAATAACATTAAGAGTACAGAATGGTTTCACATAAAATTTATTTTTATTCTTGCATGAGATGCCTGTTTATGTAATATGTACAGGATCTGTGACTGTGGAGGCAAGAAATAGTTCTAAGATCCCCTGGAACTGAATTTATCCATGACTATGATTGTCTACTTGATGCTTTCAAGAAAATCAGGAAGCATTCCAGAAAACAAGAAAACAAACAAACAAATAAACAAAATGGAGAAGCATTTGAAGATTTCTTTGATAAGGCTCCTTGGATTTAGGTTGTAAAAATCCTGGATAAACTATATTGATTACATGAGGTACACTGCATTGTCTGTAAACAATACTTCATTCTTCAGTACCAGCTGCCTCTGGATGTTTTCTGTGGAGCTTCTCTCTGCCTATGAAAGGAATCCTGTATATCCTCATCATCTGTCCATCTCACTGTGATAGTATATGGCCCTCTGGCAACTCTCCTTTAAACCATATGTTCTCTCCATCAAATCATATTTAGTGTATGGCCCTCTGGTTACTCTTTCTGTATCCCCATCATCTGCTTATCATACTTGGACACTACATGAGCCCTCTGTTTTCCCTTGAAGAAGGAATTTTACCACACAGCAATATATCTTTTAAGTTTCTCCCCTAAACTCTTTTGACTTCTAAACAGAGATTGAATTCAAACTTATAAGCCCAGATATGGTGGATGGGTCTCTTTTGCCTCTGTCTTTCAGAACTCCACCCTTCTCTATTTCTAATCATTCAAGACAACACATTTTATTTTGTGGAAAAGGAGTTTGGAGAAAGAATCTATAGTTCTGTAGCATCTGAACTTGCAGCGTATCAAGTATGACCAATTGCCAGTTCTCTTCAGTAAGCAATTAATAAATCTGACCATGTGGTAGAAGAAATTGAGGCAAATGTGTTATGAATAGGAAATATAGAGTGACGGTGTTTAAGAGCGATGAACCTATTTATCCAAAACTCTTACAAATCTTTGATCTATACTTTCCCCAAAGGCCATGTGTTAAAAACTTAGTATACAGTCAGAGTTATTAATCAAAATGGTGGTGATGCTATGTGCAAGTATCTTGGAAGTGGGTAGTCATTGATGTGTGCTTGAAGGAACACTCTCTCCTTCTTTTTCTTTACTTCTAGACACCACGATAGGAGATGTTTGTTGCTACACATTCTCTTCTAAGATATATGTCCTTTTACAGGCTCAAGAGCAATTTTGCCACTTGTCTCTATATTGGCACCTCCACACCTGAAAGCCAAACAAGCCTTTACACTTCAAAATGTATTACACTGAGAAATTGTTGATATAATTGAACACTGCCTAGCATATATAATATTGCTCCTTTAATATAAAAAGTCCAGTGCTGCAAATAAACTGAATCATTGTAGGTTGTAAATATTAGAGAAATTAAAGCAGATTTCTTGTTTCTAATAGTACAAAATTAGTAGATTTTTGTTGTCCTTATTCTCTCTTTTATTACAGTTCAAGAATGTGTACAAGGAAATTAACAAGTTGATGCCATCAAAGCATTATTTAAAAACTAGTCCCAAGGCAAATGGAGACAAACTGCAAATATTCGAATTTTTAAAACAATATTTTGAAGTTCTTACATGAATTTTTATACTAACCAGTGTGCAAATATTCAGATCACACTAAATATATGATAAGTTGTTCTTTAAAATAATTATAAAAAAGATATGATTTACAACAGCTGAATGAAGAGAGTAGGATTTAGATTTTTGGAATAAATTATTTAATCCCAAAATTAACAAAAAATGAATTGGCACTAAAGTTTTGCTTTTCTCCCCTTTCTATGTTCCTGCTACTTCTTGACATACTAAAATTACTCAAAAATTGTGTCTGGATTTAAATTTTCATATCTGCATATTATATATAAAATTATGAATATTTTAACTTGAAACACTTCACTCTTAAAATTTTTGGCATTCAAGAAAGAAATTGAAGAAGGTACTATGAGAAAGTTAAACTTTCAATTGTGACTGATTTGAAAAATCAACACTGTAAGAATGTCTGTCTAAAGCTGTCTATAACATTAAAATGACATTCTTCACAGAAAAGAAGGAAATTTCATTTGGAAGCACAAACTTAGTCAAAACAATCCTGAGCAAAAAGAATGATATTGGACGTCTGAAGCCATGTGATTTTAAGTAATACTCAAAGTCTTAGTCACAAATCCTTGTATTGGCCCAATATAGACTTGTAGAACAATGGACTAGAATGCATGATCAAGATGTAAACTTATGTTGCTATATGCATCTTAAATTTGACAAGGAAGACAAAAATACATTTTGAATGGACAGCATCTTTAAGAAATGCATTCAGGAGGTAGATATACACTTGTGGAAAAATGAAATGAGCATTTTTATCTCACCCTGTAAAAAATAATCTATTCAAACTGGGTTAATGACCTTAATATAAGATAAAAAACTCTAAAAGTGTAGGAAAGAAAATATAGAACACACTTTCAAATAATGTCACAGCTAAGAACGACCTTAATGGGAATCCAGGTGGTTAGAAAATGAGACCCAATGCAATAAAAATGGAATTTCATGAAATTGAGAATCCATACAAGGAAATAATCAAGTGATGAGACAGTCTACAAAACGAGAGAAAATTCTTGTCATCTGTAAAACTGATAGAGGACTCCACGTTATAAATATAACAAGAAATAAGAAAAATGGTTCTAATTAAAAAACAAAGCAAATTAAAAAGTGAAAGGAAAAATCAGAACCATGTCACCAAACAAAGTTCTCTGAAGGAAAAATATAAGCATTCATAATCCCTAGCCATCAGAGAAAAATACTAATTAAACCAACTTTGATATTCACACACAGCCCAAACAAAGTGACTAGCAATAAGAAAAAAATGAATAAAACAAATGCTAATTAAGATGTTGAGAAGGCTGAACTCTAATTCACTGTGAAAACTTAAATTCCTGTAAGCATTAGAGAAATAACTATGGATGTTTTGGAAAAGCTAAAAATAGTACTAACATTGAACTCAGCTGCATTATTCCTGCACATATGCCAAAGGCCTCTATATCCTACTACAGAAATGCTTGCTTATCCATATTTATCACTATCTTAATCACAACAATAAGGAAATATAATTAGTGTAGATACCCACCACCAGATGAATGGATGGTGAAAATGTGCTGCATGTACATAATGGAATCTTATTCAGCTATGAAGACAAAATTACTAAATTGGCAGGGGAATGCATAGAACTGAAAGGATTAAGTGAAATATCCTGTGCTATGACATACAAATACCACTATTTATATATCACATACTAATCATAGTTTCTAATTTTTAATTATGTGTTTCTATTTACATGATAGTGACAAGGTGTGAGGCTTAGGAAACAAGAAGGAATTCATGCAGTAGAAAAAGAGAGAGAAGGGTAAAAATAATAGAACTCACAGACTGGAAATCGAAAGGTAGGATCCTGAAGGTGGAAGAATTTAAGTAGGAGTTGTTAGAAGAGAAATAGAGTAGAGGGGGTGTGGGGTATTTAAACATAAAGGAAGATACATGAAAAATGATTTAAGAAACATAATTTTGTAAGTATGTTAGAATGAAAACAAATAAAGCTAAAACAGAAATTAAAATTTGTTGCCATTTGAAAAAAAATTCTAATAAAATGCTCTGGAGCTTTCCTGTTACCTAAAATTTATCATCACCATGCTGTCATGAATGGAGATATTCTAATAGATATTTGTCCATCCTTTGGTTTATGTGTCTTTTGAAATGGAAGTAATGATAGAAGGAAAAGGAGAAAGCCTGGCACCAGTGAAAGAAGGAATAGTCCTCGTAAAATGGATTTGAGAAAATTCTCGTAATTGGCCATCACCTTGCAGAAGTGGCCTGTCCCAAGACAAAAGTATTTCAATGATGGGTGGCACCATGCTTTGACCAGGACTCATTTAGTTAGATACAAAATGAGTTAGCTTTCTGTTTCATTTATTTATTTTTTGTATGTTTTTAATTTAAGGTAGAATCATATATGTTTCAAATGTCTATTCTGGCTCCCCCCCATTCTCTCTCCATCTGCCCCACAGCAAGCCCCCCAACCCCAGCCCAATCCCCACATCATTCTCCAGTAAGGGTAAGGCCCTCCTTGGGGTGAGTCTCCAGAGTCTGTTGTTTCATCCAGGGCAGGAACTATGCACTTCCCAATGTGTCCAGGATAAGAGACAATCCCTCCATGTTGAATGGGCTCCCAAAGGTCATTTGTATGCCATGGTGAACACTAGTCTACTACCCAAAGCCCCAGAGATATCTGAGGCCTCCTCACTGACACTACATAAATGGTGTCTGGATCAGTCCACTATTGGCCTATTAGTCATCAGTCTGTGGTTCAAGAATACCCCTTGTCCAGTCAGCTGTCTTTGTGGGTTTCACCAGCATTGTCTTGACTGCCTTGCTCATCACTTCTCCAACTCTGTTACTGGGTTCCGAGGGGGCAATTAAGTGTTTAGTTGTGAGTATCTGTCTCTGCATCCATCAGCCACAGGATGAAGTTCTAGGATGTCATATAAGGTAGTCACAAACCTTATCATCAGGTAGGGGCTATTAATGTAGTCTCTCTGCTATTACTTAGTTTTCCAGTTGGTGTTATCCTTGTGCATCTCTGGGAAACTTACTGGTTTCAGCTCTCTCCTCAAATCTATACTGACTCCAACTATTATGGAATCTCTCTTCGTGTTCTCCTCTATTCTTACCTGAACTCAGCCTTCCTGCTTCCTCATATCTTCTTCTGTCCTCCTCTTATCCCCCTCTCTTTTTCCTGGTACTCTCTCTTCACCCGCTATGTTCTCAATCTGCTCAGGAAGATCTTGCATATTTCCACTTCTCTGGGGGTATAATACATACCTCTTGGGAAATCTCCCTGTTTCCCAGACTCACTGGCCCTGGGATTGTAGGCTGACACTCCCCTGATTCATGTCTAAAATTCATATATGAGTGAGTGCATACCAAGTTTGTCTTTTTGTGACTTGGTTACCTCACTCAGGATGGTTTTTTCTAGTACCATCCATTTGCCTGTACATTTCAAGGTTCCATTGTGTTTTTCTGCTGAGTAGTACTCCACTGTGTAAATGTGGAGTACCACATTTTCTCTATCCACTCTTCATTTTTGTGGCATCTCGGTTGCTTCCAGGATCTAGCTATTACATATAATGCTGCTATGAACATGGTGGAACAGACATCCTTGTTGTATGAATGGGCATCTTTGGGTATATGCCTAAGAGTGAAATTGCTGGATGGTGTGGTAGACTGATTCCCATTTTCCTGAGGAATCTCCATACTGATTTAAAAAGTGGCTGTGCAACTTTGCACTCCCACCCACAATGGACTAGTGTTCCCCTTTCTCCACTTTCTCTCTATCATAAGCTTTCATTGGCGTTTTTGATTTTAGACATTCTGACAGGAGTAAGATGATATCTCAGGGTTGTTTTGATTTGCATTTACATAATGGCTAAGGATGTTGAGCACTTTCTCAAGTGTCTCTCAGAAAATTTAGTCCCTTCTATTTTGAATTCTCTATTTAGTTCAGTCCTCCACTTTTCAATTGTGTCCTTTGATATTTTGGAGAATACCTTCTTGAGTTCTTTGTTAATTTTGGAGATCAGCCCTCTGACAGATGTGGGGTTGCTGAATATCTTTTCCCAATCTGTGGGTTGCCTTTTTGTCTTGCTCACTGTGTCCTTTGCCTTACTGAAGCTACTCAGTTTCAGGAACTCCCATTTATTAATTGTCAATCTCAGTGTTTGTGCTACTGGTATTATGTTCATGAAGCAGTCTCCTGTACCAATTCCTTCAAGAGTACCTCCCACTTTCTATTCTAACAGGTTCAGTGTGGCTGGATTTGTGTTGAGGTATTTCATCCATTTGGACTTAAGTTTTGTGCATGCCAATATCCAGTTATGCCAGCACCATTTGTTGAAGATGCTATCTTTATTCCATTGTATAATTTTAGCTTCTTTGTCGAAAATCAGCTGTTCATAGGTTTGTGGATTAATCTCAGAGTGTTCGATTCCCGTGGTCTACCTGTCTGTTTTTGTGCCAATATCAAGTTGGGTTCAGGACTACAGCTCTATAGTAGAGCTTGAAGTCAGGAATGGTGGTGCCTCCAGATGTTGCTTTGTTGACCATGCATGTTTTGGCTATTATATGGTTTTTGTTTGCCCATAGAAAATTGAGAATTGTTCTTTCAAGATCTGTGAATAATTATGCTGGAATTTTTTGGGTATTGCATTGAGTTTATAGATTGCTTATGGCAGAATTGCCATTTTTAATACATTGATCCTACCTATCCAAGAGCATGGGATATCTTTGCATTTTCTGGTGTCTTCTTTAATTTTCGTCTTTAAAGATTCAACGTTCTTGTGATACAGGTCTTTCTCTTGTTTAGTTAGCATTACCCCAAGGTATTTTATCTTGTGTGTGGCAATTGTAAAGGGTGATGTTTCTCTGATTTCTTTCTCAGACCTCTTACTATCTATATATATTAGGGCTACTGATTTTCTTGAGTTGATCTTGTATCCTGCAACTTTGCTGAAGGTGTTAATCAACTGTAAAAGTTCCCTGGTAGAGTTATTTGTGTCACTTATGTACACTATCATATCATCTGAAAATAGTGAAAGTTTTACGTCTTCCTTTCCAATTTGTATCTCCTTGATCTTCTTTTGTTGTCATATGTCTCTAGCTAGAAGTTTGAGTACAATATTGAAGAGGTATGGGGAGAGAAGACAGCCTTGCCTTGTTCCTGATTTTAGTGTAATTGCCTTGAGTTTCTGTCCATTTACTTTGATGTTGGCTGTTGGTTTACTGTATATAGCTTTTATCATGTTTAGGTATGTTCCTATCATCCAAGATCTCTTCAAGACCTTTACCAGAAAGGGGTGTTGGATTTTTTTCAAGGGCTTTTTCAGCATCTTGTGAGATGATCATGTTATTTTTGTTCCTCAGCCTGTTTAAATGGTGGATTACATTGATGGATTTTAGTATGTTGAACCAACCCTGAATCCCTGGAATGAAGCCTACTTGATCATGGTGGATGAGTTTTCTGATGTGTTCTTGGATCCGATTTGCCAGTATTTTATTCAGTATTTTTGCATCAGTGTTCATGAGGGAAATTGGTCTGAAGATCTCTTTCTTAGTTGTGTCTTTGTGTGGCTTGGGTATCAATATTATTGAAACCGCATAAAAAGAGTTTGGCAAAGACCCTACTGCTTCTTTTGCATGGAATACTTTAAGGAAAATTGTTATAAGCTGTTCTTTGGATTTCTTGTAGAATTCTGCACTGAAGCCATCTGACCCTGGGCTTTTTGTGGTGGGGAGATTTTGATGACTGCTTCTATATCCTTAGGTGTTATAGGTCTATTTAAATTGCTTATCTGTTCCTGATTTAATTTGGGCACTTGATAATTATCCAGGAATTTGTCCATTTCCTTTAAATTTTCGAATTTTGTGGAGTACAAATTTTCAAAGTATGACCTGATGATTCTCAGGATTTCCTCAGTGTCTGTCGTTATGTCCCCCTTTTCATTTCTGATTTTGTTAATTTTCATGTTCACATTCTGCCATTTGGTGAGGATGGACAAAGGTTGGTCTATCTTGCTTATTTTCTCAAAGAACCAAGTCTTTGTTAAATTGATTCTTTGTATTGCTTTCCTAGTTTCTGCTTTATTGATTTCAGCCCTCAATTTGATTATTTCCTGGCATCTACTCCTCCTGGGTCAGTTTGCTTCTTTGTATTATAGAGTTTTCAGCTGTGCAGTTAGTTCTTTAGTTAGTTCTCAGTTTCTTCATGTGGGCACTTATTGCTATGAACTTTCCTCTTAGTACTGCTTTCAAAGTGTCCCAGAAGTTTGGGTATTTTGTGTTTTCATTATCATTGAATTCAAGGAAGTCTTTAATTATTTTATTTCTTCTTTGACCCAGGTCTGGTGCAATACCACATTATTCAATTTCCATGAGTTTGTAGGGTTCCTGAAGTTTATGTTGTTGTTGTACTCTAACTTTAAAGCATGGTGGTCTGATAAAATACATGGAATTATTTGAACTTTTTTACCTGTTGAGGTTTGCTATGTTGCCAATTATGTGGTCAGTTTTTGAGAAGTTTCCATGTGGTGCTGAGAAGAAGGTATATTCTCTTATGTTTGGATGGAATCTTCTATAGATGTCTGTCAAACCCAATTGCATCATAACTTCTATTTGTTCCTTTGTTTCAGTGTTAATTTTCTGTCTTTTACTCCTGTCTTGTGGTGACAGTGGGGTGTTGAAGTCTCCCACTATTAGTGTGTAAGGTTTTATATGTGGTTTGTGTTTTAGTAATGTTTCTTTTACTAATGTGGATGCCTTTGTATTTGGGACATAGATGTTCAGAATCGAGACTTCATCCTGGTGGATTTTTTCTTTGATGAATATTAAATGACCTCCTTCACCTCTTTTGATTGATGTCAGTTTAAAATCTAGTTTGTTAGATATTAGTACTGCTACCCCTGCTTGTTTCTTGGTGCCATTTAAATGGAAAATCTTTTCCCAACCCTTAACACTGAGGTAATGTCTGTCTTTGAAGCTGAGGTGTTTTCTTCTCTGCAGCAGAAGGATGGGTTCTGTCTAAATATCCATTCTGTCAGCCTGTGCCTTTTTATGGGTGAATTAAGACCATTAGTCTCTTCCAGCAGCATCAGGTAAACAGGTCGGCTTCCCGGCCTGTGCTCCAGTGCCTGCAGATCCCCTGGGACCTTCACAGAGCTCCCAATCCCGGAGGGAGCCAAGCACCCCAGACTCCGGATCTTCGCTCACACCAACGAGACCAGGAAAGGAGAGGAGGCTGGGAGTCCAGCAAAGCGGCGGTTCTTCCAGCAGCATCAGGTAAACAGGCCGGCTTCCCGGCCTGTGCTCCAGTGCCTGCAGATCCCCTGGAACCTACACAGAGCTCCCAATCCCGGTGGGAGCCAAGCACCCCAGACTCCGGATCTTTGCTCACACCAACGAGACCAGGAAAGGAGAGGAGGCTGGGAGTCCAGGGAAGCGGCGGTTCTTCCAGCAGCATCAGGTAAACAGGTCGGCTTCCCGGCCTGTGCTCCAGTGCCTGCAGATCCCCTGGGACCTGCACAGAGCTCCCAATCCCGGCGGGAGCCAAGCACCCCAGACTCCGGATCTTCGCTCACACCAACGAGACCAGGAAAGGAAAGGAGGCTGGGAGTCCAGCGAAGCAGCGGTTCTTCCAGCAGCATCAGGTAAACAGGCCGGCTTCCCTGCCTGTGCTCCAGTGCCTGCAGATCCCCTGGGAACTGCACAGAGCTCCCAATCCCGGCGGGAGCCAAGCACCCCAGACTCCGGATCTTCGCTCACACCAACGAGACCAGGAAAGGAGAGGAAGCTGGGAGTCCAGCGAAGCAGCGGTTCTTCCAGCAGCATCAGGTAAACAGGACGGCTTCCCGGCCTGAGCTCCCGTGCCGGCAGATCCCCTGAGACCTGCACAGAGCTCCCAATCTCGGCGGGAGCCAAGCACACCAGACTCCGGATCTTCGCTCACACCAATGAGACCAGGAAAGGAGAGGAGGCTGGGAGACCAGACCAGCGAAGCGACGGTTCTTCCAGCAGCATCAGGTAAACAGGCCGGCTTCCCGGCCTGTGCTCCAGTGCCTGCAGATCCCCTGGGAACTGCATAGAGCCCCCAATCCCGGCGGGAGCCAAGCACCCAGACCCCAGGTCTTCTCTCCCACCAACGAGACCAGGAAACCAGAGGACCCAGGGAGACCAGGGGAGTAGCTGTTCTGGATCAAGTACAAGCGGACCCAGCATAGGGTCCAGGGGACCAGGTAAGAGGATAAGTGCCCCAGATTCCTGTTCTTCTTCTCCACCCATGGGACCAGCATTCGGACAAGGAATAGAAGAACCACCAGATTATTGGACTTGCTAGCACCCACCAAAAGGGAACGCTGGTCCCCAGACCAGTAAGGGGCTCTTTCTGTACCCACTAGAAGAAGAGATGGGAAAGAGACAATACAAAAACACAGTCAGCAACAGAAAAACAAATATGACACCGCCAGATTCTAGAGACTCCACACCAGCAAGACCCCAACATTCCAATGCGGACGAAGCAGAAGAGAACGACCTTAAAAGCACTTTCATGAAAATGATAGAGGCCCTAAAAGAGGATATTGGAAAATCCCTCAAAGAAATGGAAGAAAAAACAAACCAAAAAATGCAAGAATTGGAAGAAAAAACAAACCAAAAAAGGCAGAAAATGGAAGAAGAAATGAAGCAAAAATGCTAGAAATGGAAGAAAAAACAAAGCAAAAAAATGCAAGAATTGGAAGAAGAATCATACCAAAAAAGGCAGGAAATGGAAGAAGAAACAAAGCAAAAAATGCAAGAAATGGTAGAAAAAACAAAGCAAAAAATGAAAAAAATGGAAGAAGAAATAAACCAAAAAAGGCAGGAAATGGAAGAAGAAACAAAGCACAAAATGCGAGAAATGGAACAAAAAACAAACCAAAAAATGCAAGAAATGGAAGAGAGAACAAACCAAAAAATTCATAAAAGGCAACAAATGGAAGAACAGATAAACAGAAAATTGCAAGAAGCAATGCAAACACTGCAAGGGTTGAAAACTGAAATAGAGTCATTAAAAACAACACAATCTGAAGAAAGGCAGAAAATAGAAAAGCTGGACAAACAGACAGGCACTACCAATACAAACATTACCAACAGAATAGAAGAGATGGAAGAGAGAATCTCAAGTGTTGAAGATACGCTAGGAGAAATGGATTTATCAACCAAAGAAAACCTTAAATCCAACAAATCCTTAACACAAAACATCCAGGAAATATGGGACACCATGAAAACACCAAACCTAAGAATAATAGGTATAGAAGAAGGAGAAGAAATCCAGCTCAAAGGGGCAGAAGGCATATTCAACAAAATCATAGAAGAAAACTTTCCCAACCTTAAGAAAGACATGCCAATTAAGGTACAAGAAGCCTACAGGACACCAAATAGAGTGGACCCCAAAAAATCCCCTCGCCACATAATAATCAAGACCCCAAACATACAGAATAAAGAAAGAATATTAAGAGCAGCTAAGGAAAAAGGTCAAGTAACATATAAAGGCAGACCTATCAGAATTACACCTGATTTCTCCATGGAAACGCTGAAAGCCAGAAGGTCCTGGGTAGATATTCTACCTACACTAAGAGACCACGGATGCCAGCCCAGACTACTATACCCAGCAAAGCTCTCAATCACTATAGACGGAGAAAACAAGATATTCCATGACAAAACTAGATTCAAGCAATATGTGTCCACTTACCCAGCCCTACAGAAAATTTTGGAAGGAAAACTCCAACCCAAGGAAGCTAACTACAACCAGAAAAACATAAGCATTAGAGAATCTCTCTCTACCAACAGGCAAAAGAACAAAGGGGTGAAATTCCACACATAATTCCACCAACAACAACCATCGCAAATCGAAGAAGGATGAGCAATCATTGGTCATTAATATCCCTCAATATTAATGGCCTTAACTCACCCATAAAAAGACACAGACTAGCAGATTGGATTCGAAGACAGAACCCTTCCTTCTGCTGCATACAGGAAACACACCTCACCCTTAAAGACAGATATTACCTGAGAATTAAAGGTTGGGAAAAAATTTTTCAATCAAATGGACCCAAGAAACAAGCCGGGGTAGCAATCCTAATATCTAACAAACTAGACTTTAAAATAAAATCAATCAAAAGAATGAAGGAGGTCATTACATACTCATCACAGGTGAAACCCACCAAGAGGAAGTGTCTATTCTGAACATCAATGCCCCAAATACAAAGGCATCCACATTCGTTAAAAAAAACATTATTAGAACTTAAATCTCATCTAAAGCCCCACACAGTTATAGTGGGAGATTTCAACACACCACTCTCACCACTAGACAGGAATACCAAACAGAAACTCAACAAAGAAGCAAAAGGGCTCATAGAAGTAATGACCCAACTGAGATTAACAGATATCTATAGAACATTTCATCCACATAAAAAAGAATATACCTTCTTCTCACCACCACATGGAACCTTCTCAAAAATCGACCACATACTTGGCAACATATCAAACCTCAGCAGCTACAAAAAAATTGGAATAACTCCATGCATCCTATCAGAACACCATGCTTTAAAATTAGAATTCAACAACAACACAAATTGCAGAAAACCTACAAACTCATGGAAATTGAATAATGCTCAACTGCACCATCCCTGGGTCAAAGAGGAAATAAAAAAAGAAATTAAAGACGTCCTTGAATTCAATGAGAATGAAGACACAACATACCCAAACCTATGAGACACTTTGAAAGCAGTGCTACGGGGGAAGTTCATAGCGCTAAATGCTCACATGAAGAAACAAGAGAATAGTTATACCAGAGAATTAACATCACAGCTGAAAGCTCTAGAACACAAAGAAGCACACTCCCCCAGGAGGAGTAGACGCCAGGAAATAATCAAATTGAGGGCTGAAATCAATAAAGTAGAAACCAGGAAAACAATACAAAGAATCAACGCAACGAAGAGTTGGTTCTTTGAGAAAATCAACAAGATAGACAAACCTTTGTCCAAACTTACCAAACACCAGAGAGTGAACACGCAAATTAACAAAATTAGAAATGAAAAGGGGGACATAACAACAGACTCTGAGGAAATCCAGAGAATGATTAGGTCATACTTTGAAAACCTGTACTCCACACAATTCGAAAATTTAAAGGAAATGGATGACTTCCTGGACAGCTATCAATTGCCAAAACTAAATCAAGAACAGATAAGCAATTTAAATAGACCTATAACCCCTATGGAAATAGAAGCTGTCATCAAAAGTCTCCCAACCAAAAAAAGCCCAGGTCCAGATGGCCTCAGTGCAGAATTCTACCAGAAATTCAAAGAACAGCTTATACCAATTCTTCTCAAAGTGTTCCACACAATAGAAGCAGAAGGGTCTTTGCCAAACTCTTTCTATGAGGCTTCAATAACCTTGATCCCCAAGCCACACAAAGATACAACTAAGAAAGAGAACTTCAGACCAATATCCCTCATGAACATTGATGCAAAAATACTCAATAAAATACTGGCAAATCGGATCCAAGAACACATCAAAACAATCATTCACCACGATCAAGTAGGTTTCATCCCAGGAATTCAGGGATGGTTCAACATATGAAAATCCATCAACGTAATCCACCATATAAACAAGCTGAAAAACAAAAATCACATGATCATCTCACTAGATGCTGAAAAAGCCTTTGACAAAATCCAACACCCCTTCATGATAAAGGTCTTGGAGAGATCTGGGATAACAGGGACATACTTAAACATAATAAAAGCTATATACAGTAAACAAACAGCCAACATCAACTAAATGGACAGAAACTCAATGCAATTCCTCTAAAATCAGGAACAAAACAAGGCTGTTCACTCTCTCCATACTTTTTCAACATGGTACTTGAAGTCCTAGCTATTACCATATGACAACAAAGGGGGATCAAGGGGATACAAATTGGGAAGGAAGAGGTCAAACTTTCACAGTTTGCAGACGATATGATAGTTTACATCAATGACCCAAAGAACTCTACCAGGGAACTCTTACAGCTGATTAACACCTTCAGCAAAGTGGCAGGCTACAAGATCAACTCAAGAAAATCAGTAGCCCTACTATATACAGATGATAAAAGGGCTGAAAGAGAAATCAGAGAAACATCACCCTTTACAATTGCCACAAACAACATAAAATACCTTGGGGTAACGCTAATCAAACAAGTGAAAGACCTGTATCATAAGAACTTTGAATCTTTAAAGAAAGAAATTAAAGAAGCCCTCAGGAAATGGAAAGATCTCCCATGCTCTTGGATAGGTAGGATCAATGTAGTAAAAATGGCAATCCTGCCAAAATCAATCTACAGATTCAATGCAATCCCCATTAAAATCCCAGCACAGTTCTTCACAGACCTTGAAAGAACAATAATCAATTTTGTATGGAAAAACAAAAGACCCAGGATAGCCAAAACAACCCTGTTCAACAAGGCAATGTCCGGAGGCATCACCATCCCTGACCTCAACCTCTATTATAGAGCTATAGTCCTGAAAACAGCTTGGTATTGGCACAAAAAAATGAAAGGTAGACCAATGGAATCGAATTGAAAACCCGGGTATTAACCCACACACGTACGAACATCTGATCTTTGACAAAGAAGCTAAAAATATACAATGGAACAAAGAAAGCATCTTCAACAAATGGTGCTGGCATAATTGGAGACTGGCATGTAGAAGAATGCAGATCGATCCATGTCTATCGCCATGCACAAAACTTAAGTCCAAATGGATCAAAGACCTCAACATAAATCCAGCCACACTGAACCTCTTAGAAGAGAAAGTTGGTGGTACCCTTGAACGAATTGTTACAGGAGACAGCTTCCTGAACATAACACCAGTAGCACAGGCAGTAAGATCAACAATTAATAAATGGGACCTACTGAAACTGAGAAGCTTCTGTAAGGCAAAGGACACAGTCAGTAAGACAAAAAGGCAGCCCACAGAATGGGAAAAAATATTCACTAATCCCACATCTGACAGAGGGTTGATCTCCAAAATTTACAAAGAACTCAAGAAGCAAGTCTCCAAAACACCAAAGGACCCTATTAAAAAGTGGGCTGCAGAACTAAATAGAGACTTTTCAATAGAGGAGTCTAAAATGGCTAAGAGGCACTTGAGAAAGTGCTCAACATCCTTAGCCATCCGGGAAATGTAAATCAAAACAACTCTCAGATACCATCTCACCCCTGTCAGAATGGCTAAAATCAAAAACACCAATGACAATTTATGCTGGAGAGGATGTGGTGAAAGGGGGACACTCCTCCATTGCTGGTGGGAGTGCCAACTGGTTCAGCCACTTTGGAAATCAGTGTGGAGATTCCTCAGAAAAATGGGAATAAACCCACCACAAGACCCAGCAACTCCACTCTTAGGCATATATCCAAAAGATGCCCATTCATACAACAAAGAGGTCTGTTCCACTATGTTCATAGCAGCTTTATTTGTAATTGCCAGAACGTGGAAGCAACCTAGATGTCCCTCACCTGAAGAGTGGATAGAGAAAATGTGGTACATCTACACAATTGAGTACTATTCAGCAGAAAAAAATAATGGAATCATGAGATTCACAGGCAAATGGATGACACTAGAAGAAACCATCCTGAGTGAGGTAACCCAGTCACAAAAAGAGAAACATGGCATTTACTCTCTCATATATGGATTTTAGACATAGATCTGGGGAGTGCCAGCCTACAATCCTATGGCCAGAGAGTCTGGGAAACAGAAACTTTATTTAGTGGCTGATCGAAGAAGAGGCAGACTCCCTTGGTTAAGTACTGAGCTGAACTCAAGAAAGCCAGTAACAGAGAGGGAGGACTGATGATCAAAGGGTTTAAGACTGGGCTGGTTTAACCCCCAGAAACAGCTGACCAGACAAAGGTTAACTCTTGAATCCCAGGCATTAGCCTGGGAAGCCAGCATGGGACTGATCAAGACCCACTGAATCTGGGTGTCAGTGAGGAGGCCTAGGTAATCTATTGAGCCTTGGGCAGCAGATCAGTACCCATCCCAAGTATACACACGGACTTTCGACTCCAATAGAACAATGTGAGGTGCACTCTCACCCAGAACTCTTGGGAAAGGGTCTAGGCCCTGCCCTATATGAAATGACACACTATGGACACCCCCATGGAGGGCCTCACCCTCCCTGGAGAAATGAGAGGATAACGGGGGGGGGGGGGTGGGGGAGGGGAGGGCACGGGAGGAAGGGAGGGAATGGGAGAGGGACCTGGAACTGACTTGTGAAGCAACCTTGATTCTTATCTAAATTTAAACTGGAAAATAAAATTTAAAAAAATTATTAAAAAAAATAAAATAAATAAACTTGACAGAAATCATGTGATCATCAAAAAAAAAAAGACCATTAGACCATTAGTATTTAGGGATATTAATGACCTTTATTACTGGTTCTCCCTTGTTTTGGAATGGTTCTTCTTGGTGGAATTGTATGTGGATTTCCACCCCTTTTCTCTTTTTAGGTATTGGTAAAGCAGGATTATCTATTTTCTATTTATTTCTGGTCACAGTTAGTTGTTTTGGACTGGATTTTTCCATCCAGAGCTTTCTGTAGGGCTGGGTTAGTGTATACATATTGTTTAAATCGGGTTTTGTCATGGATTGTCTTGTTTTCTCCATTTATATTGATTGAAAGCTTTGGTGTGTATAGTAGTCTGGGCTGTTATCCATGGTCTCTTAGTGTTGATAGAATATCTACCCAGACCTTCTGGCTTTCAGAGTTTCCATGGAGAGGTCAGGTATATTTCTTATATGTAATTTGACATTTTTCCTTAACTGCTCTAAGTATTCTTTCTTTATTTTGTATGCTTTGGGTCTTGATTATTATGTGGTGAGGGGACTTTTTTGTGATCCCTCTATTTGGCATTCTGTAAGCTTCTTGTACCTTCATTGGCTTGACTTTCTTTAGGTTGGGGAAGTGTGTGTGTGTGTGTTTGTTTGTGTGTGTGTTCTATTTATTCATGTATATTGCTAAATAACTTTCTCAGTCTTTACAATGGTATTCATATGTTTTTTGTCAGGGGTGACCATTTGATATGAATAAAGAATTTGGTTTGTTCTTTCCTGAGGAAACCTATTTATGCCACTCTAAGAATTTCTCAGTTGTACATAGTATTGTGGTTTGGTAGGTTTTGTCTTTAGCATCTCTATCTACTTACCTTAAACTTGTTCACCTCATATTCAAGCAATCACGCTGGTAAGATTTTATGGGTGTAGCATCTGACATTACAATATCACAGAAAATTCTCTTGTGCTGTTATAATCTTTTTGTTTCCTCTTCCATAATGCTTACTGTTCTTAGGTACAGGAGTCTTTCTCTAGATGGAGCCATTGGGATTGGGCTTTATAACTGCATTTTTATTGGGTTGTGTTTTTCTGTAATGATCTCCTTCGGTTGCAAAAAGATTTTTCCTTGATGATGGTTGAGCATCACACTTTATTGTCAATATAAGTTGAATGTTTAGATTACAATTAGGAATTATATTTTTCTAGTAAAGTGGTATCTGTAGGTCCTTCCTGAACATCTATGGCTTCAGAAGCACTGAGTACTTGATTAGATTTCCAATACTAGGCATGTTTTCCCTTTTGATGAGTGGATATAATGGGATTCTTCAGACAATACCTTAGAAAGTGACCTTATTACTGTTAGTGAAAATAAAAAGTAATAGCTTCTGAGAATCTCATATCATGGATTCAATCTTAGCAGAAGGAAAATGCAGATGATTGATTAAAATTCCCACTAGTGAAAGAGTAAGCCCATTGCAATTAAAACAAAAACCAGTGCTTAGTATTTCTTCCAGGCTACACCCAGATATGTTCAAGAATGCTTGGGAGTGATGAGGAGAGAAGAAAGGGACCCAACAGTTCAGGTCTTTATTATAGTCTCAGTATAAACAAAGTCATAGTTCCTTTTCACTTCAAAGTCACTAATATTTGTCTCCACAGTTAGTGTCCCATATATGGAATTCTATGATTCATACTCTCAAATTAAAGGGGCCTAAAGTGATAGATGGCTTAGAGGTTATGAGAATGTTCTGCCTCTACAGAGGACCTGAATTTGGTTCCCACATATCATATTAAGTAGCTCACAATCACCTGTAACTCCAGCCCCAGTGGATCAATAGAATAATTTCATTTGGTCTCTGTGAGCATCTGTATGCACATGGTACACAAATTTGCACAAAAATACATGAATGTCTTTTTTAAACTTAAAATGAAAGCATTGGGGTAATTTTAAAACTTGGCTAATAGTTCAACCTAATAATGTCTGGGAGCTGAAACTATAACTTGATCTTATATTCTGATCTGTTATATAAAATCAGTGCAAATATTCTAATTTAATATACCCAGGCCTTCATTACTCTTTACCATGAGAGCAGACTATGCAAAGAGACAAAAAAAGGAAAAAAAGGAGGAAAGAGAAAAGTGGGGAAGACAAGAGAAGAGAGGATAAGGAAGAGAAAGGAAGGGAAGGAAAAATGGAAAAGAAAAGAGAGAGAAGAGAAAAGATAGAAAAGAGGAAAATGCAGCCAACAGTGGAATATTAAAAGTAAATTCTTGATATCACTTTACTCCATTACCTGAAACTATCAAAATGAAAGTGCCTGGACCCATGGAGGTATTTAGCTCCATGTTTTTTGTTTAGTCAGTTTACTTGTTTGTTTTTCTTTTTCAGTCATTAGGCCTAAAAGCAAGGAAAATTAATGAGTTTCTTTGAGAACTCTCTGTGTAACAAAGGGCACACTAGAACACACAAAGTAGAAAATTTCTAAATCTCTCTTGTATTGGTTTTGTTTTACCTCATCTGGACTTCCAAGAAATCCTTACCTGGTGCCCTACCTTTCACAGAATCATCTTCTCTTTTTGCTACTTTCTCAGACCCATAAAGCTTTTCTTCAACTCACATTTTCTTCTAAAAGAAAAACACACATACACACACAAAAAAATAAACCTGTATAAATATAAAGAATCCTCAAACATTAAAATTAATAGGATTTTTAAAAGATTTATTTATTTATTTATTTATTTATTATGAATACAATATCCTGTCTCCATGTATGTCTGCGCATACCAGAAGAGGGCACCAGATCTCATTACAGATGGTTGTGAGCCACCATGTGGTTGCTGGGAATTGAACTCAGGACCTCTGGAAGAGCAGTCAATGCTCCTAACCTCTGAGCCATAACTCCAGCCCTTGAATTAATAGGATTAATCTAGTCATCCTAAGTAAATCTAACTCATTCTTAGCCAGGCCAGAACCTGTGTAGCTTCCAAGATTAGTATCTTCAGGGTGGTATGGGTGTACACCTGTATGGACCTGTCCAAGTGAACTTTCTGTAATTATATATATGCAGCATAGTGTTTTTACATCTAGTTTCTCTGTTTCTTCTTAATCAAAAATGTCCTTGAAAATTTAATTAATATATACAATGCATTCTTTTAAACCATTATCTACTGACATAGAAGAGCAGGTTTGTATCCACTGTCAAGGCCCAGAATACATGTATGTTAGTTTGAATATGAAAGGCTCCCAGAGTCTCATAGATTTGGATTTTTGGTCACTAAAGATTGGCACCACTTGACATGATTGAGACTTGTGGCCTTTTTTGGAGTATGTTTGGCCTTGTTTGGGGAAGTATATAAATGGGGGTGGCTTTTGGGGTTTCAAAAACTCAGTCCAAGACAAGTGACTTTCTTTGTTCCTATTGCCTTCAGATCTGGATGTCTGACTGTGTGTTGCAATGGACCCCCATGAGGATAATGGATTAAAACTCTGAGGTAGAGTCCTATTGTATAGCTATACTTTGAAATCACTTTCTTAGGTTTCTGATTGTTAGCTTTTAGGCAAGACACTACCATATCCAGCTCTTCTGGGCTTTCTTTGGTTTATTTTCAGAAATAATAGAGTTAGAGAAACAAGGAACTTAGAAGCTAGATGACATTAAATTGTCCATCTGTTCCTGGTATGTTTAGCTCTCAATAAAGTAAGGGAACACAGACAAAGTGTTATGTATCACAATTATGCTTATGCCAACCAAAACTACATAACCCTTTGTCGAGAGATTGTTAATGACGAGAACTGCTTTCATGTTAATTGTCTCCTGATTGTATCTGGTGTATCTAGAAGAGTTGTCTGTTGAAGATAATCTAGGATGATAATAGTTTACCTGGTCCTTTTGGCTGCATCATTGTGAGATGGGATACGTGCAAAATGCTGACTAAAAATAACACTATAGATAATAGATAAGAAATTAATGGGATTTAAATGTTAATTACAATATAGAAATTGCTCTGCAAACTACATACTTAGAATCAGTATATCTGCATAAGTAGATTTAATATAATCAATAAGAAATTGTTTATGTAAAAGGAGTCAATCGCACTACAAATTTATTATGTATTATTCTTTCACCCTCACTGAAATATTCATGTGAATAGGCAAAGATGTGGAAATAACTATATCTAATAATAAGTGATCCAGTGAATTCCTGTTTTCTATTTGCTTTTCTATTTCTATGATAAACACCCAAAACAAAAGGAACAGAGAAACTGCCAGGTCACAACCATCGCTTGAGAGTTATTAGGACAGGAACTTGAAGAAAAATATCAAAACCAAACAAGGGCAACAGCAAAACACAACAGTATACACTGGTTTGCATTCCCAGGCATGCTCAGTTAGCTTCAGTATACATCCCAGGCTCACTTATCTTAGAATATTACACAGTGTATCCAGCTATCCTGCTTATATTAGCCATTAAGAAAAGGCCTCATGAGTACAGACACAGAAAGAGGTCAATTTAATCCAGGAAAATTATCAGCTGAGACTTCCTTTCCACAAATTATTCTGTTTGTGTAAAGCTTGTAGCATTTACTTGTGACACATTACTACACACTGCCTTAAAGCAATACTCTGAGAACATGAGAAGTGTAGAAACTTAACTAAATTACAATGAAGAAATTCATAGCATATGCTAGACAATTCAATGAAGGTATTATCTCACTTAGCATTCTCAATACAGATGGAGGAACTAATAACAGAGAGTACCACAGAGAAAAGCTAAAATAAAAGCCTAATTCATCAAAGTCCTTGGAAAGTCTCTAAATGTACTAACCTTGCCATTTGCCTTGTCTCTTTCTGATTCTAACTTTTTTTGTTAACAGAAGTGTGTCGACCCTGTGTGTGTGTGTGTGTGTGTGCTTAAATTACCCTGAGAAAGTCTCAGTGCTACCTTGGGATCCTAAACACACAGTTTTGGTGATACCTGACTAATAAATATACTTTCTATTGGTTTAAGTCCATGCCTGAGCAGTGTTCTCTGGTGGCTACCCGACAACACAATTTATAGCGTTAGAGCCTAACTCAGAGATATAAGTTGTTTTATTTACTAAAACATTTTGAAGTTAGCACTGTAACAAGAATGCACTAGCCAAATAACTATGCCTTGGAATTTTTCCTAATGAAGTCTTTAGAAGTTAACCACAGAAGGAAAGTGTCCATATGTATGGGATATGACCAGATCTTTTTGTAGTATAGGGGACGGCAGACATGCAAGTGGAAAATATTGCTCATAAGAAAGTAGAGATATCCTGACTTTGATATATATATAAGTTTCATTCTACTTCAAGGATGAAAAGGAACCAATCTTTTGAGATAGCCATAGTGATTTCTCAGAATATATATATATATATATATATATATATATATATATATATATATAATTTTCTGGTGCAGTCAAATATGTGGTACTTTGGTAGATTCAATACTACTCCATTTTAGCCGGGCGGTGGTGGCACACACCTTTAATCCCAGCACTCGGGAGCCAGAGGCAGGCAGATATCTGTGGGTTCGAGGCCGGGCTGGACCGATAGCCTCTGAAACAATACAGGGAAACCCTGTCTCGTAAAACCAAAAAAAAAATACTACTCCATTTTATGTACCTTCCAAATCTAAGCTATAGCTCCAAACAGAACATCCCTTAGCAGAACTCTTATACATAATTTATATTTTGTTAGAGTAAATATCATGGTCTGTAAATATTTATAATGAAAATATCAAGTAATATACTAAGCACATGCTACAGAGCATATGCATTTTTATAGTAGGATGAGATACAAGACTAAATTAAGTTCACTTTAAGAAATCTGAAAATGCCTTCCAGGCAGCAAACCCCGGCGAGCCCAGCTTAAGGTGAGATTGGGTCTCCGGAGGGGATCCCCAGTCCCCTGCCCAATCCCCTACCCATACACTCGATCTTCTGGGGCCACTCCTGGCATCCAGAAGACCTGTCCACACAGGAAAGACATCAGCACTTCCAGGCCCCAAACCATGGTAAGCAAAGCTTCAGCCCTTCCAGGGCCCAAACTCTAGCAAGCCAAGCTTCAGGAAAGACATCAGCCCTTTCAGGCCCCAACCTCTGGTGAGCCCAGCTTCAGCTTAATCTTCAGTGTCAGCATCCCCAGCTTCAGCTTCAGGAAGGAAGGAGACCAGTGGAGACAGAAAGACCCCACCAGCACTCACTGGAAGAAGAGATGGGAAGAAGACAGAGTAAGAGCTCACTCAGCAATAGAAAGACCAACATGACTCCACCAGAATCTGGGGAACCAACATCAGCAAGACCCGAAAAGCACTACATAGATGAAGCAGAGTAGACAGACCTTAAAAATTATTTCATGAAATTGATAGAGACACTCAGAGAAGAAATGAGGAAATCCCTTAAAGAAATAGAAGAAAAAACAAACAAAAAATCCATGAAATTGGGGAAAAATTCAAGAAATAAACAAATCTCTCAAAGAATCTAAAGAGCACCAAGAAAAATCAACCAAAAAATGAAGGAAATAACTCAAACAGATGAAGGATTGAAATCTGAAATAGAAACTATAAAGAAAACAAAGAACGAGGGGATACTGGAAATAGAAAAGCTGGATAAACGATCAGCAACTACAGATGCAAGTATCACCAATAGAATACAAGAGATAGAAGAGAGACTCTCAGGTGTTGAAGACTCATTAGAGGATATAGAGTCATCAAACAAAGAAAATCTCAAAACCAACAAATCCTTAACACAAAATATCCAGGAAATATGGGATACCATGTAGAAGCCAACCCTGAGAATAATAGGTATAGAAGAAGGTGAAGAAATACAACTCAAAAGTACAGAAAACATATTCAACAAAATCATAGAAGAAAACTTCCATAACCTAAAGAAAGATATGCCTATGAAAATGAAAGAATCTTACAGAACACCAAATAGGCTGGACCATAAAAAGAAGTCACCTGCCATATAATAATCAAAACATCAAACCTACAGATTAAAGAGAAAATAATAAGAGCAGCTAAAGGAAAGGCCAAGTAACATACAAAGGCAGACCTATCCGAATTATACCTGACTTCTCAATAGAAACGATGAAAGCCAGAAGAACCTGGATAGAGGTCCTACAAATGATAAGGGAACAGGGATGCCAGCCCAGACTACTATATCCAGCAAAGCTCTCAATTACCATAGATGGAGAAAACAAAATATTCCATGACAAAGCCAGATTTAAACAATATGTATCCATGAATCCAGCTCTACAGAAATGCTGGAAGGAAAACCTAGATCCAAGGAAGATAACTACACTCACAAAGACACAGGCAATATATAATACCACTTCACAAAACACCAAAAGAAAAAGGGAGGAGAAATTACACAAAATAACTTCACTAATAATAAATCAAGCACAAACAAGAGTCATCAATCAATGGTCATTAATATCACTCAATGTCAATGGCATCAACTTGCCTATAAAAAGACACAGACTAGCAGAATGTATATGAAGACAGAACCCTTCTTTATGCTGCATACAAGAAACACATCTCAACATTAAAGACAGATGTTATCTCAGAATAAATGGTTGGGAAAAGATCTTCCAATCAAACGGTCCCAAGAAACAAGCGGGTGTAGCAATCCTAATATATAACAAACTAGACTTCAAATTAAAATCAATCAAAAGAGATGAAGAATGACACTTCATATTCATCAAAGAAAAAGTACATCAAGATTAAGTCTCAAATTTAAACATCTATGCCCCAAATACAAAGGCAGCTACATTCATGAAAGAAACATTACTAAAGCTGAAAATTCACATAAAATCTCACACACTAATAGTAGGAGACTTCAACATTCCTCTCCCACTGCTAGACAGGACCTCCACACAGATATTTAACGAATAAACAAAAGAACTAATAGAAGTTATGACCCAACTGGGTTTAACATACATCTATAGAACTTTCCACCCAAGCACAAAGGGATATACCTTCTTCTCGGCACCACATAAAACCTTCTCTAAAATTGACCACAGAATAGGAAACATAGCAAATCTCCACAGATACAAAAAAATTGGAATACCCCCCTGTATCCTTTCAGACCACCATGCATTAAAATTAGAATACAACAATAACACAAATCGCAGAAACCCTACAAACTCATGGAAATTTAACAATGCACAATTGTACCATCCCAGGGTAAAGGAAGAAAAAAAAATTAAAGACTTCCTCGAATTCAATGAGAATGAAGACACAACATACACAAACTTATGGGACACTTTGAAAGCAGTGCTGTGAGGAAATTTTATACCACTAAGTGTCCACATGAAGTAACTGGAGATCAGTCATACTAGAGAATTAATAGCACAGCTAAATGTTCTAGAACAAACAGAACCAAACTCACCCAGGAGGAGCAGATGCTAGGAAATAATCAAATTGAGGGCTGAAAACAATCAAGTAGAAACCAGGAAAATACTGAGAAGAATCAATGAAACAAAGAGATGGTTCTTTGAGAAAATCAATAAAATAGACAAACCTCTGTCCAAACTAACAAAAAGACAGAGAGAGAGAGAGCATGCTAATTAACAAAATCAGAAATGAAAAAGGGGACATAACAACGGACTCTGAGGAAATCCAGAGAATCATCAGGGAATACTTTGAAAATCTGTACTCCACAAAATTCGAAAAT
The DNA here is from genome assembly GCF_017639785.1 of Mesocricetus auratus. Taxonomy (NCBI): domain Eukaryota; kingdom Metazoa; phylum Chordata; class Mammalia; order Rodentia; family Cricetidae; genus Mesocricetus; species Mesocricetus auratus. Next base: position 1,558,596 of record NW_024429190.1, read on the forward strand.
TTAAAGGAAATTGACAATTTTCTGCCAAAACTAAATCAAGAGCAGATAAACAATCTAAACAGACCTATAACCCCTAGTGAAATAGCCTCCCAAACAATAAAAGCCATGGCCCAGATGGCTTCAGTACAGAATTCTGACAGAAATTCAAAAAAGAGCTAATTCTAATATTCCTCAAAGTATTCCACACAATAGAAGCAGGAGGCTCACTGCCAAACTCTTTTTACGAGGCTACAATTACCTTGATACCCAAGCCACATAAAGACACAACTAAGAAAGAGAACTATAGACCAATTTCTCTCATGAACATGGATGCAAACCGGATTCAACAACACATCAGAAAAATTATCCACCATGATCAAGTAGGCTTTATCCCAGGAATGCAGGGATGGTTTAACATTAGAAAATCTATCAATGTAATCCACCATATAAACAAACTGCAAAAGAAAAACCACATGATCATATCACTAGATGCTGAAAATGTCTTTGACAAAATCCAGCACCATTTAATGATAAAGGTCCAAGAGAGATCAGGGATAACAGAAACATTCCTTCATATAATAAAAGCAATATACAGTAAACAAACAGCTAACATCAAACTAAATGGAGAGAAACTCAAAGCAATTCCTCTAAAATCAGGAACAAGACAAGGCTGTTCACTCTCTCTATATCTCTTCAATATTGTACTTGAATTTCTAGCTACAACAATAAGACAACAAAAGGAGATAAAGGGGATACAAATAGGAAAAGAAGAAGTCAAGCTTTCACTATTTTCAGATGATATGATGGTTTACATAAGTGACTCAAAAAACTCCACAAGGGAACTCCTAGAGCTGATAAACACCTTCAGCAATGTGGCAGGATACAAGGTAAGCTAAAAAAAAAATCAGTGGCCCTATTATATACAGATGATGAAATGACTGAGAAAGAAATCAGAGAAACATCACTCTTTACAATAGCCATAAACAGCATCAAATATCTTCACCAAGGAAGTGAAAGACTTGTATATCAAGAAATTTGAGTCTTTAAAGAAAAAAATCAAAGAGGATACCAGAAAATGGAAAGATCTCCCATGCTCTTGAATTGGTAGGATCAACATAATAAAAATGGCAATCTTGCCAAAAGCAGTCTACAGATTCAATGCAATACCTTTCAAAATTGCATCACAATTCTTCAAGGACCTGGAAAGAACATTAATCAAGTATATATGGAAAAACAAAAGGCCCAGGATAGCCAAAACAACCCTATACAATAAAGGAACTTCAGGAGGCATCACCATACCTGACTTCAGGCTCTATTACAGAGCTATACTCCTGAAAATAGCTTGGTATTGGCACAAAAATAGGCAGGGAGACCAATGGAACTGAATTGAAAACCCTGATTTTAATCCACACACCTAGGAATACTTGATTTTTTACAAAGAAGCTAAAACTATACATTGGAAAAAAGAAAGCATCTTCAACAAATGGTGCTGGCATAAGTGGGTACTGGCATGCAAAAGACTGCAGATATATCCATGTTTATCACCTTGTACAAAACTTAAGTCCAATTGGATCAAAGATCTCAACATAAATCCAGCCACACTGAAACTTTTACAAGGGAAAGTGGGAGATACTCTTCAATGAGTTGGTATAGGAGACCACTTCCTATACATAACACCAGTGGCACAAACACTGAGATCGACAATTTACAAATGGGACCTCCTAAAACTAAAAAGCTTCTGTAAGGCAAAGTACACAGTCAACAAGACAAAAAGGCAGTCCACAGAATGGAAAAAGATATTCATTAACCCCACATCTGATAGAGGGCAAATCTCCAAAATTTACAAAGAACTCAAGAAGCAAGTCTCTAAAACACCAAGGGATCGAATTAAAAGGTGGGGTACAGAACTAAATAGAAAATTCTCAATAGAGGAGGATAAAATGGTCAAGAGACACTTAAGAAAATGCACAAAATCCTTAGCCATCAGGGAAATGCAAATCAAAACAACTCTGAGATACCATCTTACTCCTGTCAGAATGGCTAAAATCAAAAACAGCAATGACAATTTATGCTGGAGAGGATGTGGAGAGAGGGGAACACTCCTCCACTGCTGGTGGAAGTGCCAACTCGTACAGTCACTTTGGAAATCAGTATGGAGATCCCTCATGAAAGTGGGAATTAATCTACCACAAGACCCAGCAATTCCACTCTTAGGCATATATCCAAATGAGGCAAATTCATACAAGAAGGGCATCTGCTCCACTATGTTCATAGCATCATTATTTGTAATAGCCAGAACTTGGAAGCAACCTAGATGCCCCTCACCTGAAGAGTGGATATGGGAAAATGTGGTACATTTACACAATGGAGAATTACTCAGCAGAAAAAACAATGCAATCTTGAAATTTGTAGGTAAATGGATAGCACTGGAAGAAACCATCCTGAGTGAGGTAACCCAGTCGCAAAAAGACAAACATGGTATGTACTCACTCATATATGTATTTTAGACATGGATCAAGATAGTGCCAGTCTGCACTTCCACTGATAGAGAGTCTGGGAAACAGGAAAGAACCTAAATATATGCATATATGCATAGTACCCAAGAGAAGAGGTTTGAGACAAGATCCTCTGAATGGATGGGGAACATGTCGAGTGGTGTGGGGGAGTGGGAGCTGGGAAGAAGAGAGGGGGAGAAGAGGAAGAGAGAGTAGGTCATGGTGGAACAGGAAGTTTGTGTGTGGGGGTGGTAGAATAGGCAGAATCATAGGGTAGAAGACAGATCATGCACCAGAGTGACCTCTAGTGATCTAAAGGGAGAACACCAATTGGCAAGCTAAGCAATAGCGGAAAGTGCACCTTGAATGCCCAGTCCTGATAATGTACTTGATGTCTATAACCATCCGGGAGCCTTCATCCAGTGAATGATGGAAGCAGAGGCAAACACACACAATTAAGCACTGAACTGAACCCAAGGAACCCAGTGACACAAAGAAAGGAGTGATGAGCAAATTGGGAAAGAATGGGCTGGCAAACCAGCAGAGACAGCTGATCTGAACAGGGGAGAGCTCTTGGACCCCAGACCAACAGCGGAGAGGCCAGCATGGGACTGATCTGGACCCCCAAATGTGAGTGTCAGTGAGAAGGCCTGGACAACTTATGGGGCCCTGAGCAGTGGATCAGTGTCTATCCCTGGAATACAAACAGTCATCGTGTGCCCATAGCACAAAGAGGGATGCTCTCTCAGCCTGGACTCTTAGGGGTGTGCCTGGACCCTACCCTGAGTGAAATGACAGACTCTAGATATCCCCTATGTGGAAGGAATTGACAATAGGGTGGGAGGCTGGGGTGGATGGGTGAATCTACATCCTTTAGATATGTTTAGAAACACATATATGTTCACTGTGTTCTTATCATCAGGGTAGAGCTACAAAGTTCACATTCAGTTCTATCCAGGCTTCTCTACCACAAGAATCTTTTCTTCAGTGTAAACTTGTATGTTGCAAGTCTTTCTTTCCCTTCCATTTCTCTGTTATTTTATGTTCAGGTTATTTTTCGGCTTTATATTTTCATTTTTTCAAAAATAACTCATAATATTGGGCTAGGGTTAAATTTTACCATTAACATGTATCAAATAAGCCAATTCTAAAATCCCACTGTTTTCTCAGAATATTAAAACTTCCTACATTTAAATTTGGGATTATGTTTATTATGCTTCATTTGTGGCCAAGCATGAATTCTGGTTGAGAATTCTTTTTAGTTTATATGCTGGCATCATGGTGCTTCTGCTAATCTTGCTCCATTGTCTGATGGGATTCTTTCTTCTTCAGGAATTTTGCAGCTCATGAGGATTATTATTATCTGACCTTTGCACATGTCTTCAGCCCTTCTTTTGAAATATTCTTCATCAACCAGTCCAGTGCTGCTCTGTACTTCTCTGTCACTGTTTCCAAAGTGTCAGCATTTCTCTTGTGAGTACAACATAGAAGTCAATCTCATTGAAAATCTCGTATTTTCACATCTCTTGACCAACGTTTGAAATTACAGTCACTTCTCTGAGGATAATTTGATTTTTTACATTTTTATTCTGAAACTTTAAAGTTTGTTCTCTCTTAGATTCATGAGTTCTTTTTCATTAGTTGTTTAATCTATTTAATCATGAATGCACATGCCTACACGTGCACATGCATGCACACACACACATACACACACACACTCACACACACACACCTAAATACATAAATACAATTGTGTAACTACAACAGCTCAGTCTCTTTAATGCTATTTGTGCATGTGTTTTCAGAGCTAAACATTCGTGCTACTTCCATCATTCTCAGTATTTCTTAGCTACCTATATTCTGTGTGTAGGGTTGAGGCTGCCCCTCCCTTGTGGTGTTCCTCTGTCCACATTAACATATCTATTGTTGTTTTCCTCATTCAGATGATGCTTTAATATTCATGTTTGGGGACATAATAGATGTAGATTTTGAGATTCCTAGGAGACAATATAACAGATAATTTCTGTTTTGTTTGGGTTCTCCAATTTCCCTGTCCTTTCCCCAACAATGATCCCTGAATATGGGATGGGAATAGTGTTAATAGATGTATTCGTTGGGACTGTCAGTTGCAAAGAGGATTTTCCTCAATGAAGTTTGAGGACTATACTTATTTATGTGTATAAGAACAAATATTTTGAATAGTTTTACAGACATTAAGCTTCCTTGAATATATGCTACCAAAATTTCTATGTATGTATGGTCAACAATATATCACTGATGTGTATATAAACAAAGGAAACTTAAATTCAGCAATATGTAATTAAACAATATATATCTTATCTTATGGAAAGAATATTCTGTCCCATGCAAAAGAAAATTACAGAGTATATTTTATAATCCCATCTTTCTTTAATTGCGAAATAAGAACAGCAGTTTTCACAGCTATATGTATGAATTTGAACTCCTATCAATAATGATTTTATCTGTGCATTTTATTAAATATTCTGTTTTGCATCATTTAATGATGTAAGAAAACAATGTTGTAAAATTTCTGTAGAAAATGTTATGAACTTATTTGTTTTTACACATAAGACAGACTCTGAAGATACCACCAAGGAGGGTGTCACTCTCACTGGGGAATTGTATGGGGATTAGGCTGGGGGGGATGGAGGAGGGGTGGGAGAGGGAGCTGGGATCGACATTTGAAGCATGCATGTTTCTAATTTAAATAAAAACATAAAAAAGAAGTAACATTACTCCATCCTGCAGGTGTAAAGATAGAGTTGTTAGCTGTACACAGGCCAAGCATGGGGCTAGGACACAGGGTCAGTGGCCCCAAAATGTGCTGAACAGAAGGGATTAGATATAGATTCTCTAGTCATTGAACATATCACATTGAACACAGCTCCCAAGACTCACACTGAATTTGCAGAGCTCATGTATGCATATTAATGTTACTGCATAATCACCACCACAATGCAGCTAGAGACCAGGCCTATGCTTGGCAAACAAGTTTTCTGTTTGGCACAACCCATCATGCCTTTGTACTGTATTATTAAATTCTGTAGTGTATATGACAATTAGAGAGCACTATCATTTGATACTGTGTGCTGGCATTTCATCTACAGACACAGGCAGCATTATCTAAAATGCATGGCCCCTGTTTCTCTATCCTACCAAGGTAAGACACTGTACTTCAAGGGAAGTGTTGAGGGCTACTGCACATCTTTGGCACTGTCATTCCGACACGAGAATCAGACCATGCAGACATAGATTAATAAACCTGATACTAGCTATTGGGTTTGGGAAATGACTTTCATCAGTTTAATAAAGTTCTAAGAGAATTTCTTAAATCTTGATAGGAAAGCATGAATTTTAAAATATTGTATATGCTGAGATGAGACTGTATATTTTCTTTAGTTCCTTCATGTATATAATTGTAACAACTGATATTTGAAAACTTAACCCACTTTGGACCTGGAAAAACTCCAGTACTAAAATTTTATGATGCTTTTATGTGCCAGTTGGAGTAGCATGTTGATTTGCGATGGAGAATTTTGTGTGTTTGTACTTTCATAAAGAATTCTTATGTCTGGTTTTATTCTCTTTTAATACCTTCGTGTGATGATGCTCAATAGTGCTGGTATCATAAATAGACATGGAAAGGATATCTTATCTTTAATCTTTAAGAAGATTCTGTGTATAGATGACATAATGTCTTTCTTTAAATTTTGACTGAACATTCAAGTATAATACTCTGGAGTTTTCTTTGTTGTAATGCATTTTATCTCATGTTCCAATTATTTAGGTAATAAAATTGTTCAAGACTTTAGGTTTACTTTAGCTTGTGTTTTGAAAGTTTCTGTCCATTTAGTGTGTTTCTAAAAGGAAAGAAAATACTCAGAATATCTTGTTCTTTACTTTTAGTAGCAATCTTATTTCAGACATGGCCTATTAAAATTATGCTTAAAACTATTAGAACAACTAAGTCATAAATGTAAAGACTTTAGTATGAACATATGAAACATAAAACCCTAAGAACTATAGACAAATGACAAGTAATAATGGACAATTTCTATTATCAAGTTTTTGAAAATTAAATTTAAAGGTAAGACTGAGTATGCTGGTGCACACTGTTAATTCAGTTCTAGGGAGGTGGGAGTCGGTAGATGATGGATTTGCTAGCTAGCTAGTCTAGTCTACTTGTTAAGCTTCAGGAAACTAACAAATGCTGGAGTACCTGCACATATTTGTGCATCTGTATACACAAACACATACACACACACACACATACACACACACACACACACTGCTCATCTATATACAAACACACAAAATTCAAAGGTAAATGATATTTCCAAACTTATCTTTATACTTGTGAAAAATAAGTTCTATATATTTAAAACAAACTACAAAATTGGAATACTAGAAATGATGTATAAAATATGAATTAGTAATTAACAGAAAAGTATCATTAACACTTGCCAAGACCTATACAACAGGGTCCAACATGTTTCAGTGACTTTTTGGTCATCACATAAATAGTTCTTTATGTTATTAGTCAATATTATTTTAAAGATCCTATAAATGGTGGCCGAGGTGTATGCTGTACTCAACTGTCCACCTTACTAAAGGCATCATTTGTAAGAACAGCATCAGAATATTGAAATTAAAAGAGCTCATAAGCTTCATTCTAATCATTGAAAGGAAGTTGTGCAAATGTTTCCTGTCCTGTCACGACTGGAGTATTATCATAAAAGATGGAGAACCACAGATCAAATAAATGGAATGATTAAATGTGTTTTATTTTCAGTAGTTTAAGAATAAAAATTTCTATTTATAACTTCCTTATTTTAAACTTTCACAATATGAGACTATGTATACACATATTAATAATCCAGAAATTTCTAGAAGGATTAAGGTACATTTAAATTTTGAAAGGAAGTCTTAAGAATTTGGGAGGTATTTGTGCACTGCCTGATATTTTATGTTTTCATGGGATGATTAAAATATCCATTGTTGCTGGGCGGTGGTGGCGCACGCCTTTAATCCCAGCACTCAGGAGGCAGAGGCAGGTGGATCTCTGTGAGTTTGAGGCCGGGCTGGACCGATAGCCTCCGAAACAATACAGAGAAACCCTGTCTCGTAAAAACCAAAAAAAAAATCCATTGTTGGAACTGGAGAGATGTTACAACAATAAAGACACTAGTTTCTTTTCCAGAGGATCTGGGTATCGGTATGATAACCAGGGCCCATGTGGTAGCTCACAGACATCTGGACCTCCTGCTCCAGGGGCATGTGATGCTCTCTTCAGGCCTGTTCATGCACCACATGAGCAATTCTTGCATAAATATAAGTACAGACAACAGACATGTACACATAAAGTAAAAATCATATACATATATATTTTTATATATGTATAGATAGATAGATAGATAACAATCTTCATTTGCAAATTGATCATTGGGATTACCCAAAAGACACACCCCTGGACAAGTCTGGGAGGCTATTCCAGAAAGGCGAATTGTGAAGACCAATCTTAGATGTAAATGGGTTGGGTTTGGGTTGCAGACAAAATCAGTAGGCAAAAAAGTATTCTTAAAGCCAGGTGGAGTTTAATCTCAGCACTTTGGAGGCAGAGGCAGGCAGATTTCTGTGAGTTCTAGGTCAGCCTGTTCTACAAAGCAAATTCCACTACAGTTAGGTTTTTTAAAAAGAGAAAGCTTGTCTCAAATAAACAAAACAAAACATTAATGGCAACAAGAAGCCACAACTAAAGACACAATAAATCAAACAAAAAGAAAACGAAAGTTTTCCAACATACCCCTTTTTCTACTACATCTAGTTTACCAACTGTATACTCTTGGTATCAACAATTTTGCTATCCCTTCCATTCTGTGCTGGACTTTACCTTCTTACAACATGACTCAAAATGTATCCATCCTACCTCATGTTGCTTCCTGTACTGATTTTATAATGATAAATTATATTAAAATACATAATGGAATACCTTGAAAATAAAAGGAAAAATATGAGGAAAGCGTACTATGTGATAATGTCTAAAGTCTGCTGGAAAACAGCTGCCAGGTCCAAAGGATCCTCTCCCTCTGGGGGTGTGTGGGATCTGCTTACTTCCTAACAGCCAGTTGTGGCCAATTGTAGTGCTGGAAGCTCAGGAGGCTCACAGGAGCCTTTGGCTTCTGGAATTTCCTGGGGCCATCTATGGAGACATACTGCTACATATTCCTACAGAGTGAAACATGTAGATCATACATACATGCTCATCCCACTGTTACTTTAATTAAATTAACCAGACCAGCTGCCTTATGGCCACCCAAACCTTCAGTTTTGGGAAGACGCTTCAATCAGATGTAACTTTTTATTGGATGGTTATGAAAAAATAACCACCAGATAGTCATGAAAACAGTGATTTTTTCTTTGAAATTCTAGGCTTCAGGTCCCAGCCCCCCTTGATTAAACTTCATAACTCTTCCAAAACCCCAGGTTCCACATATTATGTTAATTTCTCTGCTAACTCTACCACAGAGTTCTCTTCCACACACTAGCAAGCAGTTTTATAACCATGAACACTCCAGTCTACATGTATGTCCAAAAATCCATCAATAAAATTTCATGTCTTTGCCTACTTCTGCAATGTTATTTAGCATTTCTCATTAGTAGCATCTCCTTTGGGTTGTTGAGAACACATCAGAAGAATTTATCATAAGATGCATTGCAAAGGGTTTGAAGTGATCAGGATTGACAAAGCCTTGCCCAAACAGATCCCATTGTAGTACAGAAGACAAAAACAATTTGTGCACAAGAATCTAATGGATGCCTCTCTTCTTGGAAATCAGAATCTTTTTACAAACAATTTTGAGTGTGCCTGGCATTAAACTATTTTGCTGGTGATAACTTTTAAATGTTTTACTTTTGCTTAAGAATCTGAGATTTACATTTTTTACCTGAAACATAGAGTCTTTAATATTTTACTGATGCTTAGTTTTTTTCAATGTAGTTATTATTGATACTTTAAAATGTTGAAAGGATTTCTGAAATGATTGTCATACTGGTGTTCAGCTTTCATAGAGAAGTAAAATGAAAATAATTTTGAAAATACCCATGTTTATAACCAAAAATATTAATATTTTTTCTGGAGAATAAATGTTATTTTACTCATATTAAATATGTCATAAACTTAGACCAACTAATATGTGAGGTACTTAATTTCAGATTTAAATAATCATTAGGTTTTTTAAAAAGTAATTTTAGTTACAATACAAAAGCTTCAAGCTAGAATAGAAGCTTTCATAATTCAAAGCTACATATTTCTTTACTGTCCTACTACAGTTGCAATTCTGTAGGAAAAATTTACCTATCCTCACATATATCATATATGTTCACATGTGATATGTGTAGGCCTGGGAATTTATGTACTAAAATATAGTTAGGAGCTATAGAGTTGTATTAGTAGTTAGATATACTGACTGCTCTTCCATGATCCACTTCACCTACATAATGGATCACTGCCAACTATAACCCCGGTTCCAGGGGATGGAATACCCTCTTCTGGTTGCTTCACACATTTGCATGCAAATGATGAACAAATCATTGCAAACAAAGCTCAAATACATATAAAATAAATGAGAAAAAACTCATGTTGATGTAAAAATGTCTTTCTTCTGAATTGTTTTTAATATTGCCCAACATGGAATTTTGTCTTCAAAATTGTCTAGCTCACATGTTAAATTTATTAATGTTTTTCTGCTTGTTTATGTGCCTCTAATAAAATCTTCCAAGTTTATTGAGTACAAAAAAATGAGAAGCCAGTGTTTCAGTAACTATTGAGGGTCAATATTTAATAATTGGAAAATGAAATGTATAAACATTTGCTTTCTTTAAGAGCAATTCACAATTTTAAGTCAGAGAATGGGAAAATAAGTAATCTTAGCATAATTCATGTACACTATTATTTATAAGAAATTATGGGTCAGTCAATTCACTAGAAACTTAAAGAAAGAATCCACTATTCCCATCAACTAGTTTCATTAATCTGTGTTCAGTATCAGCTGCTTCTGAGACTCTGAAGGAATTGCTGGGAGTGGCTATGTGAAACCAATCAATATTCAGCTGCAACATAGAATCATCAGTTAGTAAACACTCCACTGTTATTCTCCATGTTGCTTGTCCATTCAGCTGGATATAAACTGTAGAATAATCTGAATTTTTCCCAGATCCATGAGTAGAAACATGGAGTTTCATGGGTCAACATGCTGGTGACATGTGTTTATAATCACAGCTGCTCACATGAAACTGAAGTAGGAAAATCACAAATTCAAAGTCAGCCTGAACTATGGGTAAATTCAAGGCCATTATTTTTCTACCTTGAGTGAAAACTTAAAGTAGCATCACTAGAGGACAAAAATAAGAAGGAAAATAAAGATGTATCAAGAAAAAAGTGATACAACATGGATAAGCAAGTTCATTTTTGTATAAAATGTTGAGAATGTAGTTTTTGTTAGTTTGATTCAAGGTACTGAATCAGAATAAGCTCATGCATTTGACAGACAGGTTTTAGAATGGGTTTTCATTGCATTCAGCACTTTTGAAACACACACATATATATGCCTGTATGTAATTTATTACGTATGTTCAGGGAGTAGGGAGCAGATGATTAATTTAATATAGTACAATGACATATTACCTTAGTCACAATGGTCTAAGTTGTTCTGGAAAAGCTGAGTACGTACAGAGTTATATTTGTATACAATTTCAAATACAGACTATATTTTAATGTACAGCATATGCAGGTGTGCAAATATATATAATATTCTCAGAAATAATTAAACAGTTTCCTGGATGTGGGTTGTATACATTTTTTTTTGTTTTTTTAAGACAGGGTCTCTCTGTAGGGTGTACTTTTAATATCAACTTTTCAAAGACAGAGGCATCCTGATGGAAGGCCAATGTGGTCTACACAGCAAATTCCAGGATAGCCAAGGCTGTATAGAGAGATTCTGTCTCAAAAATCAATAAAAAAACAAAAAATACCAAAGCAAACAAATAACCAAAACACAAAACAAAGAAATTACTAGAGAAATTTGTAGGTGTGAGAATGCAATATTTCTAAAATATATGTTCCTTCTGTTTGATACATTCTCAGGTGATTAAAATATTACTTCCAACTATAAACTAATGGCTTTAAGAAATTTCAGTTAACACAAAAAGGGACAAATCAAAAAATGGGATATTTAAGCATGCATTTCACTTCTAATTATAAAATTACTTTGTTTTCTACACACACACACACAAAGACTGAAAGAGAGAAAGAAAGACAGAAACAGAGATGCAGAGAGACAGGCAAGAGAAGGTAGAGAGGGCATGGGTAAGAGGAACAGATCACTCTAGAGAAAGGCAGAAAAGCAGAGAGTCAGAGAGGGGAGGGAGAGAGCAAGGACAAGACACTGCAAGAGGATACTTGGGCAAAGTAATGCATGCTAGTGAACAAGGATAAGTCGCCCCTAGTTCTCATATTTTCCTCACCCCTAGTCTCATATTTTCTATAACCATGATGTGATTTCCTTTCTGTTTCGAAAATCTGTTCAATTACCACTCCCACAACCTGTTATTTCCTATAGTCTGACATAGTAAATGTTGCAGTAAAAGCAAGTGGTACCTGGTATTGCTCAATGTGGCACATGGAAAGTCAGTGGTGGGCAAAATAAGAGTTTCTCAAAGGGAAGATTTACTGAGCAGAAGGTGATCTCTCAGGGAAATGTGTAGGCTCCAGTGAGGAAGTAGAAGTGACATTTCAATTGTGGGTTTGGAGTGGAATTGAAACCTGGGTGAGAATTGATGTCTCTCTGTCTTATAGAACAGTTGGTGTTACTGTATACGCTGCTTTTCTTGAGAATAGTCATTTTTGGTAGGCATTGTGGACTATTAGTGACTAGGCTCTAATGTGGGAAGTCCTTCTGTATATATGTAACTAAAGTACTGTTGGCCAATATTAGTAGTTACGGGTTAATATTTAAGTCAAAACTAGCTGATAAGAAACTAAGCAGATGGCGAACGGTTTAATAAATAATATAGTGTCTTGTGTGTTATTTGGTTGGTAAAGCGGCAGTGGGAATAAAGCAGCTGGCAAAAAGACTACAAGTTTTGAGGATCCTGATGTCTGTTTCAAGGTTCTAGTCTGGTTGATAAAGTGACTGAATTTTGGTATGAGCTTTAGCTTTTAGTCTCTATACCTGGACACTGCTTTTCACTTAGTATAAATTGGAATAATATCAGTTTTATTTTTACCTTAACAAACAGAAATCAAGTTTGAGCTACTAGAAAGATGTTCAAATTTGGCAATCCAAAGGAAATATTGGAACACCAGCTTTGTCTAATACACAGTGCTTTGATTTATTTGTAAATACATCTACACCTAAAAGATGAACAATTTCTATATTATCTACAGAAAAGCACCTGAAAATTGAAACTAATGCAGACGTCTTCATCAATATTCACATGTTGTCACCAATAATGTTTTCTTGAATTCTATACAGATGGTGTGTTTCTTTGATTTATTGTATTTTATTGATAATGGAACATTTAACATAAAATCGAGTGAATAGATAAATATTTTGAACTGTAGATTAAATATTGCACAGCAAGTCTCTAAAATTTCTTCATAGTTTTTCTCTTTTGGTATTAGTGTCTGTTTTTTAATTTAAATCAGAAACAATCTTGCTTCAAATGTCAATCCCAGCCCTCTCTCCCACCCCTCCTCCTCTGCCCCCTACCAGCTCCCCAATCCACCACCCAGTCTCTATTCTGTTCCCTAGAGAGAGTGAGTCACACCATGGGGATTCTTCAGAGTCTGGCATTTCCTTCAGGGCATGGCCTAGGCCCTGCCCCAAGAGTCCAGTCTGAAAGAGCATCCCTCATTGTAGGATGGGCATCCAAAGTCCATGTGCATGCCACGGATAAATACTGATATACCACCCAAGGCCCCATAGATTGTCTAGGCCTCCTCACTGACACCCACATTCAGGGGTTATGGATCAGTCCCATGCTGGTCTCCCATCCATCAGTCTGGGGTCCATGAGCTCCCCCTTGTTCAGGTCAGCTGTTTCTGTGGGTTTCACCTGCCAATTCTTGAACCGTTTGCTCATCACTCCTCCCTCTCTGTGACTGGATTCCAGGATTTCACTTCAGTGTTTAGTTGTGGGTGACTGCCTTTGCTTCCATCAGTCACTAGATGAAGGTTCTAGGATAGCATATAAGGTAGTTGTCAACCTCATTATCAAGGAGGGACATTTAAGATTGACTCACCACTATTTTTTAGTTTGCCAATTGCTGTCATCCTTGTAGAATTTTGGAAATCTCACTAGTGCCAGAACTTTCCTCAAACCTATAAAGACTCCCTCTATTAATGTATCATTCATCCTTCTCTCCTCTGTTCTTGCCCCAACTCAACTGTCCTGCTCCTTCATGTTCTACTCTCTGCTCCTCTTCTCCCACTCTCTTTTTCCCAGGTCCCCTACCATGCTCCCAATCTGCTCAGGAGATCTTGCCTCATTCCCCTTCTCTGGGGTACCATGCATATCTCTCTTAGGGTTCTACCTGATTCTAAGAATCCCTGGCAGTGGGATTGTAAACTGGCACTCCCCTGATCCATGTCTAAAATCCTTGTATGAGTGGATAAATATCATGTTTTTCTTTTTGTGACTAGGTTACCTCACTCAGGATGGTTTCTTCTATTGCCATCCATTTTCCTGCAATTAACAAGTTTCCAATATTTTCCTTTTTGGCTGAGTAGTACTCCATTGTGTAAATGTACCACATTTTCTCTATCCACTCTTCAGCTGAGGGGCATCTAGTGTTGTATCCTGTCCCCATGTGGGTTCTGTTGACAGCTTGTTACTAGGAGCTTCTAGCTAAAAACTTCTCATCCCCTCCTCCAAGTAAGACCTGCATGCAAGTTCCTGTTTTCCATCCATCCTTTGTCTAAATGATATTTCCTGTTTTTGCCCCACCCTTTGCTGGAGGAGCCTGGGAATATAGACTTCTGACCTTAGTGATTTTCCACCATGGCTGCCTTGGGTATTTAAGGCTCCACCCTTGGAAAAATAAATGCCATTCTCCTTGTATGAATAAGCCTCTGTCTTTGTCTTTATTTACATCCTTAGCCAATTGACTTGGATTATTTTGAAGTATGGTAGTGCCATAGCTTTGAACTCACACCAGCGGCTCACTACAGATGGAGGTCCCACCAAGATTGGGAAAGAAGAAAAACTGCTAAAGAATTACTCTCAAATGCTGACCAGAAAGTAAGGTAGGAGGGTGTATTTGGATAGTGGTAACAAGTTAAAGGTACTGAGTTAGGCCTCAGATGGTGGGTCAGCCCCCATAGAGGGGTGGTTTAAAGTTAGGCTCCAGGGAATTCCTGAGAGCCCACCCCGACAGAAAGCCAGCCATCATTCTCATTAAGTTTAGGAGTGAGTATATTAGCTATGGGCGCTACTAGTTCCTACCCTCTTTTGGAGGACCTTTTCATGAAATTGTTACAATGTCAGGTGCAATTATCAGACATAAGACAACTAAGGACTTCTTAAAAACTATACATAAAGTCAGTCCTTGGTTTTTGGTCTCTGGTGATCTTAATTTCCTTGACTGGAACCATATTAGAGTGGACCTACAAACAACTTTACATTAATGAAGGGCCAAATGCCATATCAATTGTTGTCTTTTCTCTGTGGCAACTTGTTAAAATTGCACTTATTAGTGATAATATGGTAATGAAGTAACAGGTTGGAAAAAATAAAGATGCCTTCACAGAGGCTTATGACCTAGACTCTGTCCGAACAATTCACACTTCTAAAGTTTCCCCTTCTGAGTCCTCTCCCTCTTCTTCGGGGGATCAGACAGAGAAAGGCATCATCAAATTAAAAAACAAGTTTAAAAAATTCTCCCTTGAGCTGCGCTACCTGCCTGTAATCCTGAACATTCCAGTTCTCTCCATCTTCTTTCAGTCCCTCCAGAAATGCAGTAGGGCAGAGTGATGTTTCAAGTTACACACAGTTAATACTGAAGGCCAGAGTCACAGTGCACATTCCGCTCTTAATTTTAAGGATAGAAAACAGTTTAAGGAGGCGATTATGTCATATGGGCCTCATGCCCCTTTCACTCTGGCAGTTTTTTAATCCTTTAAAGCCTTGAATTGTACCCCCAATGATTGGCAGCAATTATGTCACACTATGCCCTGGGGGGGGGGAGATTATTTGATCTGAAGGGGTGAATTGCAAATACTATGTAACTAGACAGGGCAGAGAAATGCAGCTGCCTGTTTTCCTGATAGGAATTTAGAAGTGCTTATGGACATGGGAGCCTATGCAACTGTAGGCAGGCAACTTCTTCACAACCCAGCTGTTTATGTGCAAATCTCAGCAGCCACTGGCCATGCATGGAAAGCATTGCCTAATAAGGCTGCAGGAAACCAACTTTCTAAGATCCTACAGGGACCATCTGAACCCTATTCAGTTTGTGGACTGGCTCATACAACTTGCAGGTAGTATATTTGGAGATACTGATAATGCTATTCCTTTAGTTAGACAATTAGCTTTGAAAATGTGAATAAATACTGCAGGGAGGCTGTTCGGCCTCACAAAAGCAGGAGCCTCAATATTATATTCTCATTTGTAGAGATATAGATGGATATCACATTATGTGCCAAGTTATTGCTCCTGCTATGCAGGGAAATAGAAAGGTCAGTGAGGCACCTAGATCTAAGAGATGCTTCAGATTCAAGCAAACAGGCCAGCTTCAGAAAAAAATGTCCTGCTAAGGATTCCATTGTACCCCCTCATTCAGAGCCAGGTCTTTGCCCCCTCTGTAAAAGAGGATGTCATTAGGCCAGAAATTGTCTATTTAAGCCTATGTACAGGCTACCCTCTGCCCACTTCAAGGAAGGGGAGTCAGGGTCTGCTCCAGACCCCTTACTCCTAGGTGTACAGAGCTCTGTATATAACTGTTCCTCACCCTATTCAGGATTTTGTCAAAGGAATCCCAGGTAATCCAGGACTGGAACTCTGTTCCTCCATGAGAACAATTTTGACTCCTCAGATGGGACCCAAAGCTTTGCGCATGGGAGTCAAGGGCCCTTTACTAATGGTCTCAAATGGACTGATTTTAGGAAGGAGTAACACTCTATTTAAGGGATTTAGAGTCAAATCAGGAGTTATTAATGAAGATATAGATGGAGAGATAAAAATAATGGTGGAAGATGACAATGGTGCCACCGTTATAACACAATGAGCTAGAATTGCTCAATTAATTTTGTCCCCTAAGTTTACAACTAATAACCCCTTCCTTAAGCCTACAAAAGAAGAAGAGAGTTTTGGATCTACAGGGCCTATGGCTTGTTGGGTGTCCACTATCGAGTCCAGACCAAGGATGACCCTTACTATTGAGGGACATACATTTCAGGGGACTTCTAGATTCTAAAACAGACATATCTGTCATTTCTCTTAACCATTGGTCCATGGCTTGGCCCCTGCAAGAATCAGGTAGCAGCTCACAGGGCATAGGAATAGCAAAGTCACCTAGTAAAAGCTCCTGTCTATTAACTTAGAAAGATGATGAGGGACAGTTTGGTGTATTGCAACCCTTTATCTTGCCTTACATTCCAATCAATCTCTAGGTCAAAGATTTCCTAAAGTCCATGGGTGCCTATACAACACATGCTTAGGGAGCAAGGCTATTTCCCAGGAAAAGGTGTTGGAAAGAGTCAAAAGGGCGATCCCCTGCCCATGTCTGAAATCCCCAGTCCAGAGATCTCCTGAAGACCATCGAGGATTAGGACATTTTTAGTGGGGACCATTGCTCTGCAGCCTCAAATACCTCCAATTCCTATTACTTAGAGACAAGATCTGAAACCTCTTACTAAGACCATGATGGTCATATGTGGCAACCAGCCAGGGCTGCCAACTCTTGTGGTCATCCCTAAAGACTGCACCTTCTTGTGATACATTTAAAGGATTGTATTTTTTTAATTTACCTTTATACCCTGCTGATTATCAGCATTTTGTTTTCAGTGTTCGGTCTTTGAACTTAAGAGAGCTTATAAGAGATATCAGTGGTTAGTTTTGCTCCAAGGCATAGCAAACAGCCCTACTATGTGTCAATTATAGAGCCAGTCAGACAAAATTATCCTCAATTATACATAATTCATTATATGGATGATTTACTGTTGACTGTGCCAAAATAAAAGCTGTTACTATCTGCCTTTAGGAATCTTCAGAAAACCTTGGGATTGGATGGCTTACAGGTGACACTGGAGAAGCTACAAACTACTCATGCTCATATGGGAGTTTTTTGGCAAGAGTTTCCCATTCTTTGGGTCCATTCTTGAGCCTCGCCTTCTGAATCTGTGGTGTCATATCCCAAGTTATAGTTGTGCTCCTGTTTAAAGTGCAAAAGATTGCCTTACAAACCTTTGGTAAGGAGCCAGATCAGATTATTGTACCTTTGTCCTGTCAAGAAATAGAATGGCTGCAAAATAATAATTGTGACTTTGCCATTTTTCTCTCTGCTGCCCAGAGATATTTTGATAATTATTACCCATCCAACAATTTGGTTTCCTCTTTTAAAATGCATCCTCTCATTTTCCCAAAAATTATAGCCTATTTCTATGAGGCAAGTGGTTTTCACAGATGTTTCCTCTAAAGGTAGAGCTATAGTCATGTTTTATCCGATCATTGAAACAGTCAGAATTCCTGCAACTTCTGCTCAAATGGCCAAACTTTAAGCCCTAGCTTTGGCTATACAGCTCTTCTCCTCAGAAGCATTAAACATTTTTACCAATCGTCAATATGTTGCTCATATTATCCAACCCTTAGAGACTGCAGCCTATGTTGGTCCCATCTCTAGGATATAAGAAAGTTTATTACAGGTACAAGGTCTGCTATAGTAATGGAGTGAACCTATATTTGTGGGACATCTAAGGGCCCACACCCTTTTGCCCCTAGCGAAAGTAATCACACGGCTGAGACATATGCTCAATTTGGTGTGGTTTTACAAGGGCTCACTAAAGCACAGTCCCTACACAAGCACTTTCATCTCAGTGCAGGGTCTTTGCGATTTCATACTGGGATTACCTAAGAACAGTCTATTCTAATAGTTAAGGATTGCCCTCTTCCTTCTTGTGCCTCACTTGGAGGTTAATCCTCGAGAAGTTTTTCCTAACCACTTTTGGCAAATAGATGTAAAACATGTGCCATCCTTTGGTAAATTACAATTTGTCCATGTTTCTGTAGATACATTTTCCCAACTGATATTTGCCTCTGTCCATTCTGGTGACAAAGTAAAAGATATTAATAGCCACTTTTTATTTTATTTTTATTTTATTTTATTTTTTGTACATAGTCTCTTCTTTTTTTTTAGTTTATTTTCCAGTTTAAATTTAGATAAGAAACAAGGTTGCTTCACAAGTCAGTTCCAGGTCCCTCTCCCTTTCCCTCCCCTCCTCCCGTGCCCTCCACCCAAACCCCCCCCATTATCCCCTCATTCCCCCAGGGAGGGGGGAGGCCCTCAATGGGGGTGTCCATAGTCTGTCATTTCATATAGGACAGGGCCTAGACCTTTCCCCAAGAGTTCAGGGTGAGAGTGAACCTCACATTGTTCTATGGGAGTCCAAAGTCCATGTGTATACTTGGGATGGGTACTGATCTGCTGCCCAAGGCTCAATAGATTACCTAGGCCTCCTCTCTGACACCCACATTCAAGGGGTCTTGATCAGTCCCATGCTGGATTCCCAGGCTGATGCCTGGGATTCAAGAGTTAACCTTTGTCTGGTCAGCTGTTTCTGGGGGTTAAACCAGCCCAGTCTTAATCCCTTTGATCATCAGTCCTCCCTCTCTGTTACTGGCTTTCTTGAGTTCAGCTCAGTATTTAACCGAGGGAGTCTGCCTCTTCTTCTATCAGCCACTAAATGAAGTTTCTGTTTCCCAGACCCTCTGGCCATAGGATTGTAGGCAGGCACTCCCCAGATCTATGTCTAAAATCCATATATGAGAGAGTACATGCCATGTTTCTCTTTTTGTGACTGAGTTACCTCACTCAGGATGGTTTCTTCTAGTGTCATCCATTTGCCTGCGAATCTCAGGATTCCATTGTTTTTTTTTTCTGCTGAATAGTACTCCATTGTGTAGATGTACCACATTTTCTCTATCCACTCATCAGTTGAGGGACATCTAGGTTGCTTCCAAGTTCTGGCTATTACAAATAAAGCTGCTATGAACATAGTGGAACAGACATCTTTGTTGTATGAATGGGCATTTTTGGATATATGCCTAAGAGTGGAGTTGCTGGGTCTTGTGGTAGGTTTATTCCCATTTTTCTGAGGAATATCCATACTGATTTCCAAAGTGGCTGAACCAGTTGGCACTCCCACCAGCAATGGAGGAGTGTCCCCCTTTCACCACATCCTCTCCAGCATAAATTGTCATTGGTGTTTTTGATTTTAGCCATTCTGACAGGAGTGAGATAGTATCTCAGAGTTGTTTTGATTTGCATGTCTCAGATGGCTAAGGATGTTGAGCACTTTCTCAAGTGCCTCTCTGCCATTTTAGACTCCTCTATTGAAAAGTCTCTATTTAGTTCTGCAGCCCACTTTTTAATTGGGGCCTTTGATGTTTTGGAGACTTGCTTCTTGAGTTCTTTGTAAATTTTGTAGATCAACCCTCTGTCAGATGTGGGATTAGTGAATATTTTTCCCATTCTGTGGGCTGCCATTTTGTCTTGCTGGAGGTTCAGTGTGGCTGGATTTATGTTGAGGTCTTTGATCCATTTGGACTTAAGTTTTGTGCATGGCAATAATAGCCACTTTTAACAGGCTTTTGCTTACATGGGGATCCCAAAATTCATTAAGACTGATAACGGCACTGCCTATGTCAGCAGAGTTTTCAATCACTTTTGTCTAGACTTTTATATTTCCCCCAAAACTGGAATTCCTTACAACCCCCAAGAACAGGCTATTGAGGAATGTGCTTATTGCATTTTGAAAGCCTATTTAGCTAAAGAAGAGGAATCTTGAGGGTAACCTTGGCTGCCCTCAATCTACTTTGTCATTTATCCTCTATATCTTAAATTTTTTAATTATGGAAGCTTCTGGCAACTCCACAAAAGATCATCATTGGTGGTACACTGTACATCAAGAACCTATAATTAAATGTAATCACCTAAACTTGGTTCTTTGGAAAGGACCAGATCTGGTTTTGGTTTTGGCCCAGGTGTCTCGGTTTGGGCCCAGGGATTTGTTTGTGTATTCCCACAGGATGATGAGTCCCCAATTTGTCTTCCAGACCATTGTGTGCACTCTCTTCCTGCTGATACTCATCAGTTGCCAATAAAATCATTAGGATTTAATGACGAATCCATCTGTCCTGATGCTGCTGGGTCTTCAGTGTCAGTTGTATCCAACTATAATCAGCTCAATCATAGCCTAGGAAAGGCAGCCCCTCAGGATGTATTTACCTGCTTGGATATTTGGTATATTCAATAACACTCCCTTGGGAGAAATGTTTAATTATTTCCTCCAGGAATGCCCCCTTGAGAAGATTTGATCAGCCTTGGTGGTCTGTGTTCCAGGTGTCATGCTTATTCCAGTGGAATACTCAGGAGAGAAGCAACTCATCCTCACACTACATGGAAGAGACTTTGAATAACAGCAGCTACAGTTTTTTTAGCTTTCCTAACTCTTAGCCAGTTGCCATGGCAGGCATGCAAGATAAATCCCCAGGGGAGGATGACTCTAACTTAAGTTCCCAAAATCATATTAATTATAAATTAGCACTTTAAATATTAATTAACAAATGGACTTAATTGGCTATTCCAACTGACACCAGGGTGCCTCTCTTTTAGGAGGACAGCTGCACCCTTCCCCCATGGGGTTCTGTTGACCAATTTTTACTAGGAGCTTTTAACAAAACACTTCTCATCCTCTCCTCCCAGTAAGGCCTGAATGCAAGTTTCTCTTTATTGTCTAAATGCTAATTCCTGTTTTTGGCCCACCCCTTTGCTGGAGGTCCCTGGAAACATAGGCTTCTGACCTTGGTGTATTTTCCACCATACCTGACTTTGGTATATAAGGCTCTACCCTTGTAATAATAAATGTCATTCTCCTTGTAAGAATGAGCCACTCTTTTTGTCTTTATTTTCATCCTTAGCCCTTAGCCTCAGATTATGAAGTATGGTAGCACTGTAGCTGCAAACACACCGGCAGCTTGCTACAAGAGACCCCCTCTTAACAGCACTGCAATAGATAGGTCTGTTATTTAAAAAACAGAATTGGTTGCTAGCCCTCGGTATTATGACCCTGGGCAACATAGTCTTTAGCCCTAGTTTGCTTTTTGTAAAATCCATAAGCCCAGCACAATTTTGATACAAAGCATATCATGCTTTCCTTATCAATAGATAACCCCTCAGTCTAGGCCTCATTGAAACAGAAAGACAAATGAGTTATCAATGGCAGGTATGTCTCAGGGTACATCTATTAACCTAAGACAGAGGGTTTGTGAGGCCTGGACAGACTTGTCAATGATGGGTAAAATAGATGGTAACATCCCTGGCAACCTAAGCCAGATATTCATTTTTTAATTATATATAAAAGGGGGATTTGTTGCATCCTTCCCCCATGGGGATTCTATTGACTGCGTGTTACAAGGAGCTTTTAGCTAAACACTTCTCATCCCCTCCTCCCAATCAGGCCTGCATACAATTTAATGTTTTCCATCCATTTTTTTTTGTATAAATGCTAATTCCTGTTTTTGGCCCACCCTTTGACAAAGGCCCTGGGAATGTAGGCTTCTAAACTTGGTGATTTTCCACCATGACTGTCTTTGGTATTTTAGGCTCCACCCTTGTATTAATAAAGGCCATTCTCCTGGTAAGAATGAGCCGCTGTCATTGTCTTTATTTACATCCTTAGCCATTTGCCTCGGATCATTGTGAAGTATGGAAGTGTCATAGCCTCGAACACACCACAGGCTTGCTACAATCTTGGTTGCTTCCAGGTTCTTTCTATTAAAAATAATGCTGCTGTGAATATAGTGGAATAGCCATCTTTATTGTTTGAATGTGCATCATGTGGGTATATATATATATAGGAATAGAATTGTTGGGTCTTGTGAGCTATATGAGTTGACACTCCTACCAGCACTAGAAGAGTGTTCTCCTTTCTCCACATCCTCTCCATCATAAACTGTCAGTGGTGTTTTTTATTTTAGCCATTCTGACTGGAGTCAGATGTTACCTCAGAGGTTTTTTTTTGCAATTCTGTTATGCCTAGGGATGTTAGCACTTTCTTAAGTGTCTCTCAGTGATTCCAGACTCCTCTACTGAGAATTCTCTATTTTGTTCCATACCATGTTTTTATAATAACACTTTATTTAACTTTAAACATCTGCAGCCCATTTTAATTGGATCCATTGGTATTTTGGAATCTTGCTTCTTGAGTACTTTGTAAACTTTGGGTATAAGCCCTCTGTCAGATACGGGATTAGTGAAGATGTTTTCCCATTCTGTGGGCTGTCTTTTTGTCTTGTTTACTGTTTCCTTTGCCTTACAGAAGCTTCTGAGTTTCAGCAGTTGGCATTCATTAATTGTTGATCTCATTGTCTGTGCTGTTGGTGTTATTCTCAGAAAACAGGCTCCTGCACCAATTTGTTCAATAGTACCTCCGACTTACTCTTCTAAGTAGTTCAGTGTGGCTGAATTTATGTTGAGGTCTTTCATCCATTTGGGCTTAAGTTTTGAGTGTGGAGATAGATATGGATCTATGTGAAATGTTCTTCATGCCATCATCCAGTTATGCCAGCACCATTTGTTGAAGATGCTTTCTTTTTTACATTGTATAAATTTAGCTTTGATTCCATTGGTCTTCCTGTCGATTTTTGTGCTAATACCAAGGTTTTTTCAGGACTATAGCTCTGTAATAGAGTTTGAAGTCAGGTATTGTGATGCCTCCTGAAGTTCCTTTATTATATAGGGTTTTATGGCTATCCTGGGTCTTTTGTTTTTCCATATAAAGTTTATTTTTATTCTTTCAAGGTCTCTGAAGAATTCTGCTGGGATTTCAATGGGGATTGCATTGAATGTGCAGATAGCTTTTGGGAAGATTGCCATTTTTACTATGTTGATCCTACCTTTCCAAGAGTATGGGAGATCTTTCTATTTTCCAGTGTCTTCTTCAATTTCATTCTTTAAAGACTCAAAGATCTTGTGATACAGGTCTTTTACTAGATTGTCTAGCATTACCCCAAGGTATTTTATGTTGTTTGTGGCAATTGTAAATGGTGATATTTTTCTGAATTCTTTCTCCGCCCATTTATCATCTGAATATAATAGGGCTACTGATTTTCTTGAGTTGATCTTGTATCCTGCCACTTTGTTGAAGGTATTTATCAGCTGTAGGAGTTCCCAGGTAGAGTTTTTTTGCATCACTTATGTAACTATCATATCATCTGCAAATAGTGAAAGTTTACCTCTTCTTTTCCAATTTGTCTCTCCTTGTTCTCTTTTTATTTTCTTGTTATTCTAGATAGAACTTCAAGTACAATATTGAAGAGGTATGGAGAGAATTGGCAGCTTTGTCTTGTTCCTTATTTTAGAGAAATAGCGTTGAGTGTCTGTCCATTTAGTTTTATGTTGGCTGTTGGTTTTTTGCTTATAACTTTTGTCATGTTTTGGTATGATCCTGTTATCCCTGATCTCTCCAAGGCCTTTATCCTGAAGGGCTTTTGGTTTCTGTCAAAGTTTTTTTCAGCATTTAGTGAGATGATCATGTGATTTTGTTTCTCAGCTGGTTTATATGGTGGATTGTATTGATGGATTTCCATATGTTGAACAATCCCTGCATCCCTGCGATGAAACCTACATGATCATGTTGGGTGATTTTTCTGATGTGTTCTTGGATCTGATTTTCCAGTACTTTATTGAGTATTTTTGCATCAATGGTCATGAGGGATATTGGTCTGAAGTTGTCTTTCTTAGTTGTGTCTTTATGTGTGTTGTCTATCAAGGTTATTGAAGCCTTGTAAAAAGAGTTTGGCAAGGATCCTTCAGCTTCTATTGCATGGAATAATTATAGGAGAATTGATGTAATCTGTTCTGTGAATTTTTGATAGAATTCTGCATTAAGGACATCTCTACCTGTTCTTTTATTATTTTGGGAGACTTTTGTTGACTGCTTCTATTTCTTTAGAAGTTATAGGTCTATTAAATTGCTTATCTGTTCTTGATTTGATATTGGAAAGTGATGTCTATGCAGAAAATTGTCCATTTCCTTTAGATTTTCAAATTTTGAGTAGTACAGATTTTTAAAGTGTGACCTGATAATTCTCTGTATTTCCTCATTGTCCATTGAGTACTCTTGCTTATATTCTTCTTTACTCCCAGTCATATTATTCCATTCTCATCATTTCTAGTGCTGGGAGTAAATGTGTGTTATCCCAAATGCTGAGATCACCTTTGTGTGAGCTGTTTCTACTTTAGACTGGGTAAATTTCATGTATCTCAGTGTGGCCTATCAGTCTCTATCTCCTGACTATTGGTATTAAAGGTATTACCTCACTCTCTTTAAGGCTAGAAATTATGACTTCTGGAATTAAAGTTATATATCACCACTACCTGGCTTTATTGCTGTGACTAGCTTTGTGTTTGTTATCCAGTGACTTTAGTAGAATATAAACAATCATCAGTTTTCCCTGAATTTTAACCAATCATCTTGATAAAAATTTCTATAAGTAACTTATTTGTTTAGCTCGTTCAGATGCTCAATATTATACAAATTCATCGGTATAACATTGTGAATTGGTATTTATGTTCCATTTTCCTACTATGTTTTTATATGTTTTAAAATATGCTGATTATTTTTTTGAGGAGAAGCATATATTAAAATCTGTTTTGATGTGTTAAGAAAAGAATACAAACAATATATCATCACAAATTGGTATTTTCTTTGTTTCTAACTAACTATAATTTTGGAAAAAGGATAATAACTATCATTGCTTGAGATCAGTCATTTGTTACCATGTTTTACTATATTTCAGGCTAATCCAATATATACGATTCCCTCTTTTATGATTATTTTCAGTTTATTACTCAATATACAACCATAAGAAGTAGTAAACTATATAGGAAATGCAGTATTAAAGCTCATAGATAAAAATTAAGACTATAAAACAACAATGTGCAAAAATATTAATTATAATTTATAGTAGTCAACATATTTTTATAGATTAGTGTGGTAGTTTGAATATAATTGGTTCCAATATGATCATTGAGAGTGGCATGATAATAAAATGTGGCCATGTTGAAGGATGTGTGATATTTTGGAAGCAGGCTTTGAGGTCTCATAGATTCTCAAGCCATACACAGTATTTCATTTCAGTTCCTGTTGCCTTCTGATCATGATGCAGCACTCTCAACTTCTGCTCCAGCACTATGTTTGCCTGCATGCCACCATGACACACCATTTTGATAATGAACTAAACCTATGAAAATGTGAGCCACCCAATTAAATGTGTGTCCTTCATAAGAGTTGCTTTGGTTATGGTGTCTCTTCACAGAAGTGGAAATCCTGGTACCAGGGTCTGGGGCATTGCTGTGAGAGTACTGACAATGATTTTCTTTGAAGATACATGGGTCTTTTGACTGTGTATTAGAAAAACAGTAAAATGGGCTCCCAACGTCCATTCATACACTGGGGATGAATACTGATCCACTACCAGAGGCCCCATTGATTTACCAGGCATCCTAAGTGAGCCCATTACACATAGAGGGCTACTCTCTCAGCCTATATACAAGGGGGAGGTTCTATGCCCTGATGTAAATGATACGACAGACTTTGAAGATCCCCCATGGAAGGTCTTACCATCTCTGGGGAGCAGAACAGTGATGGGCTCAGGAGTTGGTTTGGAGCAGGGAAGAGGAGAGGGTGAGTGAACTGGGAGTAACATGTCAAACAAGCTTGTTTCTAATTTAAATTAAAATAGAAAAACTGTTAAAAAAGAAAACATTTTAATGCTTCAACTGCTACATAGTGGGTCATCCTAGTAGCAACATGGAAGTCAATTTTGTGAAGCATGACTTGAACTGTCAGGCAGGCTTAAGATATTTCAAAGGAAAAGAATTTTAATATGTTGCCTAGAGATCCTGTTTGTGATATTTTGGTAAACACTGTCTTTGTTTTTTGCACTTGCTAGAGAGTCTGAGATTAAAATGAAGAGATCAGATGAATTCTATTGGCAGAAGAAATCACAAACAGCATTATATAGATTCTATCATGTGATTATTAGTAGTAACTCTATGAACACTTACAATAAAAAGGCAAAAACAATTGTAAAACTTGAGGACAAAAGGAGAATTAGGAGGTAGAATAGGAATAAGTCCTGTGATATGAAGTCCTGTGTTCATAGAGATAAATAGATTAAGAAATGGACCAAAGGCTGGAGTGACCTCAGGGCAAGATCCCACCAAGCTCAATTTCCAACTTCTGAAAAGGAATCAAAGAAAAGCTTAGAGCTGGGTGTGGTAGTGCACACCTTTAATCCCGGCATTCAGAAGGCAGAGGTTGATCAATCTCTGATTTTGAGGCCAGCTTGGTCTACAGAGTAAGTTCCTGTTTCAATTTTTTCTTTTATGCCTTTGGTTTGATGTTGCATTTAAAAATATACATTGGCAGAACTCTAGACCTACAACTGTGGGGACTTCACAGAACTGAACTTCCATATTTGGGAGATAGTTGTAAAGGTTGGATCGTCAGAGGGGCTCTTGGCAGTAGAACTATGATATGAACCTGGTACATTAGCTAGCTTTTTGGAGCCCATTTTTTAGGATGAGATGCCATACTCAGTGGCAATAGGACTATGATGTAATCCTGGCAGATGAGCTACCTTGTTGGAGCCTATTGCCTAAGGTAGGGTGCAATACTCCATCTCAATGCATAGGAAAGGGGCCAGGCTTTGGCTCAACCTATTATGTCAGACTATGTTGAATCCTCATGGGAGCCCTTATCTGTGAAGAGGAGTGGACTGGTGTGGGCTGTTGGGAGCGCCTCGGGTACCTTGATGCTTTGGAGCCAAACCTGTACTTTCTAAAGTCTACATAATTGGACTTTATCCTTAACAAAGGAGCCTTCTGGGGGTACTCAGAAGAGAAACAGCATAAATAGAACATAGGAATGCCATGACCCAGAAAGCTTGTCCAAACCCAGGCAGGCCTAACCATTACCTAGACAATGGCCGTTAGGTCACACATTCCTCTCCCTCCTGAACATTTTACCTTACCAATATCCTGTTCTATGTGCTTAAACAATACCCTGCGATGTGCACACCTGCTACACAAAACAACCCTCTCACCCCGTCCCATTTTCCTGCTCTACCAAGTACATTAGCTATCCTGAGAAAAAATAAAATTGCTACATGATCATCTGCTTGTCGTGTGCTCATTCCTTCATGTCTTCTTGTCCCCATCTAGGTCCTTAGGTCTCTTACTCCAGGTTGACTTCCTGCGGGTTGGGACAGTTGGCTAAGGGGGAGGTGAAGGAGGGTGGGAGGAGGCAAGGGAGTATAGGAGGAGGGAAGGTAGGGAGAACTCGAGTTGGAATGTAAAATTAAATAAATAAATATACACAGGTTTGGGAAAAAAGAGAAGAAGTTATAAACATTCATAAAATAAGAAATATATAGTAGGCCCTGATCCAAGTGATTTGACAGACTTTGAAGATTCCCTATGGAAGCCCTCACCATCCCTGGGGAGAAGAAAGGGGATGGGATAGGGGGTTGGTGAGGGCCAGGGGTGGAGAGGAGGGACAGGGAGCTGGGATTGACATGTAAAACAAGCCTGTTTCTAATTTAAATTTTAAAAAAGGAAAAATTATACTCTTTCACTGAATTCTTATTCACACGTATGCATACCCAAATGCATTCATATGTTCATGTGTGAAAAGGATTGTAAAGACAATCAACAGATATCTGTATCATTAACTATAAAACATTATAGGTTATAGCTAGAAAAGCAAGAATTAACAAATCCAAGTTTACAATTACATGTATGTACCATGAAATATTAGCTGTATGCTATAGGACACTACCAGTGCTTTACTATTTTTGTATTAACATTAATGCATGGTTATTCATTAACTACAATTTATATAATATGTAAAATACAATACTGTTGTATTTTAAGGCTATCCATGTATATAGCAACTGTAGGGACAAAGCATCATGTGATTTAACAAAACAAATATCTTATTTGTATCATTCATGTTAATTTGAGAAATTGATTCATGTGGAAAACATCTTAATAACATCTTAAGTATATAGAATTTTTTAAGACCATCCCACTTAAATGACATGGTGATTCACTGGTCAGTCATATAATAAATTGACCCACCAATTAAATTCAAAACAGCTTTAAGTCTATTTAATAGACCCAGTATAAGTGAATTAAAAGCAAAGTCTTAGAATGTTATATACACCTGAAGTATTCAATACTAACTGTGCCAAGGCAAATTTAATTCTGCTGTAATTCAAGCCAACAGAAATAAAACATTGGCTAAGAGACAATTTGGGTGATTAAGGGAAATTTAGTGGACCCTAGCTGCTTTTGGAGAATGCCTTTTCAATTTCTCCTAACTTTGTGAGATTAAAAGGTGTAAGAGATAAAAATAAACACAAACACACACACTACACACACAAAAAACTTGTCATTCCTCAAATGACACCATTCCCAACTATAGGTGTATTTCATTTTTGTTGCTGTGATTAAAAAAATGATTACCATCAACTCAGTTAGGAAGGGATTTTTTTGGCTTATACTTCAAGATCCCAGTGTCATTGAGAGAAGTCAAGATATGGAGGCACGGACTTCAAGCAGAATACATGCATGAATATTGTTTGCTGACCCATGCTTAATTAAAAATTTTCTATAGCTCAGTGAATTGGGTTGCCTGCCATTCACTATGTCTTCCTTCATCAGTTAACAATCAAGACAACCTCCCACAGACATGTCCACAGGCAAGTCAAATCTGGGAAATTCCCCAATTCAATTTCTTGTCACATGAGGCAATAGTGTGAGAAATTATCAGTTAAAACTAAGAGATACAACCATGAAAGGTGCATCTAATATATATCGGTAAGTCGTGGCATTATTATGAGGACTGTTTAGATATAAATTGAATATGTCACAGGTTATGGACTCAAAGCACCTGTCATCTCTCTAAATTATACCAGTGTTTCCCTGTTGATGTGAGATGACCTATGTACTGTGGGTTTCCAGCAGCATACCTATATCTTCCCACACAAATACAGCATTGTTTCCTTTCACTAACGGGGTAAGGAAATAGACCTCTGGTTGTTCTCAATTCGTACAGAAAATGAGAGTCACTGGAATGATTCCTGAAATCATATAGACTGTTGCAATTGCCCAGTTTCCTGGTTTATTGCAACTAGGACAGAACCATGTGTGCCTTTCTAGTAAAGCCTAAATTAGGGGATGCAATTACTGCATGCTATAGAAACACCTTGGGAATTCTACTGGTTCCACAAACACTTCTGAAACAACATCATGGCATGTAATGGCTCAAACACAGGTGTGAGTCAATCATATGGTATCTGATAATATTTTAATTGATGTGTTAAAATAATTTCAAATAAAGCCATAAAAATCTTAGCAATAAAAAACTATTAAAATTTAGTAAATCTTTGTGTGTGAAATATGACATATCCTTTAATCTCTGAGCCATACTGAGACTTAGTTTCAGGAAGCTTGTGAAAGGCATTTGGGCAGTATTCACTCAGCTCTATATTAGTGACAAATGTAAAAAATATGTTCTCCTACTTCAGCCTAAAGAATTTGGATATCGGTGAGCCTGGAAGAAGTGCTGTCATCCTGACCTCTGTTCATGAAGTGACCTTCTTCTTGTGTGATATAAAGTTTCCATGTTTAGAAGGACAGTGCTACCACAGAGCAAATCCCATTTCAGTTGCTGTCTCTCAGCTAGAGGTCACTGGTGCAAAGCACCTGCTTCTGCAATATAGCACCATCATTCACAATATTCATACTTTATATGTATATACTTGAGATACTAAGTATAGTAAAGAAAATCAAATATATGTTATTTTATTAATGTTTATTCTAATCTTCTCAGTCATGCAGTCACATGATGGCAGCTGGCCACAGGTAGGACATGCCTTCAAGGGAAAAGAAATCAAACAAGTAGTTGTGTGGACTCTGAAGAATAAGCTATTCAGCTATATAGACAAAATATGGACAGGAAATCTGAGAGTGGCCTGGTTTTGCTAACTGATTCATCTTGAAGAGTGGAAAGACAGAGACATCTATGTGAGCTCTTGTGTTTTGTCACTGGTTTGTAATATGTAGAGCATCTTTCCATTTCTAAAAGGAATGCATATGTCAGAAATTAACAACTAACAGCTTTTATATGCACAAGTCCCAAGTATTTACTCCTTTTTAAACAGAATATTAACTGCCAGTTCTCACCTGAAATTTCCAGAATTACTTGCCGGATAAGGTCTCTTGTTGCTGTTTTGTATATATTGAATTCCTGCCTTCTTCCCTAAATTTGATTTTACTTATATTTCTGGCTGTTGGCAAATAACTTTCTTCCACTTTTGTGACTACAAATTTAATGTAATGTAACTGCTGTCATGATGAAAACATTTTTGTATAATCCCTCACCCCAGACCTGCTGAATACAGTGAGTGCTCTTGAAGGTGATATCAAGATATCTGTCAGAAAAGAAAATGAGTTAGGGGGAGGCATTCTAATGTGTTACCAGAAAACTGATAGGTTGCTGTGTCACACTGAAGATTCAAACAAATCTTAATATATCAGTTTCTATTTTTGTAACTGTAACAAAACTCCTGATTGAAACAACTTAAACACAGTATTATCTTGGCTCACCTGCGGGGGATACAGTCTGCTGGATGGAACAAGGCAATCCAGCCAGATGTTCATCTGGCCACCCTGAGCTTGCAGACAAGAAGCACAGAGAGATGAATACTGCCTCTTAGCCAGTTCAATCTTTTGCCTTTTGATTTAGTTGGTGATGAAGAAAATTAATCTTCTTTCAGACAATCCCCTGCAAATGCTTTCATAGACAAGCTCATGAGAATGTCATCATGAAATAGGTACTTTCAAAGCTATAGTAAAACTGATGCCCAAGTTTTATCTGAAGAAAGAATAAATTATGAGCCATTAAATTAGCAATGATAGAATTAACTTTTGATAGTTAAAATATGTACAAAGCTAATTCCCCTTCAGGTATGACATCCTTCTACTATGCATACTTAAATTTATTCAATACTGAAACTGACTCAATGATAGGAAATTATTACACAGAAGCAAAAGAAATGCTGTCACATACTAACCTAGACAAGACCAATATGTTTACATTTACTTACTTAATGTTTGCATGAGAGTGGGTACAATTGAATGGTTTGCACTTGGAAGCCAGAGGAAAATTTTCAAGAATTGATTCTCTTCTTCATGTAAGTGGTTCCTGGGCGGTCATATTCAGGTTTTGGGGCTTGGACGTAGCACTTTTATGTACTACATTATCTCTTTAGTCCTAGATTTTGTTTAATTTATTTTAAAGTGCTTATATATGCAAAAATACATCCAGAACAAGAGTGCAAATACTCTTTGACATTCAATGGCACTTTTCTCTGATAAATCTGTCAACAACTAAAAATATCCTAAGTTAAGGCTTTTAATAAATTAAGTTTTCTGAATATGATGTACATTATAAGTTACAATTGTTTACAACCCCAATGAAGTGGTTGATTGGTAGCAGCAGTTCTCTGCCTTTGCGAAGCACTGAGAAGAAGCATCACACTATATATAGACCATGATTCTACAAGCTCAAAACAAAGAAGTTGACTTATCATTTGAATTAAGTACATTTTATTTTCACACTATATTAAGTTGAACAGTCCTACACAACCTTCCTGAGGTATGAGGCTGATCATTTATATATTTAGTAGTCAGGGAATTTGCCCAATCTTTCCCCAATTCTGGAATATTCCCTTAGTGAAAAATAATAGCCACAGTTCTTCCTTCTTCAAGATGATAATATGACTTACTTTTTGAGTTCAGCATTTATTATATAACATTACACGCATTTATCTTGATTTTCACAACACTTACATCTTTTTAAATCATCCTTGTTTTGTAATATTCTACCATATAAATTAATGTGAATTTATTTCATTCAAATTTGGGGATTTCAGAAAGCCCATAATTTCTTTAAAAGACAATGTTTTATCTGCCACTTTCATTATGTTTTCTTCTTTTTGTAAATAATTTCATTTCTTTTGGAATATAATATAAAATATTTAAAGGATAGGTTTACAAACATTCTGTTGTAGCATCCACTTTGTACTTAAAATGTGTGTCCTTCCATTTTGCACTTCATCTTAATACAGCTCACAAGACAGGGGATTCTTATATAGCTGAATGCCTCAGAATAAGAACTAGTAGCTTTTCAATGTGTCTTCTCCTAGGGTATAACCTGAGTTCAGTGTCTGCTGATTCTGGAGGCAGCCTGCTTTTCTTAGTGAAGAATGATATTTTTTAAATAAGTAACAATATTTCTGTCTCCAGAATGCTTCCATAATGTTGAAAATTAGATTTTTGTAGTAATGTTTGTTTTATTAGAGGGGATTATTTGAAATAAAATAGGCACATTTATTGCTATTATTATATCTTAATTGACAGGTTCACATAGGATCACTTGAGTTGGGCCCTTTTCTGTATTCCAGATTTTCACCTTTTTTTGCTGACAATTTCTTTATCGCATCTTTAGAGAACATTTTCATTTACTTCTGCATATTAGCCATCAATACAACTTTTTCTAAAAATGTGTGCATACGCACCATTTCTTTACTCTTTAGAGCACAGTTTCACTCATTAATTAACATGGATCAATGTTGTTATGACAGGTAGATTGGCATATCCAATCATAACCATGAAAGTGTCAGTATCTTCCTCATTAAAGAAATTTTATTTTATTACTTTATCATTTACAAATATGTTGTATGGCTGGTGTGTGTCTTTAAGACATGTTATATAGGAACTCATTTTGTTAGCAGTTATTAAACTTGCAAATGTTATTAATTGTTCTCAGAGGCTACAGGTAGATTGTAATTTCATATTTTTTGGTCTTTTGTGTATTAAAGTTTTTATTTATTAATGTATACATTAAAAGAAATATCATAGACTACACTTTCTAAAAACCAGGAAATTATGTGAACAATAAAAAGAAAAAATTTGACAAGAACAGTATTCTACAAATATATTCAAGTTGATTTATTTAGATGTTATTTTAAGAAATAGTTATCCAATTCTAAATAAACATCCTCAAAATTTTCATTAAAAATCTGTCATGTTGTTGATCAGCATTTATTATTTCCAGATGAAGAACTCTAATAAATGTAGCAATAAATGCCAATATTTAAAATATATTATGGTACTTTAAAAATGAAAACAAAAAATACTGATGAATGCAGTCATACAGATAATTGATTTTAAATACTTGTATTGGGTATTGGCAATACAATGTCTAAAAGTCAACTGAAAACTGAAAAGTCTCATCAAAATAATGCCAACTTCTTTCTTTCTCTTTGAAATTTCCCTACCTGAAAAAATACATATTTTACATGTCAATGAGACATTTCATATGAAGACTGACAAGGAAAGCAAAAATAGGACTGAGAAATATCTCAGTAGTAGAGAAAAGTTTCTCATCAATTTGTGAGGTACTGGGTTTAGCTTCCAGCATTGAAAAAGTAAATTAAAATAGCAGTAATAAATATGATATTAGGAAATGGGAAAACCTTCCAAACATTAGAGCTTCATACTTTAAAATTTCAATTTATTAACTAAAATTTTGATTAACATAGGCATTCATAACTTGGAGTATTTAAAAGGAAATTTGCTTTTATTCACTATATACCCCAAAAGTCATCTGTGTTGGCTGACCCTGACATAGAGTTAGACTGTGGATATGTCATTGCTTCCAAAGGCTATATGTATTTACTCTTTCTTCTGTAAAATCATATATTCATAAAGAATTAAGTAAATTATTTTTGTGACTTCTATGATCAGATCCTTCCACTACATGGCAACAGAAACTGAAGTATGTGATGCTAAGCAATGCTTTAGGGTTATGAAAACTTGAGATAGGCCAACATGGGAATAGGGAATATCATATTAGAAATATTCCAATTCAATTACAGTCACTGTTTTTCTTTCTGCATAGAGAAAAATGGAGTTTTAAAAATGTAAACTTACTTAAAAATTAAAATATGTGATTTACATATGTAGAAATATGTACATATATTCATATGTATGCAATGATAACTAACTAAAAAGGAGGCCATTAATTTGAAAGAAAGGAGAAGTATACAGATGGGTTTGGAGGGATAAAATGGAATGAGGAAATGATGCAACTATGTTGTAATTCTTCCAAGTAATATATAATTTAAAACTTCTGTCTTTTATTCATTATTGTTAAAAATTCCTTTGTGATTCTACCTTATCAATTGCGTAGAAACAAAAGAAAAAGTAAATACAGAAAGAAAATAAATATCATTATGAGCATTGGCACTGGAGAGATGGGACTTACTCTTCTTGCAGAGTTCTGTAATTTGATTTTTTTCTTCCTTTTTATTGAAAATGGATTTTTTCCTCATGTAATATAATCTGATTATATTTTCCTTCCTGTTCTCCCATTTTCTCCACACTCCCCCTCCCAACTATATTACATTTCTTTCTGTAGGTCATTAAAAAAGCACACAAAATTGCTAAGGATAATAATAACATAAAATATAATATGAAACAATAAAATAGAACTTAAGTGCCTGATTTCTCTTTAAACCTAGAATGACTTCTATTATTGTATCTCTTTTCTTACTCTCCTCTATTCTTCACCTGACTCAATCTTGCTTTTCTCTCCTGTTGCCCTTTCCCCCTTCTTTTCTCCCCATGGTTGTCCACAACTAACACTCTAAGCAATAGTCTTTCTAAAAATGAGATTGGTGATTACCTTACATGCTAAGTTAGAGTGTTCATCCAGTAGCTGATGGAAGCAGAAGCAGACACCCATAGCTAAACTCTTATATGAACTCTGGAATCCAGTTGCAGAGAGGCAGGATTGATGAACAAAGGTGTCAAGACAAGGCTGGAGAAACCCACAGAAACAGCTGACTTGAACAAGGTGTTGCTCATTAAGCCAAGACTGATAGTTGGGAAACCTGCTCCAAATGATATGACACATTTTGAGAATCCCCTATAAAAGGCATCACTCTTCCTGGGTGAGGGATCAGATAGGGGTTTGGTGGGAGTAAGGGTGGAGTGGAGGGAGAGGGAATTGGGATGGACATGCAAAAGAAGCTTGTTTCATATTTAAATAAAAAACAGAAAACAATATAACTTAATATAATGAAATTGGACACATGTATGACCAACTTTAGATGAACCTGGGTCCTCCTGGCCACCACCTGTTTCCTTGATCTTCCAGGGGCACAATCATGGCACTGAGAGGATCTTCCCACACAAGGAGAACCTGAGAATTCCCAAACCCCAATGCCGACTACCCCACACAAGCACACACAGCTTTAAGTGAGTTTAAGTACTCATGGGGACACAATCCCTGTCCACAAAAACCTCCCTCAATATTCCGGGGCCTACTCCTGGCATCAGGTGGACATCCCCAGAGAAGAAGAAAGTGAGTCCTGCCAGACTCCTCCCTTGGCTCTCCTATAACCATGTGCAGAGCATCAGGGAGACCAGTGGACACAGAGATACCCCACCTGCACCCAATCAAAGATGGGATGGAAAGACAAGAGTATAAGAACAGACTCAGCAATAGAAAGACCAATATGACTCCACCAGAATCTAGAGACTCTACACCAGCAAGACCTGAAAAGTGCAACATAGATGAAGCAGAAGACCTTAAAAATTATTTATGAAGAAGAAAGAGGCACTCAAAGAGGAAATGGGGAAAAGCCTTAAATAAATAAAAAAACAAACAAAAATTCAAGAAATAAATCTCTTTAAGAAACCCAAGAAAAATCAGAGAAGTGAGTTAAAAATTCAAAGACGGAGAAAACAAGATATTCCATGACTAGATTCAAGCAATACATATCCACTAACCCAGCCCTACAGACAATTTTGGAAGAAAAACTCCAACTCAAGGAAGCTAACTACAACCAGAAAAACATAGGCATTAGAGAATCCCTCTCTACCAACAGCCAAAAGAACAAAGGGGTGAAATTCCACACATAATTCCACCAACAACAACCATTGCAAATGGAAGAAGGATGAGCAATCAATGGTCATTAATATCCCTCAATATTAATGGCCTTAACTCACCCATAAAAAGACACAGACTAGCAGAATGGATTCGAAGACAGAACCCGTCCTTCTGCTGCATACAAGGAACACACCTCACCCTCAAAGACAGACATTACCTGAGAGTTAAAGGTTGGGAAAAAATTTTTCAATCAAATGGACCCAAGAAACACACAGGGGTAGCAATCCTAATATCTAACAAACTAGACTTTAAAATAAAATCAATCAAAAGAGATGAAGGAGGTCATTACATACACATCACAGGTGAAACCCACCAAGATGAAGTGTCTACCCTGAACATCTATGCCCCAAATAAAAAGGCATCAACATTCGTAAAAGAAACATTATTAGAACTTAAATCACATCTAAAGCCCCACACAATTATAGTGGGAGATTTCAACACACCACTCTCAACACTAGACAGGAATACCAGACAGAAACTTAACAAAGAAGCAAAGGGTATAATAGAAGTAATGACCCAACTGGGATTAACAGACATCTACAGAACATTTCATCCACATAAAAAAGAATAAACCTTTTTCTCAGCACCACATGGAACCTTCTTAAAAATCGACCACATACTTGGCAACATATCAAACCTCAACAGGTAAAAAAATTGGAATAACTTCATGTATCATATCAGACACCATGATTTAAAATTAGAATTCAACAACAACACAAATTGCAGAAAACCTACAAACTCATGGAAATTGAATAATGCTCAACTGCACCATTCCTGGGTCAAAGAGGAAATAAAAAAAGAAATTAAAGTCTTCCTCGAATTCAATGAGAATGAACACACAACATACCCAAACCTATGGGACACTTTGAAAGCTGTGCTACGGGGGAAGTTCATAATACTAAGTGCCCACATGAAGAAACTGGAGAACAGTTATACTAGATAATTAACAGCACAGCTGAAAGCTCTAGAACACAAAGAAGCAAACTCCCCCAGGAGTAGACGCCAGGAAATAATCAAATTGAAGGCTGAAAAAAATAAAGTAGAAACTAGGAAAACAATACAAAGAATCAATGCAATGAAGAGTTGGTTATTTGAAAAAAATCAACAAAATAGACAACGCTTTGTCCAAACTTACCAAACAGCAGAGAGTGATCATGCAAATTAACAAAATCAGAAATGAAAAGGGGGACATAACAACAGACTCTGAGGAAATCCAGAGAATCATTAGGTCATACTGTGAAAACCTGTACTACACAAAATTTGAAAATTTAAAGGAAATGGATGACTTCCTGGATAGCAATCACTTGCCAAAACTAAATAAAAAACTGATAAGCAATTTAAATAAACCTATAACCCCTATGAAAATAGAAGCAGTCATCAAAAGTCTCCCAACCAGAAAAAGTCCAGGTCTAGATGGCCTCAGTGCAGAATTCTACCAGAAATTCAAAGAACAGCTTATACCAATTCTTCTAAAAGTATTCCACACAATAGAAGCAGAAGGGTCTTTGCCAAACTCTTTCTATGAGGCTTCAATAACCTTGATCTCCAAGCCACACAAAGATACAACTAAGAAAGAGAACTTCAGACCAATATCCCTCATGAATATTGATGCAAAAATACTCAACAAAATGCTGGCAAATCGGAACCAAGAACACATCAAAACAATCATTCACCACGATCAAGTAGGTTTCATCCCAGGGATGCAGGGATGGTTCAACATACGAAAATCCATCAACGTAATCCACTATATAAACAAGCTGAAAAACAAAAATCACATGATCATCTCACTAGATGCTGAAAAAGCCTTTGACAAAACCCAACACCCTTTATTAATAAAGGACTTGGAGAGATCAGGGATAACAGGGTCATACTTAAACATAATAAAGATATATACAGTAAACCAATAGACAACATCAAACTAAATGGACAGAAACTCAATGCAATTCCTCTAAAATCAGGAACAAAACAAGGCTGTCCACTCTCTCCATAACTTTTCAACATAGTACTTGAAGTTCTAGCTATTGCCATATGACAACAAAGGGGGATCAAGAGGATACAAATTGGGAAGGAAGAGGTCAAATTTTCACTGTTTGCAGATGATATGATAGTATATATCAATGCCCCAAAGAACTCTACCAGGGAAATCTTACAGCTGATTAACACCTTCAGCAAAGTGGCAGGCTACAAGATCAACTCAAGAAAATCAGTAGCCCTACTATATAGAAATTATAAAAGGGCTGAAAAAGAAATCAGAGAAAAATCACCCTTTACAATTGCCACAGACAACATAAAATACCTTGGGGTAATGCTAACCAAACAAGTGAAAGACCTGTATCCTAAGAACTTTGAATCTTTAAAGAAAGAAATTAAAGAAGCCCTCAGAAAATGGAAAGATCTCCCATGCTCTTGGATAGGTAGGATCAATGTAGTAAAAATGGCAATCCTGTCAAAAGCAATCTACAGATTCACTGCAATCCCCATTAAAATCTCAGCACAATTCTTCACAGACCTTGGAAAAATAATAATCAATTTTAAATGAAAAAAATAACCAGGATAGCCAAAACAACCCTGGTCAACAAGGCAATGTCCGGAGGCATCACCATCCTTGACCTCAAGCTCTATTATAGAGCTATAGTACTGGAAACAGCTTGGTATTGGCACAAAAATAGACAGGTAGACAAAAGGAATCGAATTGAAAACCCAGATATTAACCCACACATGTATGAACATCTGATCTTTGACAAAGATGCTAAAAATATACAATGGAATAAAGAAAGCAACTTCAACAAATGGTGCTGGCATAACTGTAGCCTGGCATATAGAAGAATGCGGATTGATCCATGTTTATCACCATGCACAAAACTTACATCCAAATGGATCAAATAATTCAACATAAATCCAGCCACACTGAACCTCTTAGAAGAGAAAATGGGCAGTACCCTTGAACGAATTGGTACAGGAGACAGCTTCCAAAACATAACACCACTAGCACAGACAGTGAGATCAACAATTAATAAATGGGATATCCTGAAACTGAGAAGCTTCTGCAAGGCAAATGACACAGTCAGCAAGACAAAAAGGCAGCCTACAGAATGAGAAAAAAATATTCACTAATCCCACATCGGACAGAGGGTTCATCTCCAAAATTTACAAAGAACACAAGAAGCAAGTATCCAAAACTTCAAAGGACCCAATTAAAAAGTGGGCTGCAGAACTAAATAGAGAGTTTTCAATAGAGGAGTCTAACATGGCAGAGAGGCACTTGAGAAAGTGCTCAACATCCATAGCAATCCGGGAAATGCAAATCAAAACAACTCTGAGATACCATCTTACTCCTGTCAGAATGGATAAAATCAAAAACACCAACAACAATTTATGCTGGAGAGGTTATGGTGAAAGGGGAACACTTCTTCATTGCTGGTGGGAGTGCCAACTTGTACAGCCACTTGGGAAATCAGTATGGAGATTCCTCAGAAAAATGGGAATAAACCTACCACAAGACCCAGCAACTCCACTCTTAGGCATATATCCAAAAGATGCCCATTCATACAACAAAGATGTCTGTTCCACTATGTTCATAGCAGCATTATTTGTAATAGCCAGGACTTGGAAGCAACCTAGATGTCACTCAACCGAAGAGTGGATAGAGAAAATGTGGTACATTTACACAATGGAGTACTATTGAGCAGAAAAAACAGTGGAATCCTGAGATTCGCAGGCAAATGGATGACACTAGAAAAAACAATCCTGAGTGAGGTAACGCAGTCATAAAAAGAGAAACATGGCATGTACTCTCTCATATATGGATTTTAGACATAGATCTGGGGAGTGCCAGCCTACAATCCCATGGCCAGAGAGTCTGGGAAATAGAAACTTCATTAATGGCTGATTGAAGAAGAGGCAGACTCCCTCGGTTAAGTGCTGAGCTGAACTCAAGAAAGCCAGTAACAGAGAGGGAGGACTGATGACCAAATGGATTAAAGCTGGGCTGGTTTAACCCCCAGAAACCGCTGACCTGATAAGAGTTAACTCTTGAATCTCAGGCATCAACCTGGGAATCCAGCATGGGACTGATCAAGACCCCCTGAGTGTCAGTGTGGTGGCCTGCGTAATCTATTGAGCCTTGGGCAGCAGATCACTACC
Source organism: Mesocricetus auratus (assembly GCF_017639785.1). Taxonomy (NCBI): domain Eukaryota; kingdom Metazoa; phylum Chordata; class Mammalia; order Rodentia; family Cricetidae; genus Mesocricetus; species Mesocricetus auratus. The sequence continues at coordinate 1,599,600 of NW_024429190.1, forward strand.
CATCTCGAGTATACACATGGATTTTGGACTCCCATTCAACAAATTGAGGTTCACTCTCTCCCTGAACTCTTGGGGAAGGTTCTAGGCCCTACCATATATGAAATGACAGACTATGGACACCCCCATGGAGGGCCTCACCTTCCCTGGGGAAATGAGGGAATAATGGGATGGATTAGGGGAGGGCACTGGAGGAAGAGAGCGAAAGGGAGAGGGACCTGGATCTGACTTATGAAGCAACCTTGTTTCTTATCTAAATTTAAACTGAAAAAAATTCAAAGAATTCAAGGCTTGAAAGCTGATATCCAAACAATAAATAAAACACAGAATGAGGGTTCCTGGAAATAGAAAATATGGGTAAATGATAAGGAAATACAGATATAAATATAACCAATATTAGCATTATATGGAAGAGAGAATGTCAGGTGTTGAAGACTCAGTAGAGGATATAGAGTCATCAACCAAGGAAAATCTCAAGTACAACAAATACCTTATACAAAATATCAGGGAAATAAAAGACACTGTGAATAGGCCAAACCTGATAATAATAGGTATAGTAGGTGAAGAAATAAAGCTCAAATGTACAGAAAATATATTCAACAAAATCATGGAAGAAGACTTCCCTAAAATAGAGAAGGATATGCTTATGAAAATACAAGAAACTTACAGAACACCAAATAGACCTGACCAGAAAAAGAAGTCCCCTTGCCACATAATTAACAAAACATCAAGCCTACAGAATACAGTGAAAATACTAAGAGCAGCTAAAGAAAAAGTTCAAGTAGCATATAAATATAAACCTATTATGAAAGCCAGAAGATCCTGGACACATGTCTGACAAATGTTAACTGAACAAGGATGCCAGCCCAACTACTGTACCCAACAAAGCTTTCACAACCATAGATGGAGAAAACAAGATTCCATGAAAAATGCAGATTTAAAAAATACATATCCACAAATCCAGCTCTACAGAAAGTACTGAAAGGAAAACTTCACCCCAACAAAGATAACTATACTCACAAAGACGTAGACAATAGATAATCCCACTTTACCAAACACACAAAGAAAAAGGGAGAGAAACCCATACGATAACACCACTACCAATAAATCAAAAACAAAAACAAAAACAAAAACCAAGAATCAAAATCAAAGGTCACTAATATCCCTCAATGTCAATGGTATCAACTTGCAAATAAAAAGACACAGAAAAAGAGAATGAAAACGAAGACAGGACACATCTTGCTGATGCATATAAGAAACACATCTCAAAATCAAAGACAGACTTTACCTCATTGTAAAGGGTTGAGAAAAGAATTTCCAATCAAACAGACCCAAGAAAAAAGGTGGTATACCAATCCTAGTATCTCAAAAATTAGACTTCAAATTAAAATAAATCAAAAGAGATGAAGAAGAACAATTCATATTCATCACAGGAAAAGTTCATCAAGATGAAGTCTCAATTCTAAACATCTATGTCCCAAATACAAAGGCACACACATTCTTGTAAGAAATATTACTAAAGCTCAAATCACACATAAAATCAGAAACACTAGGAGTAGTAGACTTCAACACTCCACTCTCATCACTAGACAGGATCTCCAGACAAACTTAAACAAGAAACAAAAGAACTAACAGAACTTATGATCCAATTGGGTTTAACAGACATCTGTAGAACATTCCATCCAAAATCAAAAGAATATACTGTCTTCTCAGTGTCACATGGATCCTTCCTTCAAATCGACCACATAATTCGAAGCATAGCAAACCTCCACAGATAAAAAAATAATGGTATAATGTCCCGCGCTACCTTCTTGCCAGCAAGAACGACGCGGCACACTTAGGATCCTTCTGCAGAACAGCTTTATTGCGTCTTGAGAGGGAGAGCATAAGCTTACAGAGTGGAGACCCGGGGAGCGAAAAGCCCAACCCTTATATAGCTCAGCAGTCCCCGCCTCGGATGTGTCATCTCCTGACTGGCTCCTGCTCGTCAGCCCATATGACGCCACAGGAGAGGCAGAGAGGAAGGGATGGAAAAGTAGCAGGCACATGCGCACCAAGGTTGTTTACTCCAACTGACAATGAATGTCGGCGCCATCTTGTAACGGAGAATGTGGGGGCGGCTCCCCACAGTATAACCCCCTGTATCTTATCATACCACCATGCTTTAAAATCAGAATTCAGCAATAACAGAAACAGTATAAACTCATGGAAATGACACAATGTGCAATTGCATCATCCCTGGGTCAAGGAAGTAATAAAAAAAGAACTCAAAGACTTCCTGAAAAATAAATAAGAATGAAGACATAACAAGCCCAAACTAATGGAACACTTTGAGAGCAGTGCGGAGAGGATAGTTCATAGTACCAAGTGACCACATGAAGAAAAAGGAAAATAGTCACACTAGAGAATTAATAGCACAACTGAAAGCTCTAGAACAAAGGAAAGCAAACTAACCAGGAGGAGTAGATGCCAGGAAATAATAAAATTGAGGGCTGAAATCAATAAAGAAGAAAACAGGAAAACATTTCTAAGAATCAATGAAACAAAGAGTTGATTCTTGGAGAAAATCAACAAGATAGGCAAACCTTTATCAAAACCCACACAAAGGCAGAGAGATAGCATGCTAATTAACAAAATCAGAACTAAAAAGGGGGACATAACAATGGACACTAAGGAAATCCAGAGAATCATCAGGTCATACTTTGAAAACCTGTACTCCACAAAATTGGAAAACCTAAAGCAAATGTACAATTTTCTGGATAGATATCACTTGCCAAAATTAAATCAAGAACAGATAAACAATCTAAATAGACCTATAACCCCACCTGAAATAAAGTAAGTCATCAAAAGTTTCCCAATGAATCAAAGCCCTGGCCCAGATGATTTCAGGGCAGAAATTTACCAGAAATTCAAAGAAAAGCTAATTCCAATACTCCTCAAAGTTTTCCACATCATAGACACAGGAGATTCACTGCCAAACTCTTTTTATGAGGCTCCAATTACCTCGCTAAACAAGACACACAAAGACACAACTAAAAAAGATAACTACACACCAGTTTCCCTCATGAACATTGATGCAAAGATAATAAAATAGTGGCAAATCGAATCCAAAAACACATTGTAAAAATCATCCAACATGATCCAGCATGCTGCATTCCAGAGATGCCAGGATGGTTCAACATATGGAAATCTATCAATGTAACTCACCATATCAACAAACTGTAAAGGGAAAAACCACATGATCTTCTAACTAGATGCGGAAAATGCCTTTGACGAAATCGAAAACCCATCATGATAAAGGCCCTGGGGAGATCAGGGATAACAGGTACATACCTGAACATAATATAAGCAGTATACACTGAACCAAATGCTAACATCAAATTAAATGGAGAGGGACTCACCACTATTCTTCTAAAATCAGGAAAAAGACAAGACTATAACTCTCTCCATATCTCTTCACTATTGTACTTGAAGTTCTTGCTAGAGCAATACCACAATGAAATGAGATCAAGGGGATACAAATTGGAAAAGAAGTCAAACTTTCACTATTTGCAGATGATATGATAGTTTATATAAATGACCCAAAAAACTCTACCAGGGAACTCTTACAGCTGATACACAACTTCAGGAGGATACAAGCTTAATTCAAAATATTCAGTAGCACTATTACATACAGACAATAAATGTCCTGAGAAAGAAATCAGAGAAACAATACCCTTTCCAATAGCCACAAACAGCATTAAATATATGGGGATACTGCTAGCCATGAAGAAGGATAGTAGATTCATTTTATCTGTCTTTCTGTCAAGCCCCTCTGAGACTATGTTCATCTCATCCATCTCAGGATTACTCTGTAACATCTTCCTGGTGACTTCTTTTTTCATTTTTCGTTCCCCAAAGAAGGTTATTTTGAAAGGAGATATGACCTCCTTAAATGCTATACCTGAATTTTCTTTCAGACTCTCTGTTCATTTGACTTTCATTTTGCTAGCCAGTGTCTTGGAGGGATGCTCTAATACAAATTAGTCATTGCTTTTCTGTCTCAACCAAAAAAAGGCTTATTTTCTTACTTGTGAATAGCCATTGGAATATATTATAGTTAGTTGACATAATTTGATCCATAACTCGTGAAAACGAAAAACAATCTGTATTCCTTAAAATCCCATCAAGTCTCTTTCCACAATTTACGTGAACCCTAATAATAGTTGCTACCCAAACTTCCCTATCAGTACAAGAAAGCTTACACCTTTAACCTGGATCTATATAATACTCTTTACATGTTTTTTTCTTCTTCTCTCTGACCACCAGTTAAGCTCTAAGCTTTGAGACACATTTTTCCAAGTTTTTCTAAGAATGTACAACAAGATTAAGTGAGGTTATATATTGTTGTCTGAATGTTCATAGATGTCGGCTTCATGTAAATATTTGTTATTTTTCTGTAATTCTACCTCCAGTTTGCCTATAAATTTGCATTTTTATTCTATATGTCACTTTCACAAATGTTCTATTATAATATGGTTACAGTAAAGCCCATATTTTTCTGTTTTTCAAATGCATTTTTCTGGTTTTCATTAAAACATCAAATTGCTGATGCATTTTAAAGATGTAGATTTTGTTTTATCAAGATGATTACTTGTGTTTTCTGTGGAGTTTGTCAGGCATTTAACTACTTTTAAAAAGCTGAGTCTTAAAAGAGTGAAGATTTATTTCAAAATATGTTAGATTTTGTTAGATTTTCTCTAAACCTTCTAAAACAACAAAATTATAATCCACTGCTTGTTATTTATGATCAGTGTAACTAACCATCTGGACATTTCATGGATGTGAGGATAGATAGGTTAGAAACCAAGCAATATGTTGGACTTTATCCTCTTATCTACTAGGTTGGATATGTCCTAGAGGCTGACAGTACACTTCCAAAAAGGCTTTGTATCTTCATAAGTTTGTATATCCTCTTGACCTAAAAGGATGTGAAGAATGCGGAATCTAACTTTTGACTGGTGTACATTATTCAAAGAGAAGGGTCATTGTACCAGGCAGTGTTTTCTGTTGAGACAAATAATCAGAAAGACCCTCACACACGTTAGCTGATGTCACAACTGTCAGAGAAAAAAATCAAAGAAGTTAAGTGTCTCTGGATAAGTCCCTAAGATTAATCCATAAATATATTAGACAAACATTAACAGTAAATGAAAGAAGTTAATTTTTGGTTACCAACATGATTTTAAGCACTGCAGAGAAGTATATCCAAAAACATAGTAGTTGATAAGAATACAAAACAAAACTTGATTATATTTTTAAAAGAATACTTTGCAAGGTTTTATTAAATATACAAATCACTATGAAACTGCAAGAAATATATTGAGTACACCTACTTTGAAACACTCAATATATAGTACAAGAAAGCTAATCAAGGTATTTCATTTTCACTTTGAAAATGACCACAAGGAACAATTTAATGTAATAAATGTAGAAAACATGAACGCCCTAGCTCCTGATCCTTATTTGGAATGTTATTATGGGAAGGGATATGATAACATGTAATATACACCTCATTTCCTGGGTTGACCAGAGAAATATTGTCTAGACTGCATCACCAGATAATTAATACAGTATTACCAATAGCTATTTCTTGTTTTGTGGGGACTTTCAAGCAAACCAAAATGTTCCTTGCCAAAAAGCCTTTTGCCTTCCTACTATCTTCCCGAAGTACAATCGCTTATTCATGCCATGTAACCTTCTTTGTTTTTGTTCCTCATTGTCAATATTTCTAATTATCATTTAGATAAGTATGATGATTAGTGGCTCCTATCCATCTAAAAGGAAATTATGTTTTCCCTAAATTATCTATACCTATTGCTATTAATGCTTAATCAGAGTCAGTTTTCCAAACTTGAATAGATTCTACATAGATATGTTCTATGGAGCTTCAGGATGGGACTTTATTTGAAACCACCCCTAATGTTTTACATCCTATTTAAAATATTTCAGTTAAGTATTTCCTGTATTGACCGAATAAATCCCGAGGACTATATACGCTTTTCCAGGACCCAAGCCTATCTCAATTCCCAATCAATTCTGGGAACATGTAACTTTCCTAAATCAAATGTGATCAGAAATTCATGCCAGTGTCAATATACACTTCTCTGAATTGAACGGAAGAAGAAGACCAGGCTCACTGCTGGTAGATCTCAGCATCACACTGTCCATAGGTCGAGAAATAGGTGTGTCTTCTGAAATTCATTCTTCCTTCTCAAAGACTAGACCAAAAGCTTATAAACAAAATACCTGTGCTGATCCAAAGTCTTCAAATAGTAAAGGAACAGATTCATTTGCTTATAACAGTGATACTTCAAATTTTCAGGATGGAACCTGTACCATGGTAAGAGAAGAATGAAATATTCAGGAACCAATAATGCTACAGAGTGTTTTGGATGGAACCTGTACCATGGTAAGAGAAGAATGAAACGTTTGTATAAACAGTGGGGACAAATTCAACACAACATTCCCAAATCATCTAATGCACTAATCAATCCCTTTTGGGAGCAAGAAGAAAATGGCTTTTGCTGGTGCAATTAAGCAATAAATCTGTTTTTGTTTGTTCCCTTCCAAGAACTACTTCAACCATGTCTCTTTTTATAGCTTTCACTGTGCTATTAACCTCTGGTTAAGTTGTATCTTCTAGAATACCAGCAGCAGTAGGTACAGTGAGAAGACTTTCATCATTTAACATTAAAAGCCTACTTCTTTTTCAGACCCCTGTGGCCATGGAGTCTAAAAGTACTACCAAAACCATTCATAAATACTGCTTTGGTTTGTGTTGATTGTGTGGGACTCAACAGAACCTTGCCAGAGAAACACACAATGGGTAGGGCCAGTTGGTCACTTATGCTCCATCTGAGGAAGCTGGTGAATAAGGAACTGATAACTAACATTTCCATACAGAGTTTAATGTTCTGTAAATGGGAATGTGAAAAGAAGTCATCCTTCAATCATAAAGAGCAAGGATATTTTCTGTTCATATAGTAGAACAAAAAATAAACAAGACAAACAAAATTAGCCATGATCTGTTATCACAAAGAAAATACTTAATACTGTAAATACATACATATTTTTAAATTGTTTGAGACAAAATTTTTTTCTATATCTGCAGTTTAGTCGACTGTTTAGGTACTGTGAAACAATCAAAAATCTGTGGCTTCCACAGATTAAAAAAATTCATATATGAATCATTCATTTCACTGCATCTTTTCTAAATTTAATTGCTTCTTGACCTTTCTGAAATGAATCTAAATATAAGCATATGACCACATAATGGCAATGCCTTTTTAGATCTAAAAATTTAAACCTGAAAGAAGATCATATACTCTTTTTCCCTAAGGACAAAGATTCTACCAGCTAATTTATATTTTGTTGAATATAGAGATCAGAGATACTGAGGTCATTTACACTTGGCTTTATAGAATTTTGTTTATATTAAGTATTTTATGCATATTACTTAAGCACAAATCATTTTATTCAATTTAGGAACATTAAATTCCATTAAAGTAAGGTCTATTTCTTTCACACAGGAAAACCATACCCAAATGAACCATGCTAGGGACATTGGAGCATGCATACAGCAGAATAATGGGGACACATATTTCAGAAAAAGGGAAGCTTTAGAAATAATTCCAGCATTCTCAAGTGCTGAATCTAAAACGAACAAAGGGAATCTCTATTATGCACATGAAATAGAATGTGGATGGTTTTGAGATTAACGTGCATATCTCAGCAATATGAAATTGTTATTCTCCTCTGAATACAGGCTTGCCTCAATTCAGCTTCCTTGTTCTGAAGATATGTCACATTTAAAAATTGACTTAAAATGTAGAAATCTGAAAGAAATAGTATCCATTGATACAATGAACAAAACAGCAAAATGTCAGATAGTCTGCAAAACGACAGTATTTTTCTGACTCTGAAACATGAATTGATTAATCAATATGAAAAATTAATGCCCAGGAAGATAGAAGGTAGGCATGAGGAAATATTCAAGTTTGTGAGAAGAATCCAATAAGATTTTGACAAAATTAGATGAGACTAAGTGTGAGATCAAAGAAATCCTTGGCACCCAGTATACTATGTGAATTTACCATTATTTACTGGACTTATTTACTCAAATTTCCACATAATAAGGAAAGAGATGAAAAATAGCAATGCATCCTTTATGGTACACATATACAGATTTATGGTAAACACGGGATATAGAAACAGTGGAATTTGACCAAGTTCGCTTAAGTCTTTCACAGTTGCTTCATTGGGGATCAAAAATGAGTGGTATTGGAAAGGAGATATAAAACTTTTTCTACCTGTTAAATGAAACAACAGTCCTCTGTTGGGAATAGGGGAGGATGAAGAGAAGATGGAGGAAAAAAAGAGGAGAGAGAGAGAGAGGGAAAGAGAGAGAGTTCACAGTAGAATAAGTTTTTTGATGAACATCCCCTGTAAAAGAACTACTGTACACTCAGACTGAGGTAAATGATCAATGTATCGTGGAGAACAGTGGACTTTCCCCTATTGCTGGTCATTCTTATGATTGCTGATATAGAGGACCTCTATTTTGGATTTTATTTACAATATGTCCTTTCCAGTTAATTTATTTGTTTTCATTCTATTTTTTTGCATTTTAGTTTTAGGTTTTTAAATGTGTATGAGGGTTTTGACAGCATTTATGTAAGCATACCATGTACATGCAAGGTGCCTGTGCTAGTGAGAAAAGTATCTTTGATTGCCTGAAATTGGAGTTATAGATGGTTGTGAGCCACCATGTCGGTACTGACGATCAAACTCAGGTCTCTGCAAGAGTAAGCACTCTTAAGCATTGAGCCATTTCTCCACCCCCTTTTTCTCTAGCTATTACTCTTCCATGTTATGAATTCTAGAAATAAAACTGGTTAGAAAGATTCATTTGAACTTTGAAGATAATTATGCAAACAATCTTAAAAACAGTTATGACAAATAAAGGTTAAGAAGAAAAATGTGATAATAAGAACATCATGTGAGTTCCATCTACTGTTACACTTGGTATCTTTAAATGCTGGGAGCATAAGTACAGTGGATATCAATCTTCTGTGGATTACACTTGGATACACTTTGATATGTTTTAGCAGTATTCTCATTACTACCCATTCCCTCCGTCAAACTACTGCTGTATTCAGCATGTTTATGTAAAGCAGGTCACTTTTGCCAGTGACATTAATGATTCAGGATGAAGTATTAAACATGAACCACACACACAAATACCAACTATGTTATTATGAGATGAAAGAAAAAAAGAATACCATGAAATTATCAGTAAAAATATCTGTCTCAAGTTATGATATTAAATAAAAGTTACATTCATAATAATTTCATATTAATGTCATGTTAAACATATAAGGACAGAAGATTTAGAGGTGAGGAATTGGGGGAAAGGACTGACACAACACTACAAAGGAAAATCATAGGAGATCTTGTGATGATGATATACCAACTATCTATCTGAATTATCTATAAAAGTCCAAACTGTCCAATGTTCTCAGCAGTACTTATTGTTATATTAACCAGTACTTAAAATATTTTATAGATGCATCATGATAACTCCTTATGAATTTTATTTACATTTTCCTGATGACAAAGGATGAAATAGTATGTGTGTGTGTTTGATTATTTATGTCATTTTGTGACATGAATTATCAAAGGTATAACCTACTAAGTTTTACAGTCCTAGGAATTGAAACCAGCCTCATATATTTTCCAGTCTGTTCAATGACTGAGCCTCCCACATTTATTTTTTGAGACAAGGTTAGACTTCACATCCACTGCTCATCTGGAGCTTTCAGTGTCCAGGATTGCTCTCCATATTTACATGGATTGTGGGGGTGCATTAGTGCATTTTATTTTAAACATACTTCATTGATTACTTTACTCACCATTGATCTTTAAGTATTCTTTCACTAACAGGTAGATATGTCTAATGTCATTACATGTAGAGTAGATATTTTTCTACTGTGTGTGTAGTCTTATATTTTACTAACTTTACCATTAACCCTTTTAAATACTGTTACATATTCTTTGTTCTTATATTGACCAACATATCACCCAGTAGCCAGAGGATGGTTCATTTATGTGGCCTCAGGAATTATGATTATCACTTATAATGGTATACACCTGTGTGTTGCACTTCAGTGTGTGCTGTGAGCTATCAAATAGGATGCTTATGGGGAGCTCCTTGAAATTTTTCTTCTCTCTAACATTATGTATCTGAATGCTATACAAGTTACCTGTCAGGAAGTTACCACATTATAAAACATACATGTGGCTAGGATGTGAAAAGGATTATTTTTCAGAGTAGAAAACAATCAGAACCTGGAGAAAAGCATCAGAAATCCCTAACCTAGATTCATGTGAAACTGAATTCTGAAAATTTGAATATACTTGAAAGAGAACAGTATTTCTCAATTCTGATTTCTGTATTGGTCAAGGGCACGCTGGTTAGAAGACCCATTAGAATTTTGCTGGTTTCTTGCTTCTCAGGAAACCATTAAGCAAAAAGGCTGAACAGGATTTAGTTTCAGTGTAGTTCTGATGATTTTTAAGGCAGCATTAGAAAAGTAACTCAGGTTTTCTGAATCCTCTAAAAGACTATCCACTCTTTTTCTTTTTTATTCTATGTCTATCAGAGTTTGGACCACATGTGTGCATGTATAGTGTATGTATGACTGGTGCCCAAAGAAAATTCAGTTGCCTTCCTAGAACTAGAGTTCTGGATGTTGTAAACCAATATGTGGGTGTTGGGAATTAAACTTGCATCCTTTGCATGAGCATGAAGTGATGTTCTAAATTGCAGAGCCATCTGGTCAGCCACCCCACACAATGAATTTGAGAGAAAAGTCATCACTATATATAAAGATGAAGCATGAATTTTGAGCTAGTGTTTGTACAACTATTGGAGTAAAATACATGTCTAGAGTTTGCATAAACCTCATGGACCCAGACAATGGACAATGAATTATAATCAGTGATACTTCGGTACTGAATACTGCAATCTAGTTAACACTCTTCTATCTTGATGATGTATACTGACTATAATAGTTTGGCACTCGCTATATGGCTGCAACTTGTTTCTATGTTCTATGTGCTTCTACTCCTTTAAAATTCAACTCATAATATTCTAGGTCAACTGGAGAATAACCATATCAGCATTGCGTATTATTTTGAAATTCCTAAGGAAATTTAGATGACAGGTGTGGAAATTGCATGACTAATTCAGAGAATATAAGATTGAAAAACTGTGCTTTAGTTGGCACAGAAGGTATTACCTTCTCATCCAATTCAGAGAGCATCACATTTAGAATCACCTATTATTAGCAAAATATTTTAGGACAACTATAAATTTGAATAAATGGTAGAACAGTTTGTCACAGGTCAAAATGCTTTCCTTACTCTCCTGCTCAAGTATTTGAAAACTTCTTGTATGTTTATATTCATTAATTTCTAAACATATATATATATCCTAAACGATTTTTTAAAAATTGGAAAGCAATCTATTTCATGAATATTTGAAAATGTTTCTCAAATTCCAGTTCAACAATATGGCTTGTTTTATTACAAAAGGACGTGAATATTCACGGTAACAATCTGAAGACATAGATAAACAACACAAAACAACAACATTTGTAGAACTGTTTTGTAGTAATGTATCTACTTTTTCTTAATTAGTAATTAATAGATTTAAGTGGAGACATTGGAATGTATGTCAAATTATTAAATTGCTTTCACAACATTATCTAAGAAAAGTAAAGTGACTATAGTGGTGGCTCAATGTTTAAGATCACTTACTATTCTTCTACAAGAACCAAATTGAGCTTTTGGCCCACATCAGTTGTCTCAGAACTTCCTATAAAACGAGTTCAAGGGATAGAATGCTCTTTACCAGACTCCAAGGATACTGTTAACGTGTGGTGCATATTCATGTACTCACACAAATGCAATTCACATAAAACAAATACATAAATCTTTAAAGAAAGAATAAATTACTCAAAAATAATACCAGAAGCAATATATTTTCACAAAGCTGATTATAAAGCATTGTTTAACAATGATAAAGATAAAGATAAAAAGCAAATGAAAAGGTATGATGGGTTTAAAAATTTGATGATCGGTTTACCAATATCTGCACCATATTATATGATACACAGATTCGACGTAGTGTAATCAAATTACAGTATCCTCTAATTTTCTGAATACTTGTGTTCCTCAAATTTGCATAAAAATCCTCTATCCAAAGTAATATTTATTGGAATAGCCTTTGTGAGGTGATTTGATCATGAAAACAAATCAATCATGATTTTATTGTTAGGAGGTATACATGTTTTAGTGTGGCAGTCACATTTTTCACAAAGTAAATCTGCCACAACATACATTTTATACATTTTAACTGGAATATCATGAGAAATAGCTTTCTAGTGTTTATATAGAACATAACACTTTGTATTTTATGACATAGTACTGAACAAACTATGTTGTACTTTTGTATCATTAGGAAAAATAATAATTTCAATATTTTGACATTGGACATATATGTAATATTTTGTGATTATATTCTTTCATATTATCATGTTATTCCCTTTCTTTTCATTTCCTAGTGGCATATTATTGAAAATAATAGCACCCATCCTCAAGCAACCACTAGTAGTCAATAGACCCTCAGGAAGGAAGAGGGCCTTTGGATATCTTCTCTATGAATAACAGTGGCATGCAATCTTAGGCACAAATACTTTGTTGATGTATGTCCATGATAGCAAAGACCCTGTCAAATTTGCAATGCTGGGTTTTTACCATGACACACTTTGCCAGCATGTAACTATTATATTCTTTCTGCCATCTTTTTTAGGAAGTTCTTGGGGCTGACAAATGCAAACAGTGATATGGGTGTTGCATTTATGGATGAGTGCTTGACAGTAACTTATTTCCAGCACTTTGCAAGACCTGAGTCTATTTTAACTGTTGCCCTCATCAAAAAGGATTTTGTCTGATCCACGCTGAAAGGAACACAATTATTCAGGCATAAACATACATACTGAGAAAGTTGTATTGATAATTTATATACTTAGGAATGCCATGCTAGTTTCTTAGCACCATGGGCCTAGAGATTTATTCAGATTTACAGATGCACATACGTTTTATATGTGAGGGTTCCAATCCAATCACAAAGAAGTTAGTTACCAGGATTATTATAAACATAACATTACAGCAGTGGGTAAATGTTGTATTTCTACAAGCATGGGCTTCAGTTTAGTAAGAATTTTCTTCCCCAAGTTCCTGCATAGCACCACCCAACACTATGAATGCTAGCCATCCGTTCCATCTTACTGTCTGCGTTCTATCTTTAAGGTTCCTGCTTGTTGCATTCAGCAGTAGGGTCTCACTACTTAGCTCTGGTAGACAAGCAAAACTGAATATTATTGATAGTATACAGAGGCTCTGCAATATCCTTGGAACAAGGTAGTATTCCATACTGGGGATTTTATTTAAAGGCTGATGATTTCTAGGAGTAGCATTATCCAACTCTATATAAAGCTTTACTTCATGAGTTTCTCATAATTAGGTAATCCCCTCTTCCCTTTCATTCCTCAAAGCTTTCCCACATATCCATCTCTTCTCGCTGTCTTTCACATTCATGGACTTCTTTGTCATTAGCTGTTGTTATATACATATATGTGCATACATACATATTTTTAAATACACAAATAAATCTGCTCAATTTGCACAATGTTCCTTATATGTATTTTTTCAAAGTCATTTGCTATTGGATAAACAATTGGTGTACTTTTTGCCTGAAAAGACTCTTTCCTTTGACTTATAAAATATTAGGTTTCTATATGAACTTATAGGCATCCTTAGCTTTGGTAAGACTCTCCACTTCATGTTTTTCCTATCCTTTCCCTTCACCTTGTTTAAAACTTTTCATGCCTTCTACTTTATAATGCCACATTCATATTCCCATGTTTTATTATGCTATCCCGTATGAACTTATTTGGTATCTGTGACTTCATTCTTGCTTCTTGACCTCTACAGAAACTAATACCAATTTAAATATAGAAAGTTTATATTTAAATCCAAAGTCATGACCTCTATTTGAAAAGGAACATGCTTAATTTGTCTTTCTTTACCTGGGTTACCTCACTCAATGTACAATTTCTAGATCTACCAATTTTCCTTTAAACATCATAATTTCATTTTTTACATCTGACGATAATTCCTGTGCAAATAGTCCTAGAATTTTAATACCCATTTCTCAGCTGATGGGCATCTTAGATTGATTACATTTTTCAACTATTGTGAATTAGAGGATCACTGAATGTGAATGTGTGGGCATCTCTGTAGTAGGATAGAGTTTTTCACAAAATTAATACAGTCTGATCCTATAGACTTTATGGAGTTTGTGAAACTAAGAGGATATGTGTTCAGTACATATGTGTTCAGAATTGCAATGCCCTCTTAATACATTTTTCCTTCATCATTATTAAGTGATGTTCTTATCCCTTCTGACTAATGTTAGCTTTAAGTCCATGTTTCCAGATATCATAAAACACACATTTGTTCTCAGTCATATTGTTCATCCTTTCACCCTAAGCTTATTCCACTGTTTTGTGGAGAAATTTTACTCATTGCAGCAAAAAGACGGACAATGCTTTCTTATTCTATTACCTAGTCAGTTTTTTCTTATATTTTGTTCATTGATATTGAAGTTATTTTTGAAATATGTGTATTACATACTGTCATAAAATTATTTTAAATGTATGGTATTTAGTCTTTCTTTATTAAGAATGTCCACTAAGTTTTGTGTGTTTCTTCGATATGTTTATTATAGTCTTCTAGAATTTTTTTAGTATCTTAATATAGTGTATTAGTCATAAATTGTTTTATTTAATTTTGGAATTTTTTCTTTCCCTTCCTGTTTTCAGATAGATTTGTTGGATATTGTACTATGGGTAGATACTTCAGCCTTTAAAACTTGAAATATCTCTTGCTTTTAGATTTTCCAATATAAAATTAACTGTTATTCTCATTGTCCTTCTTCTTTCATGTGTGACTTGACAATTCTATATTGATTCCATCAATACATGTTTATTTCTAATTGAATAGTTATTGTTTATGTTATAATATAGTGTGGGGTGTATCCTTTCTGGTTCTGTTGACTTGGTGTTCTGTATGCCTCTAGTATTGAATGGGCAATTTTTCCTCATATATTTGTGATGTTTTCTTTTTATTTCTAGGAAAGTCATTTCTGTGCCTTTGGCACAGTCTTAGAATTGTTTGTCTTCTTCATAAATAGGTCTTTTCATAGGCCTTTTATGTTCTGTTGGTTTTTTTCTATAATCACTAATTTTACCTTGAAACCCCGGTATTCTTGTCTTCACATTCTCCATTCTATTGGTAAGACGTTCAATTGAAGTTTTTATTGACATGTTGGATTTTTCATTTCCATCATCATTTCAGTTTTTGTTGTTCAGTATTTTTCTGTTTGCTGTACTCTGTTTCCATTTCATTCATTGACATTCTGGTTTCATCTATCTGTTTCAGTTTTTGTTGAGGCATTTTCACCCACTTTATTCTTTCTGTTAATAGAATCCTCTTTGAAAGCATCAATGGATTTATTATTGACCTCTGGCTTCCTTGAAAATATACGTGATTATTTTTGCGTATTCTTTGGAACTTCATCTAAATTACATTGGTGGTTTAGGGTTAACATTTCTGGAAGACAATTCCTGTTAGATTTTCCTGGGCTTTTTGTTTTCCATTGGAGTTGGTTTGTTGCTTAAATCTTCTTGGCACACACACACACATGTTTGGTGCTTGGGATTCCCTCTGCTTGATGCTTCTTGACTCATTTTATTGTGGGTTGATATTTAATTCTGCATAGAGTTGATTTGTAGATGGGGCAGTTGTTTTTGGGAGGCTACTCCTAGAGAGATGGACAGTGTGGTTTGAGGTATAAGAATCTCTTTAGATGTGGAGATCTTATACAATATGGTTTGTTCTGTGATGTGAGAGTGTGCAGTATGTTAGAAGATACTGGTAACACTAATTTTAGCAGTCTGGTTACACAAAGAATATTGAACATGTGTTTAATTCTGAGTGAGCTCATGGTTTGTGGTTTCTTTAGTTGGTGTACTTGAAAGATGGTGGAAGTATTCTCTGGTGGGGATTATTTACAGTCCTCAGGTTTTAACACATGGGATTTGGTTGTAAGTGTCATGTGGGTGTCAAAGTCACAAACCCTGTAACCTATCTGGAAGAGTCGTAAATGGTATAGCAGTATAGCACAAAAGAGGTTGTGGGATTCTAACACTAGTTAACTGCCTTGTGTAAGAACACTAAGATGAAACATAGTGTGCCAGAGTTGGGAGGTCACAAGAGATTTAAACTATGTGACAGTTTGGGGTTTGCAACTACAGATATGAATAATGGGGATAAGGTTCTCCAAGATCTGTGTGGACATGCAGTGTGTCTGAAGTGCAAGCAAAAATAATTAGGTTTCTAGGACTATAACTGCCTGAGTGGACTGGAGGAGGACTGTGGACATGTATGGTGGAGTCAAGAGCCTTCCAGGTTTCACATATCTCATATAGAAATGAATGCTCAGAGAAGTGGAGCCATGAATGAATGCCATGAGAGAATCTAACAAATTTCTGATTGTATTTAAGGCCTTGTACCATTTTCTGGGCTAAAAACCTATGGCTAGACAGGTCTTAAACACAAGGGAAAAATAAACTGCTACTACTGTAAAATGATCATGATATTAAACTGACTCCTAATGACTTATTCTTATATGCATAGAATAAAGCACTTCTCAATACTCATCAGATATCTTTTAATTAGAATATAATTAATGCAAGACTGACAACTGGCCAATGAGCACACAATAAGAGACTGGAATTCTCGGTGCTAAATGGGACAACTCTATCCTATTCCTTCCATATAAGACTCAGGTATCAGTGCAAAAGAAAATAAATGAAAACAATTATGAATTGTAGGTAGTGGCTACCTGCAAAATATTAATTTTTAAGCATAGCAACGCAGTTACATCTATGAATCCACAGCATTTGTGACAGCATATACAAAACATACACATAATGAGGCAAGAAAAAACTCAACAGTTGATACTGGAGATAGGCCCCAAATCCATCCCATCTAAGGAAATATTGGAAGTTTAAAGCTACTGAGAGAGGAAAAGTATGTTTTCTTTAGAGGTCCAGTTGCAGTTCCTGGTGGGTTGACATGGACAGCAAACACTGTACTTGTATAAGTTTGGGTGGCCAGGCAGGGAAGAAGGACTAGACTTAGGAAAAATGGCAGTAGGGGGAAACAGACAAGTATGATCAAAGTATAGTACATGAAATTTTCAAAAAAAAATTAAAATCCATCAACATAATCCACCATATAAACAAGCTGAAAAACAAAAATCACATGGTCATGTCACTAGATGCTGAAAAAGCCTTTGACAAAATCCAACACCACTTCATGATAAAGGTCTTGGAGAGATCTGGGATAACAAGGACATACTTAAACATAATAAAAGGTATATACAGTAAACTAACAGCCAACATCAAACTAAATGGACAGAAACTCAATGCAGTTCCTCTAAAATCAGGAACAAAACAAGGCTGCACTCTCTCCATACCTTTTCAACATGGTACTAGAAGTTCTAGCTATTGCCATACGACAACAAAGGGGGATCAAGGGGATACAAATTGGGAAGGAAGAGGTCAAACTTTCACTGTTTGCAGACGATATGATAGTTTACATCAATGACCCAAAGAACTCTACCAGGGAACTCTTACAGCTGATTAAAACCTTCAGCAAAGTGGCAGGCTACAAGATCAACTCAAGAAAATCAGTAGCCCTACTATATACAGATGATAAAAGGGCTGAAAGAGAAATCAGAGAAACATCACCCTTTACAATTGCCACAAACAACATAAAATACCTTGGGGTTACGCTAACCAAACAAGTGAAAGACATGTATCGTAAGAACTTTGAATCTTTAAAGAAAGAAATTAAAGAAGCCCTCAGAAAATGGAAAGATCTCCCATGCTCTTGGATAGGTAGGATCAATGCAGTAAAAATGGCAATCCTGCCAAAAGCAATCTACAGATTCAATGCAATCCCCATTAAAATCCCAGCACAATTCTTCACAGACCTTGAAAGAACAATAATAAATTTTGTATGGAAAAACAAAAGACCCAGGATAGCCAAAACAACCCTGTTCAACAAGGCAACGTCCGGAGCCATCACCATCCCTGACCTCAAGCTCTATTATAGAGCTATAGTCCTGAAAACAGCTTGGTATTGGCACAAAAATAGGTAGACCAATGGAATCGAATTGAAAATCCGGGTATTAACCCACACACTTACGAACATCTGATCTTTGACAAAGAAGCTAAAAATATACAACGGAATAAAGAAAGCATCTTCAACAAATGGTGCTGTTATAATTGGAGACTGGCATGTAGAAGAAAGCGGATCGATCCATGTTTATCGCTATGCACAAAACTTAAGTCCAAATGGATCAAAGACCTCAACATAAATCCAGCCACACTGAACCTCTTAGAAGAGAAAGTGGGTGGTACCCTTGAACGAATTTTTACAGGAGACAGCTTCCTGAACATAACACCAGTAGCACAGACAGTGAGATCAACAATTAATAAATGGGACCTACTGAAACTGAGAAGCTTCTGTAAGGCAAAGGACACAGTCATCAAGACAAAAAGGCAGCCCACAGAATGGGAAAAATATTCACTAATCCCACATCTGACAGAGGGTTCATCTCCAAAATTTACAGAGAACTCAAGGAGCAAGTCTCCAAAACAGCAAAGGACCCAATTAAAAATTGGGCTGCAGAACTAAATAGAGAGTTTTCAATAGAGGAGTCTAAAATGGCTGAGAGGCACTTGAGAAAGTGCTCAACATCCTTAGCCATCAGGGAAATGCAAATCAAAACAACTCTGAGATACCATCTCACTCCTGTCAGAATGGATAAAATCAAAAACACCAATGACAATTTATGCTGGAGAGGATGTGGTGAAAGGGGAACACTCCTCCATTGCTGGTGGGAGTGCCAACTGGTTCAGCCACTTTGGAAATCAGTATGGATATTCCTCAGAAAAATGGGAATAAACCTACCACAAGACCCAGCAACTCCACTCTTAGGCATATATCCAAAAGGTGCCCATTCATACAACAAAGATGTCTGTTCCACTATGTTCATAGCATCTTTATTTGTAACAGCCAGAACTTGGAAGCAACCTAGATGCCCCTCACCCGAAGAGTGGATAGAGAAAATGTGGTACATCTACACAATGGAGTACTATTCTGCAGAAAAAAATAATGGAATCATGAGATTCGCAGGCAAATGGATGACACTAGAAGAAACCATCCTGAGTGAGGTAACTCAGTCACAAAAAGAAACATGGCATGTACTCTCTCATATATGGATTTTAGACATAGATCTGGGGAGTGCCAGCCTACAATCCCATGGCCAGAGAGTCTGGGAAACAGAAACTTCATTTAGTGGCTGATCAAAGAAGAGGCAGACTCCCTTGGTTAAGTACTGAGCTGAACTCAAGAAAGCCAGTAACAGAGAGGGAGGACTGGTGATCAAATGGATTAAGACTTGGCTGGTTTAACCCCCAGAAACAGCTGACCAGTCAAAGGTTAACTCTTGAATCTCAGGCATCAGCCTGGGAATCCAGCATGGGACTGATCAATACCCCCTGAATTTGGGTGTCAGTGAGGAGGCCTAGGGAATCTATTGAGCCTTGGGCAGCAGATCAGTACCCATCCCAAGTATACACACGGACTTTAGACTCCCATAGAACAATGTGAGGTGCACTCTCACCGTGAACTCTTGGGGAAGGGTCTAGGCTCTGCCCTATATGAAATGACAGACTATGGACATCCCCATGGAGGGCCTCACCCTCCCTGGGGAATGAGGGGATAATGGGGGGGTTGGGGGGAGTGCACGGGAGGAGGGGAGAGAATGGGAGAGGGACCGGGAACTGACTTGTGTAGCAACCTCGTTTCTTATCTAAATTTAAACTGGAAAATAAAAATAAAATAAAAAAATGATAGCTTCTTCTGAATATAGTGATAGGGAAACTAGTATTGTGTTTCTAAGTTTCTCTTGAAGACTCTGGATAGTAGCTACAAATGGTTTGCCTACCCACAAAGTAGCTTCCAGAATTCTTTCTATGGATTTCTACTCTGTGTCTCTTGAGGAGAGCCTACGTCTGTGTCATGAGTAGATGCTTTTCCATAAAATATCAGGTACGATGTCAGATTATTTTGTGAATATTCTGTACCTAGACTCCAGTTTATTCATTGTGAGGTAGTCAGCTTGGTGTACATTTCTTTCCTGGAGAGAAGGTAGATTTCATTTTGTGAATTAAATGAGATATAGAGGCAGCAGACACAGCACAGTATGATAAAGAAGAGTACTTTGGAGAATCCCGTACAGGAAAAAGATACATGTAATAAGGAAAGCAGAGAGAGGCACAGTGTAAACCTCAATTTAGCAAACATCAGGAAGGTGGATAGAGGAAGGATTGCTGGATCCTGATTCAGGACCCAAGGCCTCATCTTGCACTTTTGCTACTTGCTGTAGTAACTGTGTGTTCTTTGAAGGTAGTTCTATAACTAAAATGTGTTTTTTAACATCAGTTTATGCAAGATTTGGTTGAGTCAAATAAAATGCATCTAGCTGAGTTTTGAACAAGTATCACTAAGAACTGATTCTACAGAGTAAATACCTAAATTTATTCCATTGAGAAGAAGGATGAAGTTAGGACATAGAAATTATGCTAATGGTAGCAGAACTCTCCTTCTAGCATGAGAAAGTTCAATTTACATTTTAAAAGGATATTGGGGTTATTTAGAAGTGCAATAATTCACAAATAATTCCAAATGAAAAAGTGAAATTGAAAATCAGTCTTACAACTTATACAAATATTCACTGAAAATAAATTAGTAGTTTTAATACAGAAACTTTTAAAATACAGTAAAACACATATTTTATATTCTTGGATTGATAATTATTTAAAAATAGAGAAAAGAAAACATAGCAGAATTTTACAATTAGAACTAAACTAAAGTTACAGGAAAAACTATAACAAAACCTCTGTACAGCAAAATCAATAGAGAGAAAACAGCAACCTATGGGAACTTGAAAATACATTTCTCTAAAGAAGACAGGATATGTGAGCAGGCATCTGATATATGCTTAATATTAATATCACTAAAGTATTATAAAACAAAACTATAATTGTTAGGACTATTAGAAAGACTAAAGCATATGGTACTAAGTGTGTGTGTGATATTGAAACTTGTATACACTGCTAATTAAACTGACAAATGGGGTATCTGTCATAGAAAATACAATGAATGTTCTAAAATTGGAAAAAGACCTCCATAGTATCCAGCAATCCCATTTCTGTGTCTTTATTTAAAGAGATGAACTCTGGGTCTGAGATTTTTACTGCTCTTGCAAGATCATAATGTCATTTTGAATAAAACGATTATTTAGAGACTACTTGAATAGTCACTGCTAACAACATAAATGGATGAATGGATAAGGAAAATGTGTTATACACCCAAATGATGGTGTATTATCCAACCACAATGAGAATGAAACTGTGTACTCTGCAGGAAAATGGGTGGAAGTGTAGGGTATATTAAGTAAAATAAGACACACTCAAAAAGACATATACAGAAAATACATTGTTTTCCCTTATACACTGAGTCTCTATTTAAATTGAAGTAGCATTAGGACTACTCATGGAGGGCAGGAGCAAGTGAGTATAAGGACAGAAGCAAGAATGACTGGTGAAGGAAAGGAGATATTTTGAAAGTGTAATGCACACATATAAAAAATGTCAAATTGAAACCCATTATTGTACAAAATAATAGACACTAGTTAAAAATAAAGACATGGTATCCTGAAACACTGGATATTTCTCTGCCCATAAAGAAGAAAATTCTTTCCCCAAAATGAATGAGCATCATGCTAAAATATTATGTATTTATGCAGTTATTAGAAAAAT
This sequence comes from Mesocricetus auratus, assembly GCF_017639785.1. Lineage (NCBI taxonomy): Eukaryota > Metazoa > Chordata > Mammalia > Rodentia > Cricetidae > Mesocricetus > Mesocricetus auratus. The sequence continues at coordinate 1,621,724 of NW_024429190.1, forward strand.
TAAAAAGTACTAATGCCTTTAACTGAAAGTAGATATAGAATTTTAATGCAATAATGACTCTGAAGTTTTTATTATATGCACTTGAACATCTGTTGATATCATTAAATTTGGTATACTGATTATCATTATGTAAGAATTTTCTTTTCTTTTTGAAACTTGGTATTGTTTGGTAGGTCTCACTGTTCTGGAACTCACTCTATTGACAAAACAAAGATGTCCAGTTACTTGTGCCAATTCACCTGCCTATGCTGTCCATTTTCTGAGATTGAAATTTGGTACCACAACACTCGAAATATTTTAAGTGTTATGTGTGATTTTATAATTAAGCATGTCTATTTTTCGTCTCTGTTTATGTTTAGCTCTTTTTCTGTTGTTCAATGTAGTGATTTTAAAGAGGACAGATGGAATAGATAAATGCCTTCTGGATATTACTTTGGGTTTGGGTATAGAGAAATCTTTCTATATCACCAAGTCTAAGAAACACACCATACTGTTCAAAGAGAACTCAGTACTAAGCACAGAGAAGACACTGGAATTCTTTCATTTATCTCCTTACACAACAATTCCCATCAGCAAACATTTGCCTGCGATCTTGTTGAGGATTAAACTGATGTCCCCAAGAATGATAGGCAAGATTCAAATTCACTTTCATTTTATATCTTTGAAAAAATTTTCAACCACCATTATGTCTTTGATTAATTTAGGAATAACTATGTATACATTTTAAAAATTAACTGTATCTAGTGTGTGTGTGTGTGTGTCTGTGTGTGTCTGTGTGTGTGTCTGTGTTGGGATGGGTGAGTACATGTCACTGCTTGCATATGGAAATCACAGGTCAATAACCAGTCACTAGCTCTCTCCTTCTAATGTAGGATAGTAGGATGTGGACATCAAGCACACTCATATACTTATGCTTGTAAGAGACTTATGAAGGACACATTATGTTTTGAATGATTGATGGGTTCTCTGATTGCTGTTGCATTTTATATGTCTAGCTTAATATTTGCTGCACATATATACAAACTCTGGATTTATTGCTGAATCTGCAAAACAAGATAAAGAAATAAAGTCTCATAAGCCTGCAACCTCAAAACATGCATTCTTACCACTGGACAGGATTTTACAAGCAAGTGAAACAGACTCTGGATCGAGGATTTTGAAAGTATAATGTGTATTCACCAAAGTTAGATTTTATTATTGTTGTTAAAATGATTTATGATCATGGAAAATGCATAATCCATTAGTAAACTCTGTTTTACAATTCTAAGTCATTTTTGTATTCTTTTTGACACTATACAATATTTGACATACCCTTTCCGATTTATTTACTCTCATGTCTGTGGTTCTTAAAGCCATGTGCAAGTTATGAAAGTTATTCTAGAAATATTATTATTCTCAATATTTTAATGATTTATATAAAATGTTTTGAGGTTGCAGGCTTAAAAAATAAAAATTATAAAATCCTCATCATTAAAATATTGTGAATATTTGGGAAAAAACAGTTTTACTTTGAAGTACATATTTAAAAGATATAAAAGTTATTCCAGGTCTGCAAATAGAACTAGTAAGGTATTGCCTATGTAAGGTATTGACTATGTAGTGAGAAAATTTTTCTTTATCCAATTTAATTTTGGCATTAAAGATAATAAGGAGAAAATACTTCTTGCATATAGATATAATTATGAAGATGATTTGGTACTAATTCTGTGATGTTCACAAACCCTAACTAGCCTCGTATTCACAAATATTGCATATTAAGTGTGAGGTATAGGGTCAGTATTGAAAAAACTAGTTCAAAATTAATATTTTTCTCTGCTTAAATAAAATGTGATGAGTATTAAGTTCACTGGAACACAGTAGTTTTCCTGCTCCTGTAAAATCTCATATTTTGTACATAATAAATCATTTAACTGTTATTAATGAGAAAATACAGGGCCAAGGAAAATAAAATTCCCTAATATTAGTGGTGTGTATTCCTTATAGCTTAACTATCATCAGCTGAAGATTATATCCAGAAATCATACTAACTTCACTGGTAATTCCATCTTCACTTGTAGTAACTTCTTTTTATCTGCCAGAGATTTCAGAATAGTGATGATTAGCAACTTTTTATGTCATCAGTAGTGAATAAAATGATAAGAAATATAAAGCTTGTTGACTGAGTGATTGACACTGAGAGTGCCTAGCCTCTCTTTATATTTTGGACCAATTTATTTATTATGTCTAAAATATAAATGTGTAAATATAAACAAAGTGATCAATATTGTGAGAAACCCTGCAGGCTCTAGATAAATAGGTTAACCTTAGCACCTTTGTAAACAAACATTGGAATTCCCATGTGTTGGGTAATTGTCATTTTAAGGTTGACTACATTTGGAATCACAAGGGCACACAGATTTGGGTATACATATAAAGGTGTTTATAGAAAGATGTGCCTAAGAAGTGTAGATCAGAGGTGTTCTTCCGGCAGCATCAGGTTCCAGTGCCTGCAGATCGCCTGGAAATGCACAGAGCTTCCAATCCTGGCGGGAGCCAAGCACCCCAGAGTCCAGGTCTTCTCTCCGACCAATGAGACCAGGACACCAGAGGAGGCTGGGTGTCCAGGGAAGCAGCGTTACCTCAGGCAGCATCAGGAAAACAGGCCAGCTTCCCGGCCTGTGTTCCAGTGCCTGCAGATCGCCTGGGAACTGCACAGGGCTCCCAATCCCAGCGGGATCCAAGCACGCCAGACTCCAGGTCTTCTCTCCGACCAACGAGACCAGGAAACCAGAGGAGGCTGAGAGTCCAGGGAAGCAGGTGTTCCTCCAGCAGCATCAGGTAAACAGGCCGGCTTCCTAGCCTGTGTTCCAGTGCCTGCAGATCGCCTGGGAACTGCACAGAGCTCCCAATCCCAACGGGGGCCAAGCATCCCAGACTCCAGATCTTCTCTCCCAACAATGAGACCAGGAAAACAGAGGAGGCTGGGAGACCAGGGGAGTAGCTGTTCCGGATCAGGTACAACAGGACCCAGCATAGGGTCCAGGGGACAAGGTAGGAGGCTAAGCGCCCCAGATTCTTGTTCTTCTCCACCCACGGGACCAGCATTTGGACAAGGAATAGAAGAACCACCAGATTATTGGACTTGCTAGCACCCAGCAAAAGGGAACTCTGGTCCCCAGACCAGTAAGGGGCTCTTTATGCACCCACAAGAAGAAGAGATGGGAAAGAGACAATACAAAAACACACTCAGCAACAGAAAAACAAATATGACACCGCCAGATTCTAGAAACTCCACACCAGCAAGACCCCAACATTCTAATGCGAATGAAGCAGAAGAGAACGACCTTAAAAGCAGTTTCATGAAAATGATAGAGGCCCTAAAAGAGGATATAGGAAAATCCCTCAAAGAAATGGAAGAAAAAACAAACCAAAAAATGCAAGAAATGGAAGAAAAAACAAACCAAAAAATGCAAGAAATGGAAGAAAAAACAAACCAAAAAAATGAAAAAAATGGAAGAAGAAACAAATCAAAAAAGGCAGGAAATGGAAGAAGAAACAAAGCACAAAATGCGAGAAATGGAACAAAAAGCAAACCAAAAAATGCAAGAAATGGAAGAAAGAACAAACCAAAAAATTCATAAAAGGCAACAAATGGACAAAAAGATAAACAGAAAATTGCAAGAAGCAATGCAAACACTGCAAGGGTTGAAAACTGAAATAGAAGAGATGGAAGAGAGAATCACAAGTGTTGAAGATACACTAGGAGAAATGGATTTATCAACCAAAGAAAACCTTAAATCCAACAAATCCTTAACACAAAATATCCAGGAAATATGGGACACCATGAAAAGACCAAAGCTAAGAAAAATAGGTATAGAAGAAGGAGAAGAAATCCACCTCAAAGGGGCAGAAGGCATATTCAACAAAATCATAGAAGAAAACTTTCCCAACCTTAAGAAAGACATGCCAATGAAGGTACAAGAAGCCTACAGAACACCAAATAGAGTGGACCACAAAAAAAATCCCCTCGCCACATAATAATCAAAACCCCAAACATACAGAATAAAGAAAGAATATTAAGACCAGCTAAGGAAAAATGTCAAGTAACATATACAGGCAGACCTATCAGAATTACACCTGATTTTTCCATGGAAACTCTGACAGCCAGAAGGTCCTGGATAGATATTCTACCTACACTAAGAGACCATGGATGCCAGCCCAGACTACTATACCCGGCAAAGCTCTAAACCACTATAGACGGAGAAAACAAAATATTCCATGACAAAACTAGATTCAAGCAATATGTGTCCACTAACCCAGCACTACAGAAAATTTTGGAAGGAAAACTCCAACCCAAGGAATCTAACTACAACCAGAAAAACATAGGCATTAGAGAATCCCACTCTACCAACAGACAAAAGAACAAAGCGGTGAAATTCCACACATAATTCCACCACCAACATCCATTGCAAATCAAAGAAGGATGAGCAATCAATGGTCATTAATATCCCTCAATATTAATGTCCTTAACTCACCCATAAAAAGACACAGACAAGCAGAATGTATTCGAAGACAGAACCCTTCCTTCTGCTGCATACAAGAAACACACCTCACCCTCAAAGACAGACATTACCTGAGAGTTAAAGCTTGGGAAAAATTTTTTCAATCGAATGGACCCAAGAAACAAGGAGGGGTAGCAATCCTAATATCTAACAAACTGGACTTTAAAATAAAATCAATCAAAAGAGATGAAGGAGGTCACTACATACTCATCCCAGGTGAAACCCACCAAGATGAAGTGTCTACCCTGAACATCTATGCCCCAAATACAAAGGCATCCACATTCGTTAAAGAAACATTATTAGAACTTAAATCTCATCTAAAGCCCCACACAGTTGTAGTGGGAGATTTCAACACACCACTCTCACCACTAGACAGGAATACCAGACAGAAACTCAACAAAGAAGCAAATGGTCTAATAGAAATAATGACCCAACTGGGATTAACAGATTCTATAGAACATTTCATCCACATAAAAAAGAATATACCTTCTTCTCACCACCACATGGAACCTTCTCAAAAATCAACCACATACTTGGCAACATATCAAACCTCAGCAGCTACAAGAAAATTGGAATAACTCCATGCATCTTATCAGACCACCATGCTTTAAATTTAGAATTCAACAACAACACAAATTGCAGAAAACCTACAAACTCATGGAAATTGAATAATGCTCAACTGCACCATCCCTGGGTCAAAGAGGAAATAAAAAAAGAAATTAAAGACTTCCTCGAATTCAATGAGAATGAAGACACAACATACCCAAACCTATGGGACACTTTGAAAGCAGTGCTACGTGGGAAGTTCATAGCACTAAGTGCTCACATGAAGAAATAGGAGGATAGTTATACCAGAGAATTAACATCACAACTGAAAGCTCTAGAACACAAAGAAGCAAACTCCCCCAGGAGGAGTAGACACCAGGAAATAATCAAATTGAGGGCTGAAATCAATAAAGTAGAAACCACGAAAACAATACAAAGAATCAATGCAATGAAGCGATGGTTCTTTGAGAAAATCAACAAGATAGACAAACCTTTGTCCAAACTTGCCAAACAGCAGAGAGTGAACACGCAATTTAACAAAATCAGAAATGAAAAGGGGGACAAAACAATAGACTCTGAGGAAATCCAGAGAATCATTAGGTCATACTTTGAATATCTGTACTCCAAAAATTCGAAAATTTAAAGGAAATGGATGACTTCCTGGATAGCTATCACTTGCCAAAACTCAACCAAGAACAGATAAGCAATTTAAAAAGACCTATAACCCCTATGGAAATAGAAGAATCCATCAAAAGACTCACAACCAAAAAAAGTCCAAGTCCAGATGGCCTCAGTGTAGAATTCTACCAGAAATTCAGCTTATACCAATTCTTCTCGAAGTGTTCCACAAAATAGAAGCAGAAGGGTCTTTGCGAAACTCTTTCCATAAGGCTTCAATAACCTTGATCCCCAAGCCACACAAAGATACAACTAAGAAAGATAACTTCAGACCAATATCCCTCATGAACATTGATGCAAAAATACTCAATAAAATACTGGTAATTCGGATCCAAGAACACATCAAAACAATCATTCACCACGATCAAGTAGGTTTCATCCTAGGGATGCAGGGATGGTTCAACATATGAAAATCCATCAACGTAATCCACCATATAAACAAGCTGAAAAACAAAAATCACATGATCATCTCACTAGATGCTGAAAAAGCCTTTGACAAAATAACACCCCTTCATGATAAAGGTCTTGCAGAAATCTGGGATAACAAGGACATACTTAAACATAATAAAAGCTATATACAGTAAACCAACAGCCAACATCAAACTAAATGGACAGAAATTCAACGCAATTCCTCTAAAATCAGGAACAAAATAAGGCTGTCCACTCTTTCCATACCTTTTCTACATGGTACTTGAAGTTCTAGCTATTGCCATACGACAACAAAGGCAGATCAAGGGGATACAAACTGGGAAGGAAGAGGTCAAACTTTCACTGTTTGCAGATGATATGATAGTTTACATCAATGAACCAAAGAACTCTACAAGGGAACACTTACAGCTGATTAACACTTTCAGCAAAGTGGCAGGCTACAAGATTAACTCAAGAAAATCCCTAGCCCTACTATATACAGATGATAAAAGGGCTGAAAGAGAAATCAGAGAAACATCACCCTTTTCAATTTCCACAAGCAACATAAAATACCTTGGGGTAACGCTAACCAAACAAGTGAAAGACCTGTATCATAAGAACTTTGAATCTTAAAAAAAAGAAATTAAAGAAGCCCTCAGAAAATGGAAAGATTTTCCATGCTCTTTGATAGGTAGGATCAATGTAGTAAAAATGGCAATCCTGCCAAAAGCAATCGACAGATTCAATGCAATTCCCATTAAAATCCCAGCACAATTCTTCACAGACCTTGAAAGAACAATAATCAATTTTGTATGGAAAAACAAAAGACCCAGGATAGCCAAAACAGCACTGTTCAACAAGGCAACATCCGGAGGCATCACCATCCCTGACCTCAAGCTCTATTATAGAGCTATAGTTCTGAAAACTGCTTGGTATCGGCAGAAAAATAGACAGATAGACGAATGGAATCGAATTGAAAACCCGGGTATTATCCCACACACATATGAACATCTGATCTTTGACAAAGAAGCTAAAAATATACAATGGAATAAAGAAAGCATCTTCAACAAATGGTGCTGGCATAACTGGAGACTGGCATGTAGAAGAATGCGGATCGATCCATGTTTATCGTCATGCACAAAACTTAAGTCCAAATGGATCAAAAACCTCAATATAAATCCAGCCACACTGAACCTCTTAGAAGAGAAAGTGGGTGGTACCCTTGAACAAATTGGTACATGAGACAGCTTCCTGAGCATAACACCAGTAGCACAGACAGTGAGATCAACAATTAATAAATGGGACCTACTGAAACTGAGAAGTTTCTGTAAGGCAAAGGACACAGTCAGCAAGACAAAAAGGCAGCCCACAGAATGGGAAAAAATATTCCCTAATCCCACATCTGACAGTGGGTTCATCTCCAAAATTTACAGAGAACTCAAGAAGCTAGTCTCCAAAACAACAAAGGACCCAATTAAAAAGTGGGCTGCAGAACTAAATAGAGAGTTTTCAATAGAGGAGTCTAAAATGGCGGAGAGGCACTTGAGAAAGTGCTCAACATCCTTAGCCATCAGGGAAATGCAAATCAAAACAACTCTGAGATACCATCTCACTCCTGTCAGAATGGGTAAAATCAAAAACACCAATGACAATTTATGCTGGAGAGGATGTGGTGAAAGGGGGACACTCCTCCATTGCTGGTGGGAGTGCCAACTGGTTCAGCCACTTTGGAAATTAGTATGGATTTTCCTCAGAAAAATGGGAATAAACCTACCACATGACCCAGCAACTAAACTCTTAGGCATATATCCAAAAGATGCCCATTTATACAACAAAGATGTCTGTTCCACTATGTTCATAGCATCTTTATTTGTAACAGCCAGAACTTGGAAGCAACCTAGATGTCCCTCAACCGAAGAGTGGATAGAGAAAATGTGGTACATCTACACAATGGAGTACTATTCAGCAGAAAAAAGTAATGGAATCATGAGATTCGCAGGCAAATGGATGACACTAGAAGAAACTATCCTGAGTGAGGTAACCCAGTCACGAAAAGAGAAACATGGCATGTACTCTCTCATATATGGATTTTAGACATAGATCTGGGGAGTGCTAGCCTACAATCCTATGGCCAGAGAGTCTGGGAAACAGAAACTTCATTTAGTGGCTGATCGAAGAAAAGGCAGACTCCCTCAGTTAAGTACTGAGCTGAACTCAAGAAAGCCAGTAACAGAGAGGGAGGACTGATGATCAAAAGGACTAAGACTTGGCTGGTTTAACCCCCAGAAACAGCTGACCAGACAAAGGTTAACTCTTGACTCCCAGGCATCAGCCTGGGAATCCAGCATGGGACTGATCAATACCCCCTGAATCTGCGTGTCAGTTAGGAGGCCTAGGTAATCTATTGAGCCTTGGGCAGCAGATCAGTACCCATCCCAAGTATACACACGGACTTTGGACTCCCATAGAGCAATGTGAGGTGCACTCTCTCTCTGAACTCTTGGGGAAGGGTCTAGGCCCTGCCCTATATGAAATGACAGACTATGGACACCCCCATGGAGGGCCTCACCCTCTCTGGGGGAATGAGGGGATAATGGGGGTGGTTGGGGGTAGGGCACGGGAGGAGGGGAGGGAATGGGAGAGGGACCTGGAACTGACTTGTGAAGCAACCTTGTTTCTTATCTAAATTTATACTGGAAAATAAAATAAAAAAATAATAAATAAAAAAGTGTAGATCAACACTAATGTTTATGTCCCCAGGCTTGGGCCCCCATAACAAATAAAATAATTGGGGTTCCAGCATTCACAACTGCTTGCTACCTCAGAGAAGATGAAAGATTTTTGCTTTTTATTATTTTTTAGCATGCTTACAGTTCATTTGTAAATATCCAAATATCTTCTATTTTACTCATCTGAATAAAAATCTTCCCACCTTATTCTGAAACTTTCTTTCATTGACTCACACAAAACCAGTCTGTCCTCCATCTTCTTCCAAAGTCCTTGGATATAATTAAACCAAGTACTAAAACCTTTTTAATGTCTTTTATAAAAAAATAACTGGTGCTTTTATATAACTCACCTTTTCTTTCAATGGTTCCCTTCTTGTGTCTCAAACACACATTAAAATCTTCTACAATAAGTTGTTGATGAATATCCAACTAAATGTCACTGAGAAAATAGCAAGGAAAGAAAGAAGGAAGGTAAAGACAGGAAAGCAGAACATTTCTGTGAGGTGAAGGACAACTTCCCAATAAGCACTTTAAACACTTACTTAAATTTATTGGATATTATCATACATACTTTGACAGTTTATTCCATTAAAATGCTTGATGCTGTTGATGTGGTCTCTTCACTTATATCATAATTAGTAGAAAAAGATTATCTCTGGAAGCATGTGCAGAGACAAAATAGGTTCACTGTCACCATTCATTTAAAAAGTCCTTTCTTTCTTAATTTTGAATCATGTATTATAATAATGACTTTCTTAATATGCTTGTAAATGTTCTTTTCTGCATATAAGTTAAATATCACTATTTTACAAGATATAATTCTAACATGGACAAATTTTGCTTAGAATGGCTTCAATTATAAAACTGTAACAATTTCAGTTAGAGCTCTTTTTAACTTCAAAAAGCATAGCACCATTTTAAATTTTAGAAATTTGATTATATTATCATTTTAAAAACATTCAAGACATAACTTTAATAAAATTATCTTGTTAAATATTATAATTTCTTTTATTTTATAGGTTCATGTATTAAGTGTACAGAAATACACAATCTACAAATGTGTAACATCATTTGCCACTGTTTAATAGATGTTAGATATGGAAATTCTTCAGTCATTCTTACCTATATTGTTGCTTTGAATTAGATAAAATTTCTCACAGAATGAAGTTAAATTATGCATATATATGCAAAAATTTCCAACTAATTTTAGGGAAATCTAAGTAGCAGTGTCAGAAATTCACCATTTTTTAAAGACTGAAGTATGTTCCTCCATAAATATAGATGATAACATTTATTGTCCATTCATCCACTGATGGGCTTTGGATTATTTCCATTACATGACATTTTCAAATTGCACTAGTATGACAAGTATGTATAAATATATGTTAGGACCTTGACTTTAGTATAAGTTACATATAAATTTGTAAATCAATTACATGTGAAACTGCTATGCTACCAAAAAATAACCAAACCAAATGGCACTGAGAAGAGGTGTGGATATTCTATTGATGTCTGTTAAACCCAAATGGGTCATAAATTCTGTATTAATTCCGTTATTTTTTATACGTTTCTGTGTTGTATTTCTGTCCAGTGGTGAAAGTGGGATGTTGAAGTATCCCACTATAATTATCTGGGGATTTCTGTTTGATTTGAGTATTAGTAATATTTCTTTTATGAATGTGGGTGCCTTTGTATTTGGGTCATAAATGTTCAGACTTGAGACTTCATTATGATATTTTTTCCTTGTGATGAATTTGAAATGCCCTTTTTCATCTCTTTTGATTAATTTTAATTTGAAGTCTAAATTGCTAAATATTAGGATAGCTACCCCAGCTTGTTCCTTATGTACGTTTAATTGGAAATTCTTTTCCCAACCTTTTACTCTGAATTATTGTCAGTCTTTGAAGTTGAGGTGTGTTTCTTGTATGCAGCAGAAGGATGGATTCTGTTTTCATATCCATTCTCTTAGCCTGTGTCTTTGCATAGACAAGTTAAGGCCATTGTTATTGAGAGATATTAATCACCATTGATTATTTATTCTTGTTAGTTTTGGATATGGTGATAGTGGTGGTATTGTGTGTTTGTGGATTTCCCACATGGAAAAAAGAAAGCATCTTCAACAAATGGTGCTGGCATAGTTGGAAGCTGGCATGTAGAATACTGAAGATAGACCCACATCAATTGTCATGCACAAAAACTTAAGTTCAAATGGATCAAAAACCTCAACATATATCCAGCCACACTGAAACTTTAGATGAGAAGGTGGCAAGTACCCTTGAACAAATTGGTGCAGGAGACAACTTTCTGAATATAACATCACTAACACAGACACTGAGATCGACAATTAATAAATGGGACCCCCTAAAACTGAGAAGCTTCGGAATGGTAGAAGACACAGTCAACAAGTCAAAGTGGCAGCCAACAGAATGGTAAAATATCCTCACCAACCCCACATCTGACAGATGGCTAATTTCCAAAATATACAAAGAAGTCAAAAAGCTAGTCAGCAAAACACCAAATCATCCAATTACAGAACTAAGCAGAGAATTCATAACAGAGGACTCTAAATTAGCTATCTAGGAAATGCAAATAAAAACAACTCTGAGATATTATCTTAACCTGTCAGAATGTCTAAAGTAAAAAACACCTAAGACAGCTTAGGCTGGAGAGGATGTGGAGAAAGAGAACACTCCTCCATCGCTGTTGGGAGTGCAACCTCATGCAATCACTTTGGAAATCAGTATGAAGTTTCCAGAACCTGCAAGCCACATAGATGCCCCTCAATGGAATAATGGATATTTACATAATGGAGTACTACTCAGAGGGGAAAATAAATCAAAAAACGAAAGCAATGACATCTTGAAATTTGCAGGCAAATGGATGGAATTAGAGGAAAACATCCTGAGTGAGATAAAGGAGACCACAGAAAGAAAAAGATGGTATGTATTCACTACTAAGTGGATATTAGACATGGAGTTAAGAAGTATTTCATTGAGAATTTGTGCATTTTTGTGCATACGGAAAACTGTTCTGATGTTCTCTTTCTTTATTGGGTCTGTTTGTGCTTTAGGTATCAGGGTAACTGTGACCTCATATAATAAAACCGTGCAATGTTCCTTCTGATTCTGCTGTGTAAAGAAATTTGAGAAAAACTGGTGCTATTTTTTGAAAATCTAGTAGAATTTTTTACTTAAACATTCTGGTTATAGGGTTTAATTGCTTGTGAGATTTTAATTACTTTATTATTTGTCTGTTTAAGTTGCTTATATGATTTGTTTTGTTTTTAAGTATATAGGTAAAAGTCCCTGTTAACATATATACATTAAAAGAACATTGTCATTGCATCTCATGCTTAGGAAATTGCCAAAGAATGATTACAATTTCATAAAAATACAGATTGTTTAGACATGCATCAGTATTTCATTGCTTCTCATTGGGTCACATGAAGGATGATGGATGGATATTGAGAAATATGATGAACTGGCAAGGGAAGTAGTTGTGATTTAAAATACACTTTTAAAGAAAAAATGAGTATATTTCATGTATCAAATGTGAAAAAGAGAATGCTAATAAGCCCAAGTGATAATGTTTTGTCTAAAAAAAGAATTAATCAAATGCAATGGATAAAGATATTTGCATTACTGATCAAGGAGTATCAATAAAGAGACTATGCCTGAGGGAAAAGACACTGGGGGATGATTCAACAATGAGGGCAGAGGAATCTAGACCACAGGGATCCATAGGTCCTGGGGCTGAGAGCAAACAGATTATAGCATCAAACTGGAAATACTTTAAGATTTTATATCAGTGAAATAATAATGGTGTCAGTAGAATGAGAATCTCATAAAGAGAAAAAGTCATACTGCTTACAGGTCATACTAGACTCATGGAAATTAAATGTAGAAGGAGACTTTGAACAGAGAGGTGGATCATCTGAATTCAATGGAACACTAAAAATTCCCATTTGAATTGAGGGGTAAGAAAAGTGAGATTAGAGGAACAGAGAAGAAAACTGCAATGTGACAGAAATGGAAAACAAGTGGTAGGAGTTAAAAGCCAGTTGGATCTATCTATCTATCCATCTATCATTTGTCATTTACCTGTCATCTGTCATTGATCTCTCATATATGTGTGTGTGTGTGTGTGTGTGTGTGTGTGTGTCCTGTTTTACATATTTACAGAAAAAAAGAATTCAAGGTATGAGCTTTAGAAAGGATGATGACCATAATGTATTTACTATACGTAATACCTCTGAACACTCTAGGGGTAGGTTTTCTTTTCTTTTCCTTTTTTTCTTTTGTTTTTGAATCTACTGCAAGAGAAAATTCTTTCTCTTGGTACTGCCAGTTCTATATATCATTTGTGTTTTGTTTTGTGACTTTTCTGAGCAAACTGTCACTAAAGTAAAAGTTTCTACTTTTCCTTAGGTGGTGTTCAAATGATTCAAGTATAAATAACTCATCAAGTATAAATAACTCATCATCTAGGATGTGTGCCAGGTTAAAAGTCAAGTTTGTTTTTATTTATAATCTGTGTATGGGGATATTATAAATCTGAGACATATAAATCAAATATCACACCTAGCTTGATACCTCTAGAAATTAAATTTCTGATGCAGTGCTAAAACCTTGGTGGCAGAATGTTATCTGCTTGTAGATTTCCTCAGATCTGATGATATCATTACATAGCTGAGGCTGACGGCAGTAGGGAGTGATTTCACATTCAAAGTAAAAGCTTCTCTGTGATTTGGTGGCTCATGTTATTCACAAACCTTATGAGACAGCATTAGGGGATAAGGAAATACAATCAGCCCTAACAAATCCTTCACACTGCTTATGGTGGTTTGAAAGGTTACATAATTTGTCCACAGTAATTCACAGTAAGATAACCCTGTCTATAAGTCTCATGAAGAGAGTGTGTGTCTGAAGATGTCTAAGGCATTTTTTCTCCCAAGACCCCAAAGACAATAAATAAAGTGAGGTGTCTAACTCAGTGGGAGATCATTACTCTACCATGGATAAGGTCCTGATTTTTATTGCCAGTATGGCCAACAAAATGAGATAATAGATCAATGTAATTTTTCTCATCATAGTCATACTAAAACTGTTTGTGAACTATTCTCCTACTTTAAGACCATGATTTTGTATAGACGGAAGTAGATGATGTAGATGAGAATAATTACCATCTGTTCTCAGAGAACTTTCTGAAGAGAGATGAAGATTATTGAGAGATAATTTCAGAACACTCTGGTTGTTCCTTATGTACCTTGTCATCCAATTGCCTTGTCTTTGTATGGAAAAGAAATAGCAGATTAAACCTACTGAGTACAGACAAGTCATGACTAGTCTGATCAAACTTAAATGCCATTGTCAGGTCACATATATGTTAGAACATGGCATTGATTTCCTCCATCCATGAACAGGAAAGCATATAAGCTTGGCATACATTAGTATGTATTAAAATATTTGGTTTATTAAAGCGAGGAATACTCTGCTTATTTGTATTTTATTGAGCTGATTATTGAGGTTTGGTATTTTCCAGATGATGATTTCCACTGCTCACTTCCTTGGAATGGATGGGGAAAAGTTCACAAGTCCTGAAACACATACAAGGAGGTAGGCAACTAAGGAAATCTAGGAGAAAAGTGGTCAGGTAAGAAGATCCTGATTCTCAGAGCATACTTTGAAAATCTGTACTATACAAAATTTAAAAATTTAAAGGAAATGGACAATTTCCTGGATAGATATCACATGCCAAAACTAAATCAAGAACAGATAAACAATCTAAACAGACCTATAACCCCTAATGAAATAAAGCAGTCATCAAAAGTCTCCCAAATAAAAAAAAGCCCAGGCCCAGATGGCTTCAGTGCAGGATTCTACCAGAAATTCAAAGAAGAGCTAATTCCAATACTCCTCAAAGAATTCCAAATAATAGAAGCAGGAGGCTCACTGCCAAACTCGTTCTACGAGGCTACAATTACCTTGATACCAAGGCCACACAAAGACACAACTAAGAAAGAGAACTATAGACCAATTTCCCTCATGAACATTGATGCAAAAATACTCAATAAAATACTTGCAAACTGGATTCAAGAACACATCAGAAAAATTATCCACCATGATCAAGTAGGCTTCATCCCAGGAATGCAGGGATGGTTCAACATTAGAAAATCTATCAATGTAATCCACAATATTAACAATCTGCAAAAGAAAAACCACATGATCATCTCACTAGATGCTGAAAAAGCCTTTGACAAACTCCAGCACCCCTTCATTATAAAGGTCCTAGAGAGATCAGGGATAACAGAAACGTACCTGAATATAATAAAAGCAATATACAGTAAATCAACAGCTAACATCAAACTAAATGGAGAGAAAATCAAAGCAATTCCTCTAAAATCAGGAACAAGACAAGGCTGTCCACTCTCTCCATATCTCTTCAATATTGTACTTGAAATTCTAGCTACAGCAATAAGACAAAAAAAGGAGATAAAGGGGATACAAATAGGAAAAGAAGAAGTCAAACTTTCACTATTTGCAGATGATATGATAGTTTACATAAGTGACCCAAAAAACTCTGCAAGGTTACTCCTAGAGCTGATAAACACCTTCAGCACTGTGGAAGGACACAAGGTAAACTCAAAAAAATCAGTGGCCCTATTATATACAGATGATGAAGTGACTGAGAAAGAAACCAGAGAAACATCACCCTTTACAATAGCCAAAAACAGCATCAAATATCTGGGGATAATGTTAGCCAAGGAAGTGAAAGACCTGTATATCAAGAACTTTGTGTCTTTAAAGAAAGAAATCAAAGAAGATACCAGAAAATGGAAAGATCTCCCATGCTCTTGGATTCGTAGGATCAACATAATAAAAATGGCAATCTTGCCAAAAGCAGTCTACAGATTCAATGCAATCCCTATCAAAATTCCATCACAATTCTTCAAGGACCTGGAAAGAACATAAATCAACTTTATAAGGAAAAACAAAAGGCCCAGGTTAGCTAAAACATCCCTATACAATAAAGGAACTTCAGGAGGCATCACCATACCTGACCTCAAGCTCTATTATAGAGCTATAGTCCTGAAAACAGCTTGGTATTGGCACAAAAATAGGCAGGTATACGAATGGAACCGACAATTAACAAATGGGACCTTCTGAAACTAAAAAGCTTCTGTAAGGCAAAGGACACAGTTAACAAGACAAAAAGGCAGGCCACAGAATGGGAAAAGATATTCACTAACTCTCCATCTGACAGAGGGCTAATCTCCAAAATTTACAAAGAACTCAAGAAACAAGTCTCCAAAACACCAAAGGATCCAATTAAAATGTGGGGTACAGTGTTAAATAGAGAATTCTCAGTAGAGGAGGCTAAAATGGCCAAGAGACACTTAAGAAAGTGCTCAACATCCTTAGCCATCAGGGAAATGCAAATCAAAACAACTCTGAGATACCATCTTACTCCTGTCAGAATGGCTAAAATCAAAAACACCGAAGACAATTTATGCTGGAGAGGATGTGGAGAGAGAGGAACACTCCTCCACTCCTGGAGGTTGTGCCAACTCATACAGCCTCTTTGGAAATCAGTATGGAGATTCCTCAGGAAAATGGGAATTAATCTACCACTAGACCCAGCAATTCCACTCTTAGGCATATATCCAAGTGAGGCAAGTTCATACAACAAGGGCATCTGCTCCACTATGTTCATAGCAGCATTATTTGTAATAGCCAGAAACTGGAAGCAACCTAGATGCCCCTCAACTGAAGAGTGGATAGAGAAAATGTGGTACATTTACACAATGGAGTATTACTCAGCAGAAAAAAAAATGGAAACTTGAAATTCGCAGGGAAATGGATAGCACTGGAAGAAACCATCCTGAGTGAGGTAACCCAGTCGCAAAAAGACAAACATGGTATGTACTCACTCATATATGGATTTTAGACATGGATCAGGATAGTGCCAGTCTGCACTTCCACTGATAGAGAGTCTGGGAAACAGGAAAGAACCTAAAAGATATGCATATATGCATAGTACCCAAGAGAAGAGGATGGAGACAAGATCCCCTGAATGGATGGGGAACACGGCGACGGGTGGGGGGGAGTGGGACCTGGGAAGAAGAGAGGGGGTGAAGAGGAAGAGAGTTGGTCATGGGGGAACAGGAAGTTGAGGGGGTGGGGGTAGAATAGGGGGAAGAGGTAATCATAGGATCAAATACAGATCAGGCACCAGAGCAACCTCGAGTGATCTAAAGGGATAACACCAATTGGTAAGCTAAGCAATAGTGGAGAGACCTCATCGAATGCCCATTCCTGATAATGAACTTGATGTCTATAACCATCCGGGAGCCTTCATCCTGTGACTGATGGAAGCAGACGCAAAATCACTGAACTGAACCCAAGGAACCCAGTGACAGAGAGAGAGGAGTGATGAGCAAATTGGCAAAGAACGGGCTGGCAAAACCAGCAGAGACAGCTGATCTGAACAGGGGAAAGCTCTTGGACCCCAGACTGACAGTGGGGAGGCCAGCATGGGATTCATCTGGACCCCCCAAATGTGAGTGTCAGCGAGAAGGCCTGGGAAACCTATGAGGCCCTGAGCTGTGGATCAGTGTCTATCCCTGGTTAACAAACAGTCTTCGTGTGCCTATAGCACAAAGAGGGATGCTCTCTCAGCCTAGACTCTTAGGCGAGTGCCTGGACCCCACCCAGAGTAAAATGACAGACTCTAGATATCCCCTATGTGGAAGGATTTGGCAATAGTGTGGGAGGGTGGGGAGGAAGGGGAGTGCGGGAGGAGGGAGGGAGAGGGAACTGGGATTGACATGTAAAACAAGCTATTTAAAGTTAAAATAAAAAATGATAAAAAAATAAAATAAAATAAAATAAGAACCAAAAAAAAAAAAGAAGATCCTGATTCGTTGTCTAGTGCCAACTTGTGGGATCTGAAAACACACATACTCCTTGCAATAAACAGGTTGAGCAAGTTATATTTAGGAATATATAAATATTTACATATGCATGTATGCATGCAAAAGCAGTTACTAAAAAATGGATGAAAATAAAATTGTTTCTAATTTAAGAAAAATATAAAAATAAAAAGAGTATGAACTTGAAGATGAGCAGGGAAGTGTATATGGGAAGATTTGTAGGGAAAAACAGAATTGCCGAAATGAAATTAAATTATAATCTCAGAAATTAAATAAAGGAAAAGTTGTCTGATTGAATTAGGAATCTTAGCACTGTGTAATCTTCAGTTATGTTTTGACCACTTCTTTATTGTGTCTACCTACACTCAGACATATAAAGTATGTTATATGTAAAAGACAACTACATATGAAGACAAGATTACACTTTCTGATGAATAAGCAAAGAGAAATAAATCCCAGTAGGGAGGTAAGGAAAGACTCTTCTATTTAAGTTATTGAAAAATTTTTTATCTATAAAGTCAAAAGTTTATGAAGACAGAAACTACTAACATAATGTTTCAATTTTAGTTATATGCTTGGAGTATTTCTAAAATGATTTATCTTGCATTTTTAGGGAACAAAATACCAGACGTTTCAATGATTAGAACTAGAAAGTCAAAATGCAAGTGCTTAATCTGTAAGTGAAATAAAATTAATTTGACAAAAGATTTAAAAATAGGATTTGTTATTTTCACTATACCTTATGAAAATAATATACTCTAAAAATGAGCAGAGATAAGAGTAGAAATAATTTATATACTTAGTTAAATTACAGATTTTATTAATAGGCAATTAATGCTATCAAAGTGCTATCACTGATATGTAGTGTTTTCATTGACTTAGTCCTTGTGAATTATTTTAGCATCCACAAATCTGTCAAATAAGTCAAGTATTAACTTTTCTTTTTTCTTATTCTCATTTTATTGAATATATATTTTTCCCATGAAATATGTTCTGATTACAGTTTTCTTTCCCTCAGCTTCTCTGAAATCTTCTAAACCTTCCCTCCTGTCTTAATCCAGACCCTTTTTTGACAATCTGTAGAAACCAAACATACATTTAAGGAACAATAATAAAATAAAAAAGGATAAAACACAACCAAACAAATTTGAATAAGAAAAACAAATCAAAAGAAAAACCCAGAGTATTGTATCCAGCAAAACTTTTAATTAACATAGATGAGGAACACAAGATATTCCATGACAAAACCAGATTTAAGTAGTACCTATCCACAAATCCAGTCCTACAGATAGAACCAAAAGGAAAACCCCAACCCAAAGATATTAGATATTCCCAGGAAAGCACAGGCAATAAGTAATCCACACCACTACCAAATAGTAACAGGTATCCCCTATCACTGGTCATTGATATCCCTTAATATCAATGGACTCAAATCACATATAAAAAGACACAGGCTAACAGAATAGATATGAAAAGAGGATCCATCCTTATGCTGCTTACAAGAAATCCATCTCAACTCCAAATAAGGACATTTCTTCAGAGTAAAGGTATGGGAAAATATATTCCTATTAATGGACCTAAAAAACAAGATGTTGTTGCGATCCTAATATCTAACAGAATAGACTTCAAAGTAAAGGGAGTCAAAGGAGATGATGGAAATTTCATATACATTATAGGGGGAAAACCAGCAAGAAGAAGTTTCAATCCTGAATATGTATACCCCAAATACAAGGTCACCAACATTTTTAAATGAACATTAAATAAGCTTAAATCACACATGAAACCCCACACATTAACAGTGGGAGACTTTAACACCAGTAGAAAGGACTAACAGACAGAAAATTAACAAAGAATTAGGTTTCTAACAGATGTTATGATTCAAATGGGTTTAAAATTATATTCAATCCAAACACAAAAGAATATACCTTATTCTCAGTATGCCATTTAACGTTCTCTAAAATTGACCACATACTGAGTTACAAAGCAAATCTCAAAAGATACAGAAAACTTTAAATAACTACCTGTGTCTTATCAATCACCTTGGCTTAAAACTAGATTTCAAAGAAAACAGGAATTCTAGAAATCCTAAAAACTCATGGAAACTGAAAAATGTCCAACTTAATCACCCCTGGGTCAAACAAGAAATAATAAAGAAATTAAGGACTACCAAGAATTCAATGTAAATGAATATATAACATACACAAACTTACAGAAAACCATGAAAGCAGTGCCAAGAGGAAAGTATATAGCACTAAAGATCTGTATAAATAGAAGTTAGAGAAATCTCACACAGGCAAATTAACAAAAATCCTGAAAGCTCTTGAAGAAAAACAAGCAAACAAACCCAGCATGAACAGATGACAGAAAATAAACAAATTGATGGATAAAATAAATAAAATAGAAACAAAGAGCATAATGGAAAAATAATAAAAACAAAGGAGTGCTTCTTTGATAAAACCACAAGATAGACAAACCCTTACCCAAAATAACCAAAAGGCAGAGAAAATACAGAAATTAACAAAATCAGAATAGAAAAGGGGGAAATAACAACAGACCCTGAGGAAATCCAGAGAATAATACTTTGAAAACCTGTACTCTACAATATTAGAAAATCTAAAAGAAATGAGAATTTTTTCTGGATAGATACTGCATACCAAAATTAAATCAAGACCAGATAAACAAATTAAAATGACATATAACCCCGAAGGAAATATAAGCACTCAACAAAAATATCCCAATCAAAAGAAGGTCAGGGCCATAGGTGTTAACTACAGAATTCTACCATAAATTCAAAGAAGAACTAATTTGTCATTCCCCTCAAGCTGTACCACAATAGCAACAGAAGGAACACTGCCAAACTCCTTTCATGAGGCTAGAGTAACCATGATACTCAAGCTGCACAAACATGCAACAACAGCAAAAACAAAAAAGATAACTATAGATCTTCTCTGTCATGAACATTGATACAAAAATAGGCAATAATATACTGACAAACAAAATACAAGGACACATAAAAAATCATCCCCAATGACCAAATAGGTTTCATCCCAGAGATTCAGGGTTGGTTCAACATACAGAAATCTTTCAATGTAATCCACTATATAAAAATACTGAAAAAAAACATGATCATCTCATTAGTTGCCGAAAAATTTCTCAACAAAATTCAATACCCCATAATATTAAAGGTCCTAGAAAGATCGGCGATATCAGGAACACACACACACACACACACACACACACACACACACACACACACACATATATATATATATATATATATATATATAGCAAAATATAGTAAGCAAACAGTCAACACCAAACTAAATGGAGAGAAACTCAATTACATTTCACTCAAATCAGGAACAAGTTAAGGCTGACCATCTCTTCTTATCTATTCAATATAGTTCTAAAAGTTCTGGCTAGAGCAGTAAAACAACAAAAGTAGATCAAGGGGATACATATTGGAAAGGAAGAAGTCAAACTATCACTAGTCATAGATGATATGATAGTCTATGTAAGTGACCCCAAAAAATTTACCTCCAACTCCTACAGCTGATAAACACCTTCAGTGATATGGGGGATGCAAGAATAACTCAAATGAATTAGTAGCCATCCTATACACAAATTACAAAGGGGCTTTAAAAGAAATTGCAGAAACATCACCCTCTACAATAGTCACAAATATAAAATATCTTGAGGTAGCAATAACCAAACAAGTGAAAGACCTGTACAACAAGAACTTGAAGTCCCTAAAGAAATAAATTGAGGAGGATATCAAAAAATGGAAAGATCTCCCATGCTCTTGGATAGTTGGCATCCACATAATAAAAATGACAATCCTACCAAAAGCAATCTACAGATTCAATGCAATCCCCATCAGAATCCAAGCACAATTCTAGTACTGTGAAGACAGTCCTATAAAGAACAATATTCAAGTCTCATGGAAAAGCAAAAAAACCCTGAATAGCTAAAACAACCTTGTACAATAAAAGAACTTCCAGAGGCATCACCATCTCAGATTTCAAATTCTACTATAGAGCTATACTAAGGAAAACAGCTTGGTATTGGCATTAAAATGGATAGGGGGATCAATGGAATCAAACCAAAGTTTCTGATATCAATCCACACATCTATGAACACCTGATTTGGCAAAGAAGCAAAAATGGTACAATGGAAAAAATAAAACCTCTTCAACAAATGGTGCTGGCATAGCTGGATGTTAGCATGCAGAAAATTACAAATTGATTGATATCTATTACCATTCACAAATTTTAAATCCAATTAGATCAAAGACCTAAACATAAATCTATCTATATTGATGCTGATAAAATAGAAAGTAGGAAGTAGCCTGGAACACAGTGGCACAGAAGATGGATTCCTAAGTATAATACTAGCAGCAAAAACACTGAGAAAAAAATCAGTAAATGGGACCTCCTGAAACTGAAAAGCTTCTATAAGAATGTGGATACTCTAAATAAGGCATAACATCAGCCTACAGAATGGGAAAAGATCTTCACCAACCAAATATCTGACAGAGGGCTGATCTCCATAATTTATAAAGAACTAAAGATATTAGACATCAAAATATGCAATAACCTAATCAAAAGTTGGGCACAGAGATAAACAGAGAATTCTCACCAGAAGAATCCCAAATGACCAAAAGACATTTAAGTAAGTGCTCAACATCCTTAATCATCAAGAAAATGCAAATGAAAACAATTCCGAGATACCATCTTACACCTGTCAGAATGACTAAGATCAAAAATTTTGTGTATATCATATGTTGAAGAGGATGTGGTGTCGGGGGAATTCTACTTCATTTTGGGTGGGAGTGCAAACTTGTACAGGCATTTTGGAAATCTGTATGGTGGTTTCAAAGAAAATTGTGACTCAATCTACCTCAAGTACAAGCAATACCACTCTTGGGCATTTAGCCAAAGTATGCTCAATACACTACAAGTACATTTGTTCAGAAATGTTTGCAGCAGCATTATTTATAATAGCCAAAACCTGGAAGCAACCTAGATAGCCCTCAGCTGAAGAATATATAAGGGAATTTTGGTACCTTTACACAATGGATTACTACTCAACAGTAAAAAATGATGACCTCATGAAATTTCCAAGCAAATGGATGGAACAGAAAAAAACACTCTGAGTAAGGTAAAAGACTCAGAAAGACAAACAGTATATGGTCACTCATAAGTGGATATTACACATAAAGCAAAGGATAGCAAGACTAAAGTCTACAGTGCCAGAGAAGCCAAGTAACATGGAAGATCTTAAGAAGGATACATGGATAATCCTGGAAAGAGAAATTAGATGATATCTATAGGGGAATCTGGGGGCAGGGGCATGGTAAGGTTAATGGAGTGGAGGTAAGGATAGGAGGGAATGAGATGTTATAGGCAGGGAGGGGTGCAGTGGTAAAGCAAAGAAAAACATATCTTATGGAGACCAACCATGACACTAGGGAGAAATTGGGTGCTAGGGTAACACCAAAGAATTCACAGGGAGGATCCCAACTAAGACACAGTAAAGAGGATGCCAGAACTGGTCTACCCATGTAATCAGATTGATGAATACTCTCATTGTAGAGCTCTCATTCAGGAACTGTTGGAACGAGACACAGAGATCCATAAGCAGGAAAAGGCTGAGCTATGGGAATCCAGGCAAAGATAGGGAGGAGGGAACATATGGGCAAGGAAGGTCAAGATCACAATGGAGAAATCTATAGGGAAAGCTGACCTGAGCTCAAGGAAAGTCATGGTATCTAGAGCTATAGCTGTGGAGTCTCCAGCAGACAGAACTAGGTCCTCCATATATTGGAGACAATGGTGAAGTTTGGACTATCAGAGGACTGTGATACAAGCCTGGTACATGAGGTAGCTTGTTGAAGGTCATTCTGTAGGATGAGATGCCATGCTCAGAGGTAGTAGGACCACAATAACATCCAGCTACTTGAGCCAGGTTGTAGGAAACTACTCCCTATGGTAGGATGCCATGCACAGTCTTAATGCATAGGAGAGGAGCCAGGCTTTGCCTCAACCGATTTTACCAGTCTTTGCTGATTCCTCATGGGAGCCCTTACATGTGAGGAGGAGTGGACTGGGGTCATCTAGGGAGTAGGTGAGGATGGTGGGAGGAGGCAAAGGGGGTGAGAGGAGAAAAGGGAGATGGGAGATGGTGTCCTCTGTGGTTGCTGTGTAAAATTAGTTCAAAAAATTAAAAAATGGAGGATCACAGAAAGAACAAACAGCACAACAGAAAAAAATAACAAGAAATATAGACGAAGAGACACAAACATTCACACACACGAGAATCCCAAAAAAAAAGAACAGTAATCCATATTATATACACAAAGAAACTGTAAGGCAAAATAAACAAAGTATAAGAGGGATTTGTTGGAACATTTAATGGACAAATCCTTTTTAGAGCTATGTGGGTCAATGTCTCTAACTCTCTGCACATGGTCTGGCTATAGATTTCTACATTTTTTTCCCATTTACTGCAGGGGGAAGGTTCTCTGATTGCTGTGAGAGGCACTGATAAATGTGTATATGGCAAAATGTTATAAGAAGACATTTCAACACTACATTACTTTAGCAGAATAGTAGCATTTGATTTTCCCCTCGGTGACAAGACAGTGTAGTTTCAGGTTCTTGGCACATGTGCACTGTCAAAAATCAGTGGGATTTTATAAATTAGGCCTTAAATTCAATCAGATGTTGGTTGGTTTCTCTCTCAAGCTTTGTGCAACTACTCCCCCAACATGTCTTTCACAGAGGCCACCATTGCAGTTTAAAGCTTTTGTGGTTGGATTTACCTTTCTCTTCCAAAACAGTGCAAAGTACCTTCAAGAGTTGTAAGCAACTTTCAGGAAGTTTATAGGCCCTAGTTAAGCATCAACTTAACTTTTCCATATTTAGAGAGATTAGTAGATGCTGAAAAATCCCTGCATCTCTTGGATAAAATCTACTTGATCAGGATCATAATTGATGATCTTTTGGCATGTTTTTACTTATTCTGCAAGTATTTTATTGAGAATATTTTCACCTGTGTTCATAAGGGAAACTTGTCTATGATTCTCTTTACTGATTCTTTATGTTGATTATGTACCAGGAAAACTGGGGCCCTGTAAAGAGTATGGTGTTTTGGGGTTGCATTGTATGAAATATTTCTGAGATCATGGCAGGTGTGGCTACTGCTGTTGGTTTTTGGTTGAAACTGTTTTTACATGTTTGGAATTGATATGAAGGAAAGGGAATGGGTTACAAGATATGGTTACAAGAGGACCACAGGTTTGAGTAAAACTTGGCATGCCACCAGGATGGGAAGGGGGCAGAAAGTAAGGAAAGGCCACAAGAGGTGGTCTGCTACAAATATGGGGGATAGGACTGGAGGCAAGAATTGGAGAACAGGAGGGAGAGTGATGATCACCTACCTGATTCCTTGACTAGCATGGCTTCTGATTTTCTGGGGAGCACCGATGAAACTTTGAGGCTGAGACAAATGAGTGATTTGGGATAAAAACTTGTAGGAAAAGATATTTGTAGTCCCTTTAAATGAAGTTAAAGATAAAGAAGTGTCCACAAGTTGTACTTTTCTACAGAGATAGGAATAAGACTATGATGTTGGAATTATGGGACTGGGTGGAGGACAAAGGTGGCCTACCTGATTCCTTGCAGGTAGACAGGCTTGCAGAGAGTAACTTCTGGAATTGGCAGCTGAGACAATGGTATAACGTAGAAGAGGGAAACTAGAATGAGATATTCATGATCTGTTGGAATGGGGTCAGAGAAAAGATGAGGCCATCTGGTGGTCTACTATAGAGATAAGCACAGTGTTGACTAGTTAGAACTGGAGGGCAGTTGGGAGGGTGAAGTTATAATACCTGTTTCTTATTGAATTAAGCTTTGTGACTGGCTCCTAGATTTAATAAGTTCTCTTAAAGCAAGCCAGACTCAACTAGAGGGAATGTAATTCATTTTTATTAATAAATGTTATCTTAGATAGTTGTCTTTTGCTATGAAGTGAAACCATGACCACAGCAACTCATAAATGAAAACATTCAATTTAAGGGGCTTTCCTTCAGTTTCAGAGGCTTTGTCCATTATCACAATGGTTGGGGGGCATGGCTGCATTCAAGCAGACATGGTGCTGTATCTGAGACTCCTATGTCTTGATTCAAGGGCAACAGGAAGTCAACTGACTGTCACAATGACACAAGCTTGAGCCAAATAGATCTTAAAGCCCATCCCCCCCAGTGACACATTTCTTTCAACAAGGACATGACTCCTATTAGCGCCACTCCTTTTGGAGGCCATTTTCTCTCAAACCAAATCCCTTGCCTTAACCAAACTCTTAGTATTCGATGATTCTGAATTTTTACTAGTTCAAGATAGATTAGAGCATATTTCCAACAAATAATATTGAACACTCACTAAATGCTTTCTTCAAGTTTCATTTGAAAACCAAGATTTCCTTATCTTTGCTTGTTGCATTCAGGAAAATGTTGAAACATATGCATTAAGTTTTTTGGAGACATCATAAGGATAATGCATTTGAATCCTTATGAGCCTTAGAAATCTCTTACACCATTACACAGAAATGGATTTTAGCTGATTACATCTTTTCAGGGTAGTGTGTTTCCCTGGAACTTTGCTTAATTTACACTACAGATAATAAAACATAGGCTGCACATACATTTCT
This sequence comes from Mesocricetus auratus, assembly GCF_017639785.1. NCBI lineage: Eukaryota > Metazoa > Chordata > Mammalia > Rodentia > Cricetidae > Mesocricetus > Mesocricetus auratus. Next base: position 1,648,267 of record NW_024429190.1, read on the forward strand.
TAAATTTGCATATGTCTGCAAATAATCATTTGTACTAATGTCTGTCTATTGAAAGTAACATGTCATCTCATTATATAAGCTTATTTTTATTTAAAACTGATGTTGTTCATTTCTTCATAGATTCATATCTATCAATCTATATATTATCTTTCTATTTATCTATCTGTCCTCTATCTACCTAATAGTTTTATAGACTGTATGTTCCAAACTCTTTCTAAAAGAACCTTTGTTTTCTGTAAGAATGATTGTAAAAGAACAGAATTATTTTATACAAATAAAACAAGCTAAATACTGTAAGCAAAATATAAAATGATATGACAGTATAAAGCAAGTGGATGATTATAAGATTAACAGTCTGATAGAATGCTTTTCTGCTTTCAAGAATATCCAGAGGGAGGATGGCCACAAGTGGCCAAAGCACATATGAGTTTTCTATCCTTTTGCCAATAATTTTGTGTTCTCTTCGAGGCAATACTTAATCTTAGTATCAGACCTCATTAACTTGTAGATTTGTGCTGCCTGTTTGTCTTTGTGCCAGAGCATGTAACTGGCACAACCATACATTCTTGGATATAGAATTTATAACAAAGAAATTCAGTTGATAGAGCACAGAGATCTTTTTGCCATGTATGATACAAAGAGCCCTGAGATGTCCTGAAAAGCAGATCATGATTAGAGCATATAGACTGGAATCTCATTATCTTTGTATCTACCAAATAAACAATGACATCATTTTTAGGTGGAGTGATTCAAGAAAATTCTTTTTCTCCTATTTTTTGATAAATATATGTTAATTATATTTTAAATGATCACCAAAATCAACAGAAATTTATTACTTTTCAAAGAAAATATTCAGTGTCTATAATGTCCATTATCCATACAAAATTTGTGATAAGGGCTTCATCTCACATCCAACACTCATGAATTTGTGATTCATATGTCTCCATCCGAGAATCTGACTCCAGCAGACACTGTTGAATGCTGCACCATTCTATTCAGAATCAAAGATGCCTCAGAACTTCTTGGCAGTGTACATATGGCTTTAGGAGTCACACTTGAATCACTTTCTGTTGATTTAAACAACTGCAACACCAGCTATCTTGTAAAAATTAAAAAAAAACAATATCATCACTAAAAATTTAAAATGGTGTGCCAAATTCTGTCAAATTTCATAAACACAGTGCAAATTATATCAATTTTAATAGCAAAAGGTAAAAAGTATTGAAACACATAAAAAAGCTTTGATAATAAGAAAAAGATCATTTCCTTGAAAATGTGGAAAATAATTTCAGACTCTTAGTGGATGACAAAAATAAATGGACGCTCAAGTACCTACACAAAAGGGAAGATACATATGTTATATATAAACTCAATGTAATTTCAGTATAGGAAAATGAGCCATGTGGAGGAAAATGTCATAACAATAAAGGAGAACATCCTCACTATTATATATAGAGCAATATGGAAGGAAAACTCAACTACGAAATTGAGATTTTTGGAAAAATGTTACAATGAGAAGTGACAGAAATGAACAATTCAATGGATCAATACAAACCCATTTACCTGACAAACAGAACTAATAATATCAGAAACAAAGGATGTGATTGATGGAACAATGCACACTGATTTAAATAATGAGAAAAGTAAACATGATAACAACATACATGAATTCTGAGAAATGATCAAGGTATCAAACCTATGAATCTCTGGGGTAGAAAGAGGTGAGATAAATGCCAAAATTCTTGCAGAATCCACTCAGTAAATGCAAATCATTTCAAATCCAGAGAAAATAGTATACATCCAAACATGGGAGGCATTTAGAATCTGAAACAAATATTATGAGAAAAGAACTCGGCTGGGACATACTAAAGCCAAGATCTAAAAACACAAAGTGAAGGAATTGTATAAAAATCTATAAGGGAAATAGGTACCAACTCATGTTTCAAAAGGCAGACAGATCAAAATAACATCAGCTCTTTTGTCAGGTACCCACAAATTCATAACACCACAAAATGATATAACAGTATCAAATATTTGGTCTCAATTTTTAAGCAGGCTATTTTTAGCTATTTTCCATTCCTGTGATAAAACACAATGGCCTTAAGCAACTTGCAAAAGACTTTTACTTGGGTTAGAAGTCCTGTGGTAGCAAGTGTCATAAATGGCAGCAAAAGCAAATGTTTGAGACATTCTGTACTCAACCACAAAAACAAATCACACAAAATGAACTAGAAATGGTAGAAGGCTTTAAATCCCAAATCTAGCATCTAGTGGGCAGCTTCCTCCAGGAAGGCTGCTCTAGGTAACACTAATAAATAAATGACCCAGAAACTGGTATTGAGGTTCAAGCTCCAAGTTGATTATTAAAACACAAACAAAAACAAACAAACAAACAAACAAAAGAGCAGCCATCCACTAGCTTCTTACATCTACATCAGGCTGAATTGGCTGATCCTGTCTCCACGAGCTTTTACTAAGTCTCAGAGTATAATCTCTGCTCAGCATGGCTAGAGAATGAATGCATTTCTGAGACTTTGTTTCTGTCTTACATAATTCTCTAAAATTGAGATTAAAGGTGTGACCTATAATTCTCTTGGACTGATTTATTACTGTTTAGATCTGGATGGCCATGGCCTCATAGAGATCCACCTATACTTAATCATTAGTTTTAATATTTAAACTCATGTATGTACCACCACCTCCTAGCTTCTGACTGTTGGCATTAAAGGTGAGTGCCTGGCTTCTATGGCTTGAAGCTGACTTTCTTTCTGAAACATCAGGCAAACTTTAACAAATCACAAATAATATATTACTACAGCACTGCCTAAACCTCACCAAACAGGACTGCCAACTGTGAACAAACTTTCCATTTACCTAGAAGGTTAGGGGACTTTTCTCCTTCAATCTTCACATTCCAAAATATATGAATATTTATTTGTATTACAGATTTCTGGGCATCTGGGTCTTGAATTCAACCAGTGTTCACAGTGTAAAGTTGCTTACTTGTTGATATTAATGTGTCAATGAAATACTACACATTGTCATCTGAGTTCTAACCAGCAATTTCTCAATAACATGATTTGTTTTCCAATATTTAAACACAAGGAAAATTCCTAGATTTGAAAAAAAATGACAATAGACCTTACCAGAAAGTATGACATGTTTTTATAGGAAAAAATATTGTTATACACTCTCACATTGAGGAGTTATAAAGTTCTTATACCCCAAAAATCTTACAAAAAGATAGGAAATTCAAGGATGAAAAGGAAAATCTAGCAAGAAATAATAGACATTAGGTAAATAATATTGAATGGAGACTAAAAGACTAAAGTAACTCTGTTTAGAGAGGCTCACAAGGTTAGTTTTTTTTCCTTAATTTTTTGAGACAGGGTTTCTCTATTTTGTTTAGGAAGCTGTCCTGGAACTCGCTCGGTATATTAGGATGGCCTCAACTTACAGAGATCTGCCTTCCGAGTGCTGGGATTAAAGGTGTGTACCACCAATGTCTGGCCTCAAAGGATTGGTTCGTAAAAAATATTACCTCCCCTTTGTAAAATTAATCTAAATAAAGTAGAATTAGATAAGTAGGCTTAGAAAGTAGGTTACTAGACATTAGTAAAGTACAAAGGACCATTTTGGAGGTAACTTAAAAAATTGTAAAAACTACAAAAATTACTAAATTCTGCACATATATTTCTAGAATAATTACGCAGATTTGGAATTTCCAAACAAGTCTCTTGGTAAATAACCTCTTTTATTTATCGTTTTGGCATCTATTTTTATTCTGATTGTCATTATTTATAATTCGTCTTCATATGTCCTTCAGTACATATAGAGAAAGACTTTAATTTTATGTTCTACAGACCATTTATTAACATGATTTGCAGGAGGCTTAGTTCAGTCTGTGAGCTTATATCCTACCATATTATGAATATTCATAGGTTTACTTGAATTTTTCACTTTTTTATTTATACATTTAAAATGAATTCACTTGCAACAGATCAAGAATTACTAGGATCAGATTTATTACTTTACATTATTTTCTGACACATTTTTCCCAGGTAAAGATCCATTTAAAACAACTGGCAGCAGCACAGTGTATTGTTTGAATTTTCTCAATGATTCATCAACATACTCTTGCTATTCTTGAAAAATTTAAGTAATTCCTTCAAGTGTTTCAATTGCTTAATGTCTATTTATAAATTTAGGTTGCATTACTGTTATGTTTAAATTCATATTTAATAATAAATATTTTTGTTATTATGATTTAATTTTTGCACATTTCAAAATTTTTATATTATGTAAAACTTTCTATTTGTAATTGTTATATTAGTGATAGACTCTTCTGCTTTCTTTTATAAGTCATAATAGAGTAATAAGCAAATTAATAACAAAAATTAAAAATTATTGTTCTAATCAACCTATCAAACAATATTATTGCTTAAATTCCACCCGCTAAAATTTGGTAAGCTAGCCATGACAGTACATACTTCAATCCACTTTTAAATTTTTACAATACATAAAAAGAAAAGAATTCAACATGGGTCATCTAGAAGAACAACAACTAGTTTCAAATTGCTGAACCTTCTCCCTAACACTGCTTACTTCTTTTAAAATGATTGGATATTAGTAGAACTTTCATATTGTTATTTTAAATATATTTTAAGAAAATTATCTGTGCATGAATGATTTAAGTTTTACTAGGATATTCTTTCTTATTCATTTGAACTAGCTAGAATTTTTGTGTTCCCATTCCCACAATCACAATCTGATCCTTTTTCTCAAATGCTTATAGTCTAAAATTTTTTTGATGTGTATAATTTTCATTCATAATATTCTCCTTCTTTTATGTTTCATTCACCTTGTGCATCATTGTCTTAACATTGATTGTTTTATTTCATTATTTCTAATGTATGAAGCAAAACAGATTGGTTTCGTCTGCAGAACATTTCTCAGCTTTCTGTTGAATCTTGCAGAACTTTCATATTTCTTGTTGTAACTATTGACAGCAATTTCTATCCATTCTCCAATTTCATTTTACTCTGCTTTTAAACCTCCAGAAGATTAAAATTGTTTTGCATTTCTTTGAGATGGAAATATTTAAATTTTAACTTTGCACATATATATAGATTAAATGATAGAAAGATTTTTTCTTTTATTTAAATAATATTCACATGTAATAATATATCCTAATTATGCATTCTACTCCTTTATGTCTCCCAGTTCCTTCCCATCTCCCCGTCCATCCAACATTATTTATTTTATGTCTCTGATTAGAAAACAAATACAAGTTCTATCCAATGCCAGGGGACTTCCTGGGGATTGCCAGAGAGCCTACCCTCTTACACGACGTTCCTTGTCTTATTCTCTGCCTACTGGAACAGTGTCAGCAGACCGTTATTGGGAGCCAATGCCCCCCAAATTCCTGGTCTTCTCCTCCAACCATGGGAACAGGACTAGGACTAGGAAAAGGAAAACTACCAGCGTATTGTAATATCTTGAACCCAAAGAAAGGGAATTCTGGTCCCTAAAACAACAGACCAGTAAGGGGCTCTTTCTGCACCCACAAGTAGAAGGGATGGGGAAGAAACATTACAAAAACACACTCAGCTGCAGAAAAACAAATGTGACACTGACATATTCTAGAGACACCACACAACCAAGACTCCAACATTCCAATGCTAATGAAGGAGAAGAGAATGACCTTAAAAACAACTTCATGAGAATGATAGAGGACCAAAAAGAGGATATAGGAAAAAGCTCAAAGAAACGGAGATAAAACAAATCAAAAATGCAAAAAAATGTAAGAAAAAGCAAACCAAAAAAATGTAAGAAATGGAAGAAAAAACAAACCAAAAATTCAAAAAAATGCAAGGAATAGACAAGAAGACAAAGCAAAAATTGCAAGAAACAATTCAAACAGTGCAAGGATTGAAAATTGAAATAGACACAATAAAAAGACAGAACACCAAATAGAGAGGATCACAAAAAAAGTACCTTGCCACATAATAATCAAGACCCCAAATATACAGAATGAAGAAAGAATATTAAGACCAGCTAAGGAAAAAGGCCAAGTAACATATAAAGGCAGACCTATCACAATTACGCCTGACTTCTTCATGGAAACTCTGAAAGCCAGAAGGTCCTGGATAGATATTCTACCAACACTAAGAGACCATGGATGCCAACCCAGACTACTATACTAGGAAAACTCTGAATCAATATAGATGGAGAAAACAAGATAATCCATGAAAAAACTAGATTCAAGCAATATGTATCCACTAACCCAGCCCTACATAAACTTTTGGAAGGAAAAAGCTAACCCAAGTAAGTTAACTTCAAATAGAAAAACATATGCATTAGAGGATCCCTCTCAACCAACAGGCAAAAGAACAAAGGGGTGAAATTCCACACAATTCCACCAAAAACAACCATTGCAAATCGAAGAAGGATGAACAATCAATGGTCATTAATATCCCTCAACATTAATGGCCTTAAATCACCCATAAAGAGACACAGGCTAGCAGAATGCATTCCAAAACAGAACCCATCCTTCTGCTGCACACAAAAACACATGTCACCTTCAAAGACAGACATTACCTGAGAGTTAAAGTTTGGGAAAAAAATTTCCAATAAATGGACCCAAAAAACAAGTAGGGGTAGCAATCCTAATATCTAACAATTTAGACTTTAAAATAAAATCAATCAAAAGAGATGAAGGAGGTCATTACATACTCATCACAGGTGAAATCCACCAAGATGAAGTGTCTATTCTGAACATCTATGCCCCAAATACAAAGGCATCCACATTCGTAAAAGAAATATTACTAAAATTTAAATCACATATAAAGTCTGACACACTTATAGTGGGAGATTTCAACACACCTCTCTCACCACTAGATAGGAAGACCAGAGAGAAACTCAACAAAGAAGCAAAGGGTCTAGTAGAAGTAATGACCCAACTGGGATTAACAGACATCTATAGAACATTTCATCCACATAAAAAGGAATATACCTTCTTCTCACCACCACATGGAACCTTCTCAAAAATCGACCACATACTTGGTAACATATCCAACCTCAGCAGCTTCAAAAAATTGGAATAACTCCATGCATCTTATCAGACCACCACGCTTTAAAATTAGAATTCAACAACAACAAAAATTGCAAAAACCCTAAAAACTCATGGAAATTGAATAATGCAGAACTGCACCATTCCTGTGTCAAAGAAATTAAAGACTTCCTAAAATTCAATGAGAATGAGGACACAACATACCCAAACCTATGGGACACTTTGAATGCAGTGCTACAGGGGAAGTTCATAGCACTAAGTGCCCACATGAAGGAACTGGAGAATTAACAGCTCAGCTGAAAGCTCAAGAACACAAAGAAGCAAACTCCCGCAGGAGGGGTAGAGTCCAGGAAATAATAAAATTGAGGGCTGAAATCAATAAAGTAGAAGCTAGGTAAACAATACAAAGAATCAATACAATGACGAGTTGGTTATTTGAGAAAATCAACAAGATAGACAGACATTTGTCCAAATTTACCAAAGAGCAGAGAATGAACATGCAAATTACCAAAATCAGAAATGAAAAAGGTGACATAACAAGGGACTCTGAGGAAATTCTGAGAGGCTACCCATACTCCAGTAAATAGGTCCCCATATAAACACATATAGTTACCACTGAATTGACTCAGTTAATGAGTATTTATAGAAACAAAGAGAGAGATCATAAAGTTGGAAGGGTAAATTATGGATGGAGATAGGGTAGGATTAGAGAAGAAATAATCTGTAGGTAGATTTTTTAATATTAAATCATATTAAATAATATGAATTATACAGCTAATAAAAAGCCTAATAAGACTAAAATTTTATCATGTTACAATGAAAATGTTCCATAAAGTGCTGTTAATTTTACAGACATGGGCATGGCCTACCACCTGCAGAACAGCTTTCTTTCTATCAGATGAATTTTCAGCACTCTGCTAGTCTTTTAACCTGAAACAAAAGTGCTTGGCAAAAATATTTAATAACAAAATGATAAAGAGAAAATTTTATAGGACATTTTTTAATGAAGATGGTTTAGTCTTGGGTGTTCAATGTCATCCTTTCAATAAATACTTGTTTTTCTTCTACACTGCATGATTATTGTATACTTCTAAAAATGAACTGAAAATTCAAATAAACCTAATTATTTCAGAGCATCACACAATATAATAACTTCTTTTTAATTTAAAATCTATGATGATTTTATTATTGAAAACCTAATTACATCCAAGAAAAAATTTACTACTAATTCACATTTGTTTAGTTATACAGTTATCATTGAAGATTATTTCTACAGAAAGCGAACATATTACTTTGAATTGCATGAACACTCAAAATGGATGTTGATTTCTTCTTGTGTGGTTGTAGCCTATGTCCTTTAGAATTTGCATGACATATTGGAAGTAAGAAGTGCCGCTTAGAAAGTTATTCATTGAATATTTTGATATCTCATTATTTTATAACCAATATTAAGTAGTAGCTGTGTTGTAATGGAATAAATTAAAATATTAATGCTATTACATACAGATTCCAGTTATTCAAGTGAAGCAATTCATGACATGAAGTAATGATTAGTCCTTTTAAGAAACAATAATGAAAATTGTGTCCTGAATCATACAGAACATAAAATCAAATATCATTTAGAGTTCTCTCTCTCTCCCTCTCTCTCTCTCTCTCACTCTCTCTCTCTCTCACACACACACACACACACACACACACAAATTGAAAATTAAAAAAGCAATCTCATTTGGAGTCTCAGTCCTTTCCAATGCAAAACATAAAGCTTTGTTAGGTCTCAAATCTTCCACTACAATAAATTCAATTGAAAACTGAAATAGAGTACAAAATTTTGTCTTTCACAGGTAGATCTCAGTACCATGTCTTATGTATTTTTCTACCTTTTGCATTCTCAAATATCTTGTAATGTCATTTCTATTTTACTTACTGCTAGCAGTTTTCCTTTAAAGTTTATTGATATATAATTAGTGTTGATGTAACATTTTCCAAAACCTATCCAACTTATGATTATGATTTTTAACCTGTTTCTAAGTAACAGGTTTATGAACCTGGTACTCTGGCTAGTTTTTGTCAGCTAGACAGGAATTTGAACCTATCTGGGAAGAGGGAATCTTTAATTGAAAAAAGCCTCCATAACATTGACCTGTAGGCAAATTGGTGGTACATTTTCCTTGACTGGTGATTGATCTAGATTCAATGAGTGTTATGCCACCCCCAGACTGCATGAAGGGAAAATAAGTAAACAACACACCTCCATAGTTTCAGTTTCAAGCTAAATTTCCATGTTTAGGTTACAAAAATATGACATATGCAAATCAATTTTAAATATTTTAAAATAATCATCAATGCTAAATGATTCATATTCATTGGTTGCATTCTTGACTGTTTACCCTTTCTCTCTCTGACTTCTTTCCCCACTCTTCTTTTTTGCTCCACATATTTTTTCTTTCTCTTTTCTCTTTTCTCTAATCTTCCCCACTCCTTTAAAGTTTCTCTCTTATATTCTAGTCACATGATCCCATGAATATTTTTTGATCTTTGCCCATATTTACTCACAACTCTATATGTATATTTACCAGTTAGAAGCTGGGTTATTACTTACCTTAGTTGCTCTTCCAGTTGCTATAAGAAAATATCTGACAAAATCAGTGTAAAGAAGGAAGAATAGGTTTTGGCTCATAGTCTAAGACACTTTCAATTTTATGGTGAGGAAGCCAAGGTTTAAGGGTTTAAAGCTCTTGGTCTATGTGTTCCCAAACTATATATTCCCATAACCAACAGCAGAGAGACAGAAATGAATGCATGCTGCTTCTTAGATTCCTTTCTCTACTTGTAGATTCAGGATCCCAGCCAGGAAATAAAATCACCGACAGTCACCATATCTGACTTAATGAACTGATGTAATCAAGATAATACACAGAAGAATACCCGTAAATCGATCTTCCAAGTCATTCTAGATTATGTTGAATTAGAAAACAATATTAACCATGGCATTTCATTTAAAATACTATTTTCCAGTTACATCCATTACTTGAATAGTCTTACTTTTAAACAGTTGAATAAAATTCTATTTTGTATATGAATCATAATTTCTCTTCCCTTTAAACTTTTAATGGATAGCAGGGTTATGAAATTAATTTTCTTTTATGAAAATTATAACATAGATATGTAAGTATTTATAAGTTAGTTCAAATGAAGCACCAGGCCATTTTCAGCCACTCTGCCAGGGAAAGCCCCTTACTCCAGCTTTAAACTGCTTATAAAAATTGTTTACATTTAAGATACTTTAGACAATTCAAAAGTTTCATGCATAATTGACATAAAAATGTTTTCCCAGTTCCAATGCCTGGCCATTGCCTGGGGACTGCCACAGAACTTCCCATCCTAGCAGAAGCCAAGCCCCAGATACCAGGTCTTATCTTCCACCAAAGGGACCAGGGGATCAGGTGGGAAAATAAGCACCCCAGATTCCTGGGCTTCTCCACAAGTGGAACCAGAACTAGTACCAGGAAGAGAAGAACTACAAGAGTATTGGACTTGAATTCACCCACCAAAAGGGAACACTAGTACCATAACCACCAGAACAGTAAGCGGCTCTTTCTGCAGACATTATAAGAAGAAATGGGAAAGAGACAACACAAAATCATACTCAGAAATAGAAAAAAATATGGCACTGATCGATTCTAGAGACTCCACACCAGCAAGAGTCCAACATTTCAATGCAAAGGAAGCAGAAGAGAATGGCCTTAAAACAACTTCAAGAAAATGATAGAGGCCATAAAAGAGGATATAGGAAAACTCCTCAAAGAAATGGAAAAAAATCAAAACAAAAATGCAAGAAATGGAAGAAAAAGCAAACCAAAAAAATGCAAGAATTGGAAGTAAAAGCATACCAAAAATGCAAGAAATGGAAGAAGAAAAAACAATAAATTCATAAAATACAACAAATGGATGAAAAGGAAAACCTAAAATTGCAAGAAACAATGCAAACAGTGTAAGGGTTGAAAAGTGAAATAGAGAAAATAAAAAAAAGAAACACAATCTGAAGAAAGGCTGGAAATAGAAAAGCAGGGGAAATGGTCAGGTACTGCGGATACAAGAATTATCAACAAAATATAAGAGATGGAAGAGAGAATCTCAGGTGTTGAAGATAAATTTGGAGAAATTGATTCATCAACCAAAGAAAATTTTAAGTCCAACAAATACTTAACACAAAACATCCAGGAAATATGCGACACCATGAAAACACCGACCCTAAGAATAATAGGTATAGAAGAAGGAGAAGAAAACCACATCAAAGGGGCAGAAAACATATCCAACAAGATGAAAGAAGAAAACTTTCCCAACCTTAAGAAAGACATGCCAATGAAGGTACAAGAAGCTTACAGAACACCAAATAGAGTGGATCACACAAAAAGTCACCATGCCACATAATAATGAAGACCCCAAATATACAGAATCAAAAAAGAATATTAAGAGCAGCTAAGGAAAAAGGCCAAGTAACATATAAAGGCAAACTTATCAGAATTACACCTGACTTCTTCATGGAAACTCTGAAAGCCAGAAGGTCGTGGATAAGTATTCTACCAACACTAAGGGACCATAGAAGGCAGCCCAGACTACTATATGTGGCAAAGCTCTCAATCACTATAGATGGAGAAAACAAGATATTCCATGACAAAACTAGATTAATGCAATACGTATACACTAACCCAGCCCTACAGAAAGATTTGGAAGGAAAACTCCAACCCAAGGAAGTTAACTACAACCAGAAAAACATAGGCATTAGAGAATCCCTCTCTACCAACAGCCAAAAGAACAAATGGGTGAAAATCCAAACACAATTCCACCAATATCAACCATTCTAAATCAACGATGAATGAACATTCAATGGTCATTAATATCCCTGAACAGTAATGGCCTTAATTCACCCATAAAAAGACACAGGCTAACAGAATTGATTCGAAGACAAAACCCAACCTTCTGCTGCATAGAAGAAACACACCTCACCCTCAAAGACAGACATTACCTGAGAGTCAAATGTTGGGAAAAAATCACAATCAAATGGACCCAAGAAACAAACAGGGGTAGCAATCTTAATATCTAACAAATTAGACTTTAAAATAAAATCAATCAAAAGAGATGAAGGATGTCATTACATACCCATCACAGGTGAAATCCACCAAGAATAAGTGTCTATCCTGAACATCTATGCCCCAAATACAAAGGCATCCACATTTGTAAAAGAAACATTGCTAAACTTTAAATCACATATAAAGCCCCACAAAATATAGTGGGAGATGTCAACACACCACTCTAAACTCTAGACATGAATACCAGACAGAAACTCAACAATGAAGCAAAGGTTCTAGTAGAAGTAAGGACCCAACTGGGATTAACAGACATCTATAGAATATTTCATCCACATAAAAAGGAATATACCTTCTTCTCACCACCACATGGAACCTTCTCAAAAATCAGCCACATACTTGGCAACATAACAAACTTCAGTAGCTTCAAAAATTTGGATTAACTCGATGCATCTTATCAGACCACCATGATTTAAAATTAGAATGCAACAACAACATTCATGGAAATTGAATAATACACAACTGCACCATTCCTGGATCAAAGAAGAAATAAAAAAGAAATTAAAGTCTTCCTAGAATTCAATGAGAATGAAGACCCAACATACCCAAACCTATGGGACACTTTGAAGGCTGTGCTACGGGGGAAGTTCATAGCACTAAGTGCCCACATGAAGAAACTGGAGAATATATAGACTAGAGAATTAACAGCACAGCTGAAAGCTCTTGAACACCAAGAAGCAAACTACCCCAGGAGGATTAGATGCCAGGAAATAATCAAATTGAGGACTGAAAACAATAAAGTCGAAACTAGGAAAACAATACAAAGAATCAATGCAATGAAGAGTTGGTTATTTGAGAAAATCAACAAGATAGACAGACCTTTGTGCATACTTACCAAAGAGCAGAGAATGAACATGCAAATTAACAAAATCAGAAATGAAAAAGGGGACATAACCAGGGACTCTGAGGAAATTCAGAGAATCACCAGGTCATACTTTGAAAACCTGTTCTCCACAAAATTCAAAAATCCAAAGGAAATGGACGACTTCCTGGATAGCTGTCACTTGACAAAACTAAATCAAGAACAGATAAGCAATTAAAATAGACCTATAACCAATATGCAAATAGATGCAATCATCAAATTCTCCCAACCAAAAAAGCCCAGGCCCAGATGGCCTCAGGGCAGAATTCTACCAGAAATTAAAAGAACAGCTTATACCAATTCTTCTCAAAGTATTCCATGCAATAGAAGCAGAAGGGTCTTTGCCAAACTCTTTCTATGAGGCTTCAATAACCTTGATCAAAAAGCCACACAAAGACACAACTAAGAAAGAGAACTTGAGACCAATATCGCTCATGAACATTGATGCAAAAATACTCAATAAAATACTGGCAAATCAGATCCAAGACCACATCAAAACAATCATTCAACATGATCAAGTAAGTTTCATCCCAGGGATGCAGGGATGGTTCAACATACGAAAATCCATCACCTTAATCTACCATGTAAACAAGCTGAAAAACAAAAATCACATGACCATCTCACTAGATGCTGAAAAAGCCTTTGACAACATCCAGCACCCCTTCATGATAAAGGTCTTGGAGATATCTGGGATAAGGTATAACAGGAAGATACTTAAACATAATAAAAGATATATACAGTAAACCAACAGCCAACATCAAACTAAATGGACAGAACACAATGCAATTCCTCTAAAATCAGGAACAAGACAAGCCTGTCCACTCTCTCCATACATTTTCAACATTTTCCTTGAAGTTCTAGCCAGAGCCATATGACAACAAAAGGGGATCAAGGGGATAAACTTGGGAAGGAAGAGGTCAAACTTTCATTATTTGCAGATGATGTGATAGTTTACATAAATGACCAAAAGAACTCTACCAGGGAACTCTTACTGCTGATTAACACCTTCAGCAAAGTGGCAGGCTACAAGATCAACTCAAGAAAATCAGTAGCCCTACTATATACAGATGATAAAAAGGCAGAGAAAGAAATCAGAGAATCATCACTCTTTATAATTGCCACAAACAACAAAAATTAAATTGGGGTAAAACTAACCAAAAAATTGAAAAACCTGTATCACAAGAACTTTGAATCACTTTGAATCTGTGAAGAAATAAATTAAAGAAGCCCTCAGAAAATGGAAAGATCTCCCATGCTCTTGGATAGGTAGGATCAATGTAGTGAAAAATGGCAATCCTGCCAAGAGCAATCTACAGATTCAATGCAATCCCCATTAAAATCCCAGGACAATTCTTCACAGACCTTGAAAACACAATAATAAATTTTGTAGGGAAAAACAAAAGACCCAGGATAGCCAAAACAACCCTGTTCAACAAGGCAATGTCCGAAGGCATCACTATCCCTAACATCAAGCTCTATTATACAGCTATAGTCCTAAAAAAAATTTGGTATCATCACAAAAATAGACAGGTAGACCAATGGAATCGAATTGAAAAACCTGATATTACCCCACACACATATGAACATTTGATCTTTGACAAGAAGCTAAAAATATACAATGGAATAAAGAAAGCATCTTCAACAAATCGTGCTGTCATAGCTGGAGGCTGGCATATAGAAGAATGCTGATGGATCCATGTTTAATGCCATGCACAAAACTTATGTCCAAATGGATCAAAGACCTGAACATAAATCCAGCCACACTGAACCTCTCAGAAGAGAAAGTGGGTGGTACCCTTGAACGAATTGGTACAGGAGACAGCTTCCTGAACATTATACCAGTAGCACAGACAGTGAGATCAACAATTAATAAATGGGACCTCCTGAAACTGAGAAGCTTCTGTAAGGCAAAGGACACAGTCAGCAAGACAAAAAGGCAGCCCACAGAATGGGAAAAATATTTACTAACCCCACAACTGACAGATAGCTGATCTCCAAAATTTACAAAGAACTGAAGAAGCAAGTCTCCAAAACAACAAAGGATCCAATTAAAAATTGGGCTGCAGAACTAAATCCAGAATTTTCAATAAATGAGTCTAAAATGGCAGAGAGGCACTTGAAAATGTGCTCAACATCCTTAGCCATCTGTGGAAATGCAAGACAAAACAACTCTGAGATACCATCTCACTCCTGTCTTATTGGCTAAAATCAAAAATACCAATGACAATTTATGCTGGAGAGGATGTGGTAAAAGGGGAACACTCTTCAATTGCTAATGTGAGTGCCAACTTTTTCAGCTACTTTGGAAATCAGTATGGAGATTCCTCAGAAAAATGGGAATAAACCTACCACAAGACCCAGCAACTCCACTCTTAGGCATATATCCAAATGATGCCCATTCATACAACAAGGATGTCTGTTCCACAATGTCCATAGCAGAATTTTTGTAATAGCTAGAATTGGAAGCAACCTAGGTGCTTCTATTTATATAATGGAGTGCTATTTAGTACAAAAAAATGTAATCCTGAGATTTGCAGGCAAATGGATGGCACTAGAAGAAACCATGATGATTCAGGTAACCCAGTCACAAAAAGAGAAACATGACATGTATCTCTCATATATGGATTTTAGACATAGATCTGGGGAGTGCCAGCCTACATCCCCATGACCAGAGAGTCTGGGAATTATGGATTACCATGAGGTGGAAAAATGAATGTCAAAGAAACCTGGTTTAATCCATAGATAAAGTGGGAGGTGAAAATGAAATAAATACATCATATAATTATCCAATAACCTCCTGTTTTATATCAAAATTAATATTTTTTGCAAATTTATACTTAATAGAGCTCAGATCAGATCTCATAAAAATCAGTAATGTGTATATGTATCTATGTGGAACTAAAGGACACAGTTTTTTGTCTCATCCAGTGAATTCCTGTGTGATGAAACAGAAAGCTGTAAATGACAAACAACACATACTGGATACGATTCTGGAAATTGAAAATTCCAAAATGTACTTGTCTTCCAAATCCATATACATGGAGAATCTCTTTATCATTTATTCATGCCCTTCAATATAAGAGCACAGTTTTTACTATGTTTTGTTTTACTTTGGTTTGGTTTGTGTATTTTTGTTAGGACATCATGTGTACTTAAACTATGTGTACTCTCATTATTAAACTGCTGTTAATAGGTCTCCCTCCTAAACAAACTGTGCAATGTAATTTTTTCAACTTGACCCAAAAAGGACTACATGGAAAGGGAACTGTAATTGAGGATTGCTTCCATAACATTAGCCTAGGGTATATACATTGGGAGTTTTCTTGATTAATGATTGATGTGGGAGGCCCAACCCTCCATAGGTTATATCACTTCTGAAGAGGAGGTCTTGGTTTGTATAAGAAAGCAAATTGATTAAATCAGGGAAAACAAACCTATAGTTAGCATTTCCCTATGGCCTCTGCTTCATTTTGGCCTTCAGTTTTCCACCTTGGCTTCCTAGCCTTACTTTTCTTAAAGTTGTACTATAGCTTGCAAGCTAAAGTAAAATAAACCCTTTTCTACTCTTCAACACAAAAACAACTAGGATTGAACCAAGGCACAGCGTATTGCAGGGTTGGACCTGTATATGTGATTATATGCCCTGCACACTGCTATGGTTGGCAGGCTGAGAATATCGGAGATATTGGATTGAAAATCCATTGAGTAATCTGAGCTTCATGAGATATTGTGGGAATTTTGAAGATAATGATGATCAGGAAATTAATTGGATTAACTCGATGCATTAATTATTGGCTTGTGAAGTTTCAGAGAGAAATGTATGAGTCCTTCAATGACACTGTTGTAATCATTCACACATTTTGAATTCAGCATTTATCCTGGCCTAGTAAAGTGACACTTAGAAATCACCTTCAAGATCAAGGATTTCAGCTTCTTCAGGGAGTTAATTATGTGTCTAGTACCTAATATAATTTGCCTAGTGTTTAAGTAGACATTAAGTAGCATCAAGGTATGTTTATCACTTCTACCAAGCTGCTTATTTTTTGTGATTCACAAGAGTTATAGTTGGGCAGGACTACCGGCTTCTTCCTGACATTGGAATCTTTCACGGCATCTTCAGGGCCTTAGGGAATAGGCTTTCTTTTCAAATCCAATGCAAGTCCACTGGGTACTGTGTTGGAATTTTATGTTGTCTTAATCAATAGGGACTTACATTCCACCTCCAGGGGTGGTAGACAAGAGCAAGAGTTATAGTTTATAACGTTTTACCATTTGTTGGACAGTCCTGACTAACATTTCAAAAGAAGGTCCTTCAGACATTGTACCAGGTATTTCATTAAGTAGCTGCTGTTGCCGGGCAGTGGTGGCGCATGCCTTTAATCCCAGCACTCAGGTGGCAGAGACAGGCGGATCTCTGTGAGTTCGAGGCCAGGCTAGACCGACAGCCTCCAAAACAATGCATAGAAACCCTGTCTCGTAAAACCAAAAAAAAAAAATGTAACTGCTGTCTTTTGGAGCAAGAATTGTCAACCCAAATAAGAAAATCTCATTCAATCTCATATGTATATGAACATGCATAAATATGTAGAGACTTAGATGAATTACAGGCGATTTTAGGTAGAGAGATAATAATGTTATTTATGACTTTTCCAGGTATCTTTACTGGTTTTTTTTATACATCTTGTTGCTCTCCTCTTTTCCTGTTTCCTTGATCATATCACTGTCCTCTGCTATACTCCTCTCTGTTGCTCCAAATTCCCAATTTGTTTTCTTTTTTTTTTTTTTTCAAATTCTCAATGTTTATTTTTTTTATCAACTACAAACAACATTTCCTAAACAGTTGTTGTCACTGATGTTAAGACTGGGAAACAACACAATTTTATTCGGGAAGCTATAGTGTGTGGACATTCAGATTCGAGCTATAGGTCCAGCTTGAGTACAGATCCTCTGGTGCTGTTTGAGGTAACTCAATCTGGAAAAATTCTTGTTGCACTTGGCACAAGGGTACTGTCGCATCCCACTATGTTTGCTTTGGTGTCTTCGGAGATCTTCAGAGCAGGAAAAATCTCCACTGACAGCCAGGCTGATTGCACACAAAGGACTTCTCTCCACGCTGTTTCTTTTTTTTTCCATTTTAAATTTAGATAAGAAACAAGGTTGCTTCACAAGTCAGTACGAGGTCCCTCTCCCTTTCCCTCCCCTCCTCCCGTGCCCTCCCCCCATCCCCCCCATTATCCCCTCATTTCCCCAGGGAGGGTGAGACCCTCCATGGGGGTGTCCATAGTCTGTCATTTCATATAGGGCAGGGCCTAGACCCTTCCCCAAGAATTCAGGGTGAGAGTGCACCTCACATTGTTCTATGGGAGTCCAGAGACCGTGTGTATACTTGGGATAGGTACTGATCTGCTGTGCAAGGCTCAATAGATTACTTAGGCCTCCTCACTGACACCCAGATTCAGGGGGTCTTGATCAGTCCCATGCTGGATTCCCAGGCTGATGCCTGGGATTCAAGAGTTAACCTTTGTCTGGTCAGCTGTTTCTGGGGGGTTCAACCAGCCCAGTCTTAATCCCTTTGATCATCAGTCCTCCCTCTCTGATACTGGCTTTCTTGAGTTCAGCTCAGTACTTAACCAGCCAGTAAATGAAGTTTCTGTTTCCCAGACTCTCTGGCAATAGGATTGTAGGCTGGCACTCCCCAGATCTATGTCTAAAATCCATATATGAGAGAGTACATGCCATGTTTCTCTTTTTGTGACTGGGTTACCTCACTCAGGATGGTTTCTTCTAGTGTCATCCATTTGCCTGCGAATCTCATGATTCCATTATTTTTTTTCTGCTGAATAGTACTCCATTGTGTAGATGTACCACATTTTCTCTATCCACTCTTCGGGTGAGGGACATCTAGGTTGCTTCCAAGTTCTGGCTATTACAAATAAAGCTGCTATGAACATAGTGGAACAGACATCTTTGTTATATGAATGGGCATCTTTTGGATATATACCTAAGAGTGCAGTTGCTGGGTCTTGTGGTAGGTTTATTCCCATTTTTCTGAGGAATCTCCATACTGCTTTCCAAAGTGGCTGAACCAGTTGGCACTCCCACCAGCAATGGAGGAGTGTCCCCCTTTCACCACATCCTCTCCAGCATAAATTGTCATTGGTGTTTTTGATTTTACCCATTCTGACAGGAGTGAGATGGTATCTGAGAGTTGTTTTGATTTGCATTTCCCGGATGGCTAAGGATGTTGAGCACATTCTCAAGTGCCTCTCAGCCATTTTAGACTCCTCTATTGAAAAGTCTCTATTTAGTTCTGCAGCCCACTTTTTAATAGGGTCCTTTGGTGTTTTGGAGACTTGCTTCTTGAGTTCTTTGTAAATTTTGGAGATAAACCCTCTGTCAGATGTGGGATTAGTGAATATTTTTTCCCATTCTGTGGGCTGCCTTTTTGTCTCGCTGACTGTGTCCTTTGCCTTACAGAAGCTTCTCAGTTTCAGTAGGTCCCATTTATTAATTGTTGATCTCACTGTCTGTGCTACTGGTGTTATGTTCAGGAAGGTGTCTCCTGTACCAATTCTTTCAAGGGTACCACCCACTTTCTCTTCTAAGAGGTTCAGTGTGCCTGGATTTATGTTGAGGTCTTTGATCCATTTGGATTCAAGTTTTGTGCATGGCGATAAACATGGATCGATCAGCATTTTTCTACATGCCAGTCTCCAATTATGCCAGCACCATTTGTTGAAGATGCTTTCTTTATTCCATTGTATATTTTTAGCTTCTTTGTCAAAGATCAGATGTTCGTACGTGTGTGGGTTAATACCCGGATTTTCAATTCGATTCCATTGGTCTGCCTGTCTATTTTTGTGCCAATACCAAGCTGTTTTCAGGACTATAGCTCCATAATAGAGCTTGAGGTCAGGGATAGTGATGCCTCCGGACGTTGCCTTGTTGAACAGGGTTGTTTTGGCTATCCTGGGTCTTTTGTTTTTCCATACAAAATTGATTATTGTTCTTTCAAGGTCTGTGAAGAATTGTGCTGGGATTTTAATGGGGATAGCATTGAATTTGTAGATTGCTTTTGGCAGGATTGCCATTTTTACTATATTGATCCTACCTATCCAAGAGCATGGGAGATCTTTCCATTTTCTGATGGCTTCTTTAATTTCTTTCTTTAAAGATTCAAAGTTCTTACGATACAGGTCTTTCACTTGTTTGGTTAGCGTTACCCCAAGGTATTTTATATTGTTTGTGGCAATTGTAAAGTGTGATGTTTCTCTGATTTCTCTTTCAGCCCTTTTATAATCTGTATATAGTAGGGCTACTGACTTTCTTGCGTTGATCTTGTAACCTGCCACTTTGCTGAAGGTGTTAATCAGCTGTAAGAGTTCCCTGGCAGAGTTCTTTGGGTCATTGATGTAAACTATCATATCGTCTGCAAACAGTGAAAGTTTGACTTCTTCCTTCCCAATTTATATCCCCTTGGTCCCCCTTTGTTGTCGTATGGCTATAGCTAGAACTTCAAGTACCATGTTGAAAAGGTATGGAGAGAGTGGACAGCCTTGTTTTGTTCCTGATTTTAGAGGAATTGCGTTGAGTTTCTGTCCATTTAGTTTAATGTTGGCTGTTGGTTTACTGTATATGGCTTTTATTATGTTTAAGTATGTTTTCATCCCAATGTTCATCCCAGAAACAGAAGGTAAACTAGAATAATATGTTTCCTGCCATCTTTCATTAGAAAAAATAACACCGTCTAGATATTTTCTGACACTTGTATGAAAAACAGGTGAGCAAAGATATATTAAAACCAGGCACTGAAACATCATTTTGAGTGTTCTGACCTTGTAGAAAAAAAATTCCATAAAATGAATCAGTGGATACAATAAAGTTCTTCATGTTATGCCAACTTTAATAATATTATATATTTCACAAATTGGAAAGTCCCAGGAGAGAAGTTTCGAGATTTTTA
Organism: Mesocricetus auratus; assembly: GCF_017639785.1. Classification (NCBI taxonomy): domain Eukaryota; kingdom Metazoa; phylum Chordata; class Mammalia; order Rodentia; family Cricetidae; genus Mesocricetus; species Mesocricetus auratus. The sequence goes on from NW_024429190.1 coordinate 1,669,311, forward strand.
TAAAATAATGTGTGCATATGAAAAACTAAAAGTGTCATACTCTATTTATGTGTATTGGAAGTTACAATTTTTCTTTAGTTATTAATTTTTATTATTTGAAATTTTGCAAATATTTATTTAGATGTTCATGTATTGAAGACAATCATATATTATTAATAATTTTCTCTCTAATTCTTTTCTTAGCAAAGTTTCAATATACAGTAAAATCATGTTAATCATGTATAAAGAAATATGGTAATGCTATATAATCTCCAAAAAGCTTCAAGTACATATATGATATATCTATTTTTTCCTTAGTGAATTTTCGTTTCTGTCATCAGTATTCAGGAAATAAGGTATTAAATAAAACTAGTTATTTTTCAGTATATATTTGTAGGCAAACTTGAAATTCCTTAATTAATATCCTTCTCTGCACAATACTTCAAACCCTTTTTTTAAATTTGGAATGTTAAATTAATTTATTCATGTCTATATTATATTTTTATAAAAGGGTAAGTGAATAAAACTTCTCAAAATGTTCTTGTACTTACACTTGGATTTAGTTTAGAACACTGAAGGAAATGTCTGTTATATGCATGAAATACAGAATGTGTCCCTCTATGGTTTTCAAAGTCAGTCCATGCTTCTGATATATCTGAAAATAAATAAACTGAGTTCTTGCCCTCTTACTCTAAGCAATTACACAATTATGCATCTCTGCATCACGTGCTCCAACACCTATGTACCTCAAAACTCAGGGGAATTCTGGAAAAGGAAGTTTAACGAACATGAGAATAAGAGTATAGGGAGAAGTGCTGCTCAATTCTCTCTTTAGGATATGGTATGGCCATGGTACTCATGAACTCACAGCAGATGTGGTCATTTGCACAAGACCTGTGCAAAATCAAGACAGTCAAATTTCTGGTTTGATGGGGATGGGATAGTCAGTCTCATTCCTTACTAAGGAGCTACTGGCAGTTGATAACTCCTCAGGGAAGAATAAACAATAACTTTTTTCCCTGAGTCTTTTGTTAGAAAATGTTCTCTAACAGTTGTGAGAAAAAAATTAATGAAAAATATCTGGATTTTGTTTTGTTTTTTATTGTATATATGTATTAAAATTTCAGTGACAAAATATATAAAATCAAATGAGGAAAGAGGTTGAGGGAGAGAACGTCAAACTGATCACAACAGTGAAAGGCACTGATAGCTCTACCTTCAGAATGATTGATGGACAAACCTACGTGGGTTGCACAATGGTCTTTAACATGAGAGAAATTACAGGCTTTAGAAGAACTGGTACAGGAGCAACTAAATACTCAACATGTTGAGGAATAAACTAGCCCTAGGAGTTCTCCTTTATTTGCTGTTAAAAATAAATCTGGAAGAAGGAGAATGGTAACAGACATATGAGCTGTTAATAAGATGATTTCATCACTGGGGTCTCTTCAGTCTGGAATTCCTTTGCCTTTTCTATTGCCTAAAGGATAATCTCTCAGAATTATTGGTTTAAAAGACTATTTTTCCAGTATACCATCAGAAAAAAAATACAGAGAGTTATAACCCGAACACAGTGCCCCTCCCATTTGTATTATGCAGAGGGTGTGACAAATCAAGCATTGAATTAATAAATGTAGATTAACAAGAGATATTCATGGCAATACTTTGCCTTTGGCAAACTACTTGAGGGGCTTCTGGAAGGCCCCTATGCCAAATTCACTTCAGTCATTTCCTATCATTATAGAGGAAATTCTTTTTCAGAGCAATTAAAACACTGAATGTCTAGTATAATAATACATACTGCTTTGTATGATTATAGCAGAGCTTTAGAAGATAAAACAAAAATTTCAGGATGAGCCATGAATAAAAATTAGTAAAGATTAGATTAGGAACTTCCCCAAAGTTAGGGTTGGGAAAGAGATTTTGTTTTTGACTTTTCAGAAAAACAAAAGCAACCATCTTAAGATATAAAAAGACATTTGGATAAAAAACAAATCTAAGGAAGAGGGGAGAACAACCAGGAAAAATTTACCAGGAAAAGACATAATCTGACATAATGTGATCTCTGAAATCTCCAAAAATGAAGATGGAATCCCTCAAAGACAATTCCACCAGTACTGTGATAAAACTATTAAGCTGAACACCACCAAGTAAAGTTCATCTTTGGACTACAGACTGCTCAGAAAAATTTTGAGGTGGATAGCTAAGATTATTCACCTTTACAGACACTGCTCTTAAGAATTTTGAGGTGGCTGGGGAAGATGATCCAGCATCATACTCCATCCAGGAAATGAGACAAACAATGCACTTTCCAAATTGCAGAGACATTACAATAAATTTTACAGCTTAAAAATTAAACAAAATTCTACTTTTCAGGTTCCCCTAAAGATGCCATTACCCCAAAATGGCATAAAGCAAATTGAGGAACATGATACCCACATTCTTAAAGCATGAGTGAGTGATTATTGTTTTTTTCATTAGGGTATGGATATTTTTCATTGTTTTGGGGTTGTTTTGCAAGATGTTTTTGGTTATGGTCAGGAAGAAAGTTGAACAAAGTAGTTAAGATTCATGGTTCCTGTTTAAAAAAAAAACAAAAAGTGAGCTATAGATATGGCAATAAAATGGTAGATTATGGAATCTACTCTGAAATTAAAAAGAGAGGATGTAGATATGATAAGATTAAAGGGCAGATTATTGAATATACTTCTAAAACGCAGCTACTAATTTTAAATCTTTTACATTGGATTGAACTTTCTGTATATTTTATAAATTTTTTTTGTATATAGAGATGAATTTTGTTAAAAATTTTAGTCTTGTTCAAGGTATTGTACCTATACAGCTCATTTAACAATGTAACACAGATTTCTAATCCTTGAAAGTTATTACTACCTTGAAAGTTACCAAGTATGTAGGATAAGGAAATGCAGGTTAATAAATAGTCACCTATTAAAATTAAACTTGTAGTCACATTAAACATGTTTTAAGGGTCAAAAAAGGATATATTTTAGAAATACAACTCATCTGCAAGTATTTCAGTGATCTACAGAATATAGTATTTAGGACATTTTAATAACATAGATTCTGTTTTTTATGATAATGAGGCATGTCTGCTCCTGGCAGCAGCAATCTACCTCAGAGAATATGATGGGAATTAAACAAATTCCACATGTAATTTACCTTCTTTTGAGAAAAAGTAAGCCACCAGGCAAGAAAGAGGCCATGACTCTACAGCTAGCATTATGCTGTTTAAATTGGATAAGCAGGTCACAAAAGACAGAGAACGAAAAACCTTGCCAAAACAAGATGAACAATACTCCAAAAATCCTGCTTCACAGAAATGTCTGTCAAGTATGCTAGGCCTGTAGGCTGAAGATGGATTGCTCAATATTGAAGAAGAACCTTGGGTGTCTGTACAGGCAACCAGCTGTTTTTGTCATTTATGATATTTTTTGGAAGTCACCTGCTTCTACATCCTGCTTAAACAGTTAATATTATTCCCTTCTTGGATCTTTAAGGGAGTTGAAGACATTGTTGCAGTACTTATTGTCAGTATATATTGTATACATTTTTATAATAGTTATAGCCTTGCTTTTGTATTATACAAAAAAGCGAAATTGTGGTAATGGATTGCCTGGAGACCAGAATGCAAAGTTAGCTCCAGCCATAGAAGCTGGGCAGCAGTGGCACACACCTTAAATCTCAGGACTCCAGTGACAGAGGCAGATAAATCTCTGTGAGTTCACACCATGAGCTTCATGAGAGTGAATCAGTTTAAAAGAGAAACATATAGGAGCTCACTGCAGTCTCAGGAGCAGTCTGAAATTTGATGGAGAGCATTGTAGTCTGCAGATGCAACCTGAGGTTTAGTCTATCACCCCTTAGGTCTAGCATTGGTAGAAGTGAAAGCTATCTGGTGGTTTAGCTGCTTTGCTTTTCTCTTCTTCAGGCAAACTTTATTAGAAAATAATATATCACCACAATCCCCTCTTTTTGTCTAATATAAAAATAATGTTATAACTAATATAAGAAAAGGCATTACAATAATTACAATAACTATATCCAACATATACAGGCAATCAGTACATCAAATAACAAAAAATCATAGGGAAATGTAGAGGAATTAGGAAACAGCAGACCTTTGTAAATTCAGATAAAAATTTATCTACTAAGCTTATTAAAGTTGAAAACAAGGGTAGTATAATATAGATTGGGCGGAGAGTGCCTTGGAAGGTTCCAACATTAGAAAAGCAGGGGCAAACTTCCAAAGCGGGATACCTTCCAGTATATTAATACAGCGCCATCTTATAATGTGTTGGAATAGCCTTCAGCATGGAATGAACAGAATTAAAAGTATTCTTGGAACTTTCAGGAGTGGCCTATTTTCATAACAAGCTGCTAAATTTATGTGCAAATGTTTAAAATCCTTTTAGGAGTGATGGTAGTTATAAACAGGCTCTGGAGGCATGAAGTAATAGCACTTCAGGTAGAACCCAGACTGGAAAGCACTTAGAAAGCAGATTCTAAGTTACTCTGTACCCAGAGGAAGAACTAAGATATTGGAGTTTGTATCTCATGTCCTCTGAAAAGTCTCATTTTTTGTTTCAAGGGTCAGAGTTTACTAGTGGATACCAAAAATTGGTCCCTAGATAGCCACCTTAACATTCAAATCAGGTACTTATCTTTGGCTTCTGAGGTGCTATTTCTGATCTACAAAATAAAGATTCATTACACAGAGCAAGAAAAACTATCCTCTTAAGGATCCTTAATGATGTGCAGGGATCTCCAATGCATGGATAGCAGATTTATAAGACATACAGAGTTTCTGTGTGATAATGATAGTTATTAGGAATTGTACATCATGAAGCATTTTCTTGGGAAGTATTGAGCCATATGTGATGACTGAAATTAATTATGTGGCTCCTCATCAACCAGATGGAATTTAAGATGCATAGAAGATGAAGTTGCATACTCTGTGAGGGCTGTATCTCCCTCCCTGTCATGTGTCCAGAACATTGCTGATGCAGAGCTGCTGAGTTTGGTAAAGACACCCACTTTGTAGTAATCAACCTAGAGCAGCTTAAGAGCTTTTGTTGTTATATTCATTCCAAAAGGCCCTTTTTGTCTCACTTCTCTTCTGATGAAGGTATTTTCACATTAGGTATCAAAAACTGTTAAACAATGTTTGATATGATGTTTGTTGATCCTTAAAAACCTTGGAGCACTTAAAAGTACCTTAATTCACAAATCTTAACTTCCAACCTCCTTGGGTGAGGATGGAGTATGCAGACTTTAGACAGAGCAAAGTAAACATATTACATATAATGATATATAGTCAAAATGACCAGATAATAGTTGATATCTTTGAAGTATTTCCTAGAGTTTATTCTCAGGGATTTAACTTTCATCATTTTGATACCTCCAAAACTCCAATGAAGGAAGTAAATTTTAAGTACTTTTTAACTACAGTTAAAGATTACAGTAACTATGCCATTTTTTCTTACTTTGAGTAATAAATCTGAGCAGTGATACCTTCTTTGTCTCATTTCATTACCAAGTTCATACATTCCTCATACAGAATGGTAAGGTATACACTGCATTCCTGGTATTTGGCTGCTATCATTTTGCAATGTTTCTCTTACATGAAGAGCACAGGCACAATATGCCAGATATAATTGTTGAATGGAGAGACACTGAGGACTCAGATATGAAGAAGGTTATAATTGGCCTGCAAATATCTCAAGGGCAGTAGGAAAGGAAAAAACTACCAAGGTAGGACAACATAACCAGTTTCACCAAAAAAAGACCAGGCTGAGACTCAGAGGATAACAAAAGGGATAGGGATGAGTGCCCCTAGAGGAGCCGGGTAGAGCACAGCCTTCTCACAGCTGTGCACCTAATCAGCACTCCTTTCAAAGGATCCAAACTATTTCTCAGAAGAAGCCTGTGTGAGAAGATGAATCCATTCTGCGGTTTTTTAAAAAAAGAAGAATCCCACAAATACAGCTGGGAGGACAAATACATTCTGTGAATGCTAGTTTTGATTTCTTTACAAAGAGACAAGAAGGGGGATGGAAGAGATATCTTCACAAATTCTCAAAGACGTTGAATCTCCAAGTCTTGACTCTGCTAACTTTGCTTCAGAATTATAGTTGTTTTTGTTTTTTTAACAAATGGTTGCTTTTTACAATACTGTCTTTGCTCTTGCTCAACATGTCAATATCCATTATGAACAGACACTGTTTCCCATCATAATCATATTCAGTAGAGATCTCCAAAGTGAACAGCAAAATTCTGTGTTATTCTGTGTGTGTAGGGGGGATACATATAACTGTAGGCATATGTATGTTCACGCATGTATGTGTGTGCTTAATATATAATCCAGCTTTATATCCATTGAGTATTCATTTGGAAATTGAAAATTGGCAGATCAAAAATATTGAGAACAAAAATTTATATAGTTTTTCTTGTCTATCAACAAAAAATACAATAAATATTTTCCATTGTAGCAGATACCAAAGGGTCTGCATAGGCTAGGTGCAAAAACCATGCCATTTTATACAGGGAAGTTAACACTTGAAGACTGTGGAACCCCAAAAATCTAATATACTCTTAATACCATCATATATGATATGTATGAAGAGAGAGAGACAGAGACAGAGACAGATACTGGTGACTACAAATGAATGAGGTGGCAGGAGTCTAGGGTACTGAGGGACACAGACTGGGTAACTTCCATACTGAACACTCCCTGGCACTACAGCCAGAAAAGGTTGATGCTGCAGTCTGACTGTGAAGGAAAATAAAAGTCCATGACTCAGCTTGAAGTCAATGAGGCAAATAAAATTCTTTTTCAGTTGAAGGGCCAGGTTTTTCTTTACCTTTTTCTAATTAGAATCTAACCTTTATGAATGAGACTCAGTCATATCAGAGAGAGGATCTGTTTAATCAATTATCCAATTAAGATTATTCTTACTTGCAAATGCTGTCACAAAAACACACAGAGTAATGGCTAATGCCAGATCCCATAGGAATTGCTTGTATATACATAATGAAGCTCCACTTTAGATGTAACTGCTCACAAACTGGGGTTAAAGCACTTCAGCCAGGTTTATAGAAGCATCTGAAGTCACACATTCTATGACTCAAGCTAACTAAGCCTCATGATCAGATATGGTTCATTTCTCTGGAAACCCAAGTCAGGGCCATTCCTCAGAATGACTAAAATAGATTAACTCAGGAAATCAGTGAGACACTGTGAGATGTTGTCCAGCAAGCCAATAAAAACATCAGCACATTTGGGCAGGAAGTTAGAGACACTAGTTCACTTGGGTTTAATGCCCCCTCTTTCAACCTGGTTGTCTCTGTCAGTATACAGGCACACCTGACTCCAATTCTTGGTAACCTGGCAGAGTCACCAAGTTATCCTATGAGCATGGCAGGCAGAACCCTGGCTTACTATTTGGTGTTTTTAAAACTCTGAACACCACTTACTCCTTCCTCTTATTCTTTATTCCCCATTATGTCACTCTTCCTCTCTTGCTCTTTCTGACTCTCCTTTCTCCCTTCTATTCCCACACTCCCTTCCCTTCCTCCAAACAAAACTTCCTACATAAGCTCTGCTTGAATTGTGTGTTTGTCTCTCACCTGCCTTGGTATGGACCCTCTCTATGGTCTATCTTGTGAACATTATAACAGTTTTCCAACCTGTGTAGTTCCACATTTACTGTTTTTGTTTTATGTGAATAGAATTCTCTATGTAATGGAGAATTTAACACATGTTTCATGTAATAAATGACAGTGTGTCTTTCCTAACCCATGGATCCTGATTTTTTTGACAAATTGTTTATTTAAATTATAAACAAGTTTGCTTGACCTGTTAATCCCAGCTCTGTCTCACGACCCTCTCCCTTGCTCCACACCAGGTCTGCTAACTCCCCACCCCATCCCCCTCTGCTCCCCAGGGAGGATGAGGTCTTCCATGGGGGATCTCCAGAGTCTGTCATTTCCCGGAATCTCATGAGGTGTGATTACAGGTTGGTAATCTCCTGCTCCATGTCTAAAATCCACATATGAGTAAGTACATACCATGTTTGTCATTTGGTAATTCGGTTACCTCACTCTGGATGGTTTCATCCAGTGCCATATATTTGCTTGTAAATTTCAAGATTACATTGTTTTCTTCCACTGAGTAGTATTCCATTGTGCAAATATACCACGTTTTCTCTGAGAGTGGCAATTAATGAATGCAACCTCCTGAAACTGAAAAGCTTCTGTAAGACAAAGGACACAGTCAACAAGACAAAAGAGCATCGTACAGAATGGGAATGATATTCACCAACCCCAACATCTGACAGAGGAATGATCTTCAAAATTTACAAAGAAGTGAAGAAGTTCGTCTCCAAAAAACCAAATAACCCAATTAAAAATTTGGGAGCAGAACTAAATATAAAATTCTCAATAGAGGAGTCTAAAATGGCTGATACACATTTAAGACAATTCTCAACATCCTTAGCCATCAAGGAAATGTAAATCAAAAAACTCCGAGATAACATCTTACTTCTGTCAGATTGGCTAAAACCAATGACAGTTTATGCTGGAGAAGATGTGGAGAAAGGGGAACACTCATCCACTGCTGGTGGGAGTGCCAACTTGTACAGTTGCTTTCGCAACTGGTATGGAGATTCCTCAGGAAAATGGGAATCGGTCTACCACAATATCCAGGCAAGGAAAAGGTTTGTTCTGTGCCCACTGGAAGAAGAGAGGGAAGGAGAAAATATAAAAACACACCCAGCAACAAAAAACAAATATTACACCACCAGAGTCTAGAGACTCTACACCAACAAGAATCGAACATTCCAATGCAAATGAAGCAGAGGAGAATGACCTTAAATACAACATCATGAAAATGATAGAAGCCCTCGAAGAGGAAATGGGAAAATCCCTTAAAGAGATAGAATATAAAAGAAAACAAAAATGGAAGAAATGGAAGAAAAAACACCAAAAAAGTTAGAAATGGATGAAAAGACAAACAAAAATTTGCAAGAAGCAATTCAAACTATACAAGAATTGAAACCAGAAAGTGACAATAAAAAACAATCTGAATGAGTGCTGGAAATAGAAAACCTGGGTAAATATTCAGGTACTACAGATGCAAGCATAATCAACAGATTACAAAGATGACAGAGAGAATCTCGGGTATTGACAATACACTAGGAGAAATAGATTCATTAACCAAAAGAAATCTTAAGTACTATAAACCCCTAAAACAAAATATCCAGGAAATACAGGATACAATGAAAAGACTGAAGCTAAGAATAATAGGTATAGAAGAAGATATAAAAACCCAACTCAAAGTGGCAGATAACATATTCAACAAAATCATAGAAGAAAACATTCCCAATCTAAAGAAAGATATTCTAATGAAGGTACAAGAAGCTTACAGAACACCAAATAGAATGGACCACAAAAATAAAATCCCTTTGCCACATAATAATCAAGACCCCAAACATACAGAATAAAGAAGGAATATTAAGAGCAGCTGAGGCAAGGGAATTCCAGGCTGTTAAAGGCCCATTAACTGAATTACCATATTTATGGTTCTTAAGTCTGGTAAAATTCTTGATTTTCCAGATTCTCTTTTAATAATCGTATAGAGATTCTCTTTTAATAATCGATATAGAAGACTTCTAAGAACTGTTTGGTTATTTAATATGTTGAACATTTGGCTGCTCCTTTAATACTTGTTCTAGTACCTATAATATTACTGATGTCAAAAGTTTTTGTTCCACACATACATGCTTTTCAGTTAACTATTTAAAAGTATGGCTGTTCGTATCCTTGAAAGAACACCAGCTATTATGCCCTGCTTACATAGAACTTGAATGATTAGTGGCTGTTTTTGATAGTATCTCTTATTATTATTCTCAGAAGCATATTTTAGCTGATTATTTGTTTGTAAGATTGGAGAGATGTCAATATGCATTTTCCATTTCTGTAACAAATCATGTCCCCATAAATTCATTGCTGTATTAGTCACATATGGTTTTAATTTCCATATTTGTCCTTGTGAACCTATACACTTTTCCCATCTTGTACTTCATTTTATCTGAGATCAAATTCCAATCCCTAGAAGCGAAATATTTACCTCCTGAAGAGGACAATCTGGAGGTAATGATTTTGGTAAATTTATTACTACATCTTTACCTTTATCTAGAAAACATTCAATCACATAGTCATTTGTTTGTATTTTAAATTTGGTCTTTGATCATTTGTACAAGTTTTTAAAACACTTGTTATTGTCTTTCCTGAAAATTTTGACTTGTCTAATGAAACTGCTGAGTTGTCCAGAGCATTATATCTTTTAATAATAGTCATTAAATATTTTAGTTGCTATGTGAAGGGTTTTTCCCAAGGCGGACAGGGAATGATTGAAGCAAATTTGACAATGTGTACAGAGAGAGGTCCCATAATGCATTTACCAGTAACAAAGGGTTACCATTTCTGTTCCCTGTTTATCTTCAAAACATTCAATTAATATTTGTTTGACTTCTGGATCTAATGCTATTCTATTTACAGGTGCAGTAAATCTTTGGAAAAAAGTCAGTGATGGCTTCTTTTGGGCCTTGTATTATTTTAATAAATGACTCTCAACTTTTTACTGATTCTCCCAAACATTTGAGGCTGCTAAACTACTTAGGGTCAAGGTATGATTATCAAATTCACACTCTCATTGCAACTCATCTTATTGACCTTCACCTAGAAGATGATCTTGGGAAATATTAGTGCTTTTAGTCTTATTTCATTGTTTTATGACCCTAGATTACTTTGTCCATCATGTTTGCCATTGAAACTGAGGACCATATTCCAATATTGCTGTAGCTTAATCTTTACAGACTTGGGGATAATTCTCTAATGAATTGTCCATAAAATTAATATCTGATTTATATTAGTTGAATGCATACCATATGAAATCAGTGATTTCTTAAATCTCCTCAAATCTATGATATAAATAGTATTCCATCTAACTTCTGCTTAATCATAGGGTGTCTACTGTTTACTGGTCATTCTTGTAGATAAATTTGTTTTTCTAATAATATTGGGCCTCCCTTCTTCAGTTTCATAATGCAGTGACACAATATTTTTTTATAAATTATATTGTCTGTGTATGAGTATTTCTCCTTTTCATTGATAACTCTTTTTAAGGCTTGTACCTTCTATGTAGGGAGTCATTCTAAATGTTATATCATATCAATAGGAATTTTTTCTAAACTTGTGTCATATCAATCGTGAGTCTTGCAAAGCCTTGTATCCTATCAGAGAATTTTCCACATTTGGCACAGTTCTTAAGGATAAAATGTGAATTACCAAATTGGTCGTAATTATAATCAGTATTATGTCAATACCAGATAAGTTGGTTATCCTATTGTTTATTTTTCATGTTTACAAACCATCCATAGTACAAATATTGTGACATTTCGCACTTTTAACATGGGAATGATTTTTATTTTTTAAAATTGCTTAATTCCCTGGTTAAGGACATTCTAGGCATCTTACCAATCTGATGCATTATCTGTCAGGGAATTGGAGCTTGGATGTGTGATTGCAGCAGTGTCAGGAGCACAAACACATAGTAGTTTGAGTGACTATTATATAACTTTGGCCAGGAGTGCAGATGCAGGGAGACCACAATAGGAAAACCACATATGGATCAGCTAAAAGGGAACCATGGTGGAAGAAGCCTCCCAGGGTGATGGTGAAGTGATCAGTGAAAGAGAGATGGAGGCAGAAATCCCTACACTGTCTGGCTTGACCTTAGTCCATGCATTAGACACCAAATGTTGGTTTTTAACTAAGTCTCTATAGTTCTAATTACCAATAAATACTTGGCAATCAGATGTTGGGAAAATACCTGTTAGTTCAGAGAGGTCAAGACATAAATAGCTGACTTTCTATTTTGGAAAGATACCCAGCAAAAGAGCATCTTTCCAGTTTTCCCTAATCAAAAAGATCCTGAAAATCCAAATACTTCCCTACTCCTTTATGTGAGTTTCTCTATTTATATTCCCGGCTTCTTCATTCTCTCTATGACTAATTCCTGTCAAGTGGTTGCTAGCTCCACCACCAATCCAACGTTAAATTTAATATCACAGTCTTAGATTTTAACAGTGCTTTCAAATATCCCACAATATGGGCTGTTGCACACATGAAGTGACCTTGAATACTTGCACAAGACACCAACTCAGTTATGGCAGAGGAAGATCTAATTAAGTCAAACCTGAAACTGGGATGCTATTTGCTCTTCTTACTTTCTAGAGGAAGAGGAATCAGTTTTCCTCACAGATGTGGTTCCTGAAGGGCTACGCAGAACAAGAAGATGATTCTGTACTCATAAGTATACTGGCAGCATTAAAATGAATCACTGAGTATTAAAATAACATATGTGTTTATAAAGGGAAAGTCGTGATATAGCCACTGAAAGATATGAGGGTAGCCAGTGGGGATTGATTTGATCAATATACAATATATGCATATATGAAATCTCATGCAATAAAATATAACAATAGAAGAATTAAACCAATAAATAATGTAAATAATCTCAAAAGTATGTAATATATGAATGAAAAAAATGTAAAGTAGCATATTTGTATGACAAAACTACCCTAAGATTAAGACATTTTTTCTAAAGTGGCAAAGTCAAAACTAAAATACCTAAAATGGTCAAAAGAATCAGAATAAATAACATAAAACATGAAAATTTCAGACATTAATATGATAAATGTATGAATAATGTGTCAAATTTTCCAAAGTCAGAGTTCAAACCAATGAGTCTCTTAAGTTAATGATCTACTCTTGGTAGCACAAGTTCTAGATTAAAGAACAAAAACATATTTATAATCGCTTTCTTCTGAAGTTATTAGGTTTTGTGCAAGCTTTATTTAACTATAAAACAAAGGTTAGAAGCACCAAACTAGTATAATTTATCTTCTGGGTATAACAAAGTTAATATTAATATAGTCAAAGGTATTTTGACATTTCTCCTTCAAGGTGATCAAGGAGAACTATGGAAGACTTCTTAAGAGGTTTTTCAGCTCTTATGGATCATCTGTTCTCTTAATGAAGAAGGCAATGAAGAACATTGTTTAGTCTAACCTGTGTACATTATATAAAAAAAAGCATCAATAAAGACCAGTTCATCCCCCAATGCTTCCAAGAGAACCCATTGTCAACAGGGGCATCTACTATGAAAAACAGGCAGACTATTTAGTAAAAAAAAAATTTATAAAGGAGTCAGGATATCCTCTGAAACTAAAGTGAACCTAAGGCACAGTTTCTTGACTAATCTTTTTTTTTTTTTTTTTGGTTTTTACGAGACAGGGTTTCTCTGTATTGTTTTGGAGGCTGTTATTCCAGCCCAGCCTCAAACTCACAGAGATCTCCCTGCCTCTGCCTCCCGAGTGCTGGTATTAAAGGCGTGTGCCAACACCGCCCGTCTTGACTAATCTTGATGGTATAAAAAATTAATTTTGACTGCATGTATGGCCTTAAATATCCAAAAGGAAAGAATGACAAATGATAATTAGGATTTTTAACAGTCCATAAGCATTAGATTTGCATCCATATAAAAAGCTATTTTAACAGCTATCTCTAATTAATAGTTATTTTTTATAAGAAAAGTGTTTCCTAGGTATATGCATCATAATTCTGGTTCAATTTTAATATTGCAACACCTACAGGGGATCCATAATGGAGGAAGACATGAGACACTGTTTTTTTAACCTAAAAATCAAATGATGGTTAAACATCTTCTCTCCTTTCCTAGAAGTCACTTATGAAGGCCCTCACACTGGAATTATTGATATTCCAACAGGTACCAGAGTACCTGAAAACAATTCAGAGATTCAACACTCTTGAGCAAAGTCTTGGAAGCCAGAAATAAATGAGAAGCATAACTGACAGATAGTATTGTGAGGCTACTGAGGGTCATTAGATGACTTTGATTCCAACATTTCCATCTGTCTTTTCTTCTAGTTTCTTCATTATGACTCTAGGGCTGATATTCTGATTGATTTATGATTTAATTTGGCATAACCTATAATTACCTGAGAAGAGAATCCTAATTTAGAGTTTTATAGCTCATACTATTATGTGAGCATGTCTGTGAGGATTTCCATGCTTACTGATGTACAATGACACATTACATTGTAGGTAGTATAATTGTCTTGGCAGGATTTTCTGGGAGGTAGAAGAAAGCTAGCAAGTCACAGGTCTGTAAGTGATCTATCATGTAGATCCTTCCTCCATGGTTTCTCTTTCTAGTTACTTCTTAAATTCATGATCTGACTTCCCAAAATGATGAACTGTGACCTACAAGTATAATACAATTAGATCCTTTTATTCCTTAACTCTTTTAGTTATATTGTTTGTCCTGGTAACAAAAAAGGAAATGGAACAAAAAGACTAAAAGGGGAAACAAGAGTCAAAAATTCAGGAACAAGTGGATTTAGTTACATTTAATTCAATGTCTACTGCATTTATGGTTAAGACTGAGTCTAATCAGGTGGAACTTTCCAAATTATCAGAGTCAATTCAAAAGTTAGAGTCAAAAATTCAGGAAAAAGGGGATTTGGTCAAATTTGACCAAGACAACCTTCGAGACACATTCAATTCGATGTCCACTACATTTATGGCTAAGATGGAATCTAACCAGGAGGAATTTTCAAAATTAGCAGGGCCAATTCAATCTATGTCTGATAATAATGCAATCTAGCAGACCGAATGTGTTTTCTGGAAGGAAAAATGGATGCCTTTGGAGTTTTTAGCTAGGATGGTATGAAAAACTTGGAATCGCGTTTAACTGAACAGTCCAAAGATTTAAAACAATCGTTAATGCAGAAAATCCAAGACCTTAATGAACAATCCGAGGACTTGGGACAATTTTTAATGCAGGAAATCCAAGACCTAAAGGATGACATGGTTGCAAAATTTCAATCTTTAGAAGACACATCCTCTGAAATATCAGATGTTGAGTCAACAGATGTTAGGCTACCAGGAAATAAATTAAATATGGCTACTAGACATCCTAAGGTGGCCTTTCCAGTAACCATGGTAGAAAGGCCGGCATCATGGAGGAACCAATCTGGTTCTACTACACGTAAATGGGAACCTATTCCCATGAAAGAAATGAAAGCTATTAAGCAAGCAATAATGACTTTTGGGGTCCACAGCCCTTATGTAAAACAGTTACTGAATACATGGGCTACTACCAATAACCCTCACACCCTCAGATTGGAATGATTTAATATCTGCAGTGTTGGACCACTCTTCCCAAATACAGTGGAAAGCTTTGTGGAGACAAGAAGCCAAGGCCCTTGAACTTCAAGGTTTGAAGGATGGCTTTGAAGCTTCTGAAAGTAAGATTATTGGGGAGAAGCAATTTTCTGATCCGCAGGTCCAAGCTGGTTATGATGAGCATGCATTTGTTTTATGCAAAACAGCAGCACTAAATGCTTTGGATAAGGTTCATGAACCAGGGGAAAAGTTGAATCATATTCAAAAGTGATACAGGATCTGAGAGAAAGATTCTCTGAATTCTTACAAAGATTATCCAGAGCAGTAGATTTACAAATAAGTGATCCTAAAATTAGGCGACTTCTTACAGAATCATTGGCTTATGAGAATGCAAACCCACATTACAAACAGATACTGTGGCCATTAAAGTTAAGATTAGCACCATTGGAGGAATGGGTCTTATATACAACTAATGTTGAGTATGACAATCCAGAGGCAGGAACCTGGATAGGAGAAGACATTTATAAAGGATTTAGGAGGAATCAGGATGAAATATGGCCTAACCAAGACGAGATAACAAATTGGGTTGGGGTAGCGATCTTTAGAAGTTTCAAAAGACATCAAAACTTTAGATGTTTTAATTTTAGTAAAATGGGACATCTGAGTAGGAACTGTAGACAACACCTTCCTAGGAATAATGCTTCTACCAGGAATGTTTCAAACAGAAGGCCTCAGCCTCCTGGTATCTACAGGAGGTGTGGAAAGGGAACACATTTGACTAATGAATGCTGGTCCACAAGAGATGGACAAGATAGATCTTTAAAGTTAGGAAACAGGGATCAGGGGCTCAAGCAAGCCCCCTGAAAGAAATATTATCCAGTCATTCCCAGTGACAGTGGAGGACAGCCTCTCTCAGGACATTTAGAAGATCCACTGCCCATTGTAAATAATTCGGCACTGGATAATACATTAGCTCCAGAGGATGAATCAATTATATCAGGAGGAGATACAAAACATATATTTTGGTAAACTTCTATACAATATCAAAGACCCAAGTTACCAGTTAAGGTAAATAATATGGTAGTTAATGGCATGTTAGACACAGGAAGTGATGTCGCTATCATTAATCAGAAGTCGTGGCGATGCTGAAAAAGCCTTTGACAAAATTCAAAACCCCTTCATGATAAAGGTCTTGGAGAGATCTGGGATAACAGAGACATACTTAAACATAATAAAAGCTATATACAGTAACCCAACAGCCAACATCAAACTAAATGGACAGAAACTCAAAGCAATTCCTCTAAAATCAGGAACAAAACAAGGCTGTCCACTCTCTCCATAACTTTCCAACATGGTAATTGAAGCTCTAGCTATTTACATACTACAACAAAGGGGGACCAAGGGGATACAAATTGGGAAGGAAGAGGTCCAACTTTCACTGTTTGCAGACAATATGATAGTTTACATCAATGACCCGAAGAACTCTACCAGAGAACTCTTACAGCTGATTAACACCTTCAGCAAAGTGGCAGGCTACAAGATCAACTCAAGAAAATCAGTAGCCCTACTATATACAGATGATAAAAGGGCTGAAAGAGAAATAAGAGAAACATCACCCTTTACAATTGCCACAAACAACATAAGATACCTTGGGGTAACGCTAACCAAACAAGTGAAAGACCTGTGTCATAAGAACTTTGAATCTTTAAAGAAAGAAATTAAAGAAGCCCTCAGAAAATGGAAAGATCTCCCATGCTCTTGGATAGGTAGGATCAATGTGGTAAAAATGGCAATCCTGCCTAAAGCAATCTACAGATTCAATGCAATCCCCATTAAAATCCCAGCACAATTATTCACAGACCTTGAAAGAACAATAATCAATTTTGTATGGAAAAACAAAAGACCCAGGATAGCCAAAACAACCCTGTTCAACAAGGCAACGTCCGGAGGCATTAACATCACTGACCTCAAGCTCTATTATGGAGCTATAGTCCTGAAAACAGCTTGGTATTGGCACAAAAATAGACAGGTAGACCAATGGAATCGAATTGAAAACCCGGGTATTAAACCACACACGTACGAACATCTTATCTTTGACAAAGAAGCTAAAAATATAAAATGGAAAAAGAAAGCATCTTCAACAAATCGTGCTAGTATAACTGGAGACTAGCATGTAGAAGAATGCGGATCAATCCATGTTTATCGCCATGCACAAAACTTAAGTCCAAATGGATCAAAGACCTCAACAAAATCCAGCCACACTGAACCTCTTAGAAGAGAATGTGGTTGGTACCCTTGAACGAATTGGTACAGGAGACTGCTTCCTGAACATAACACCAGTAGCACAGACAGTGAGATCAAAAATTAATAAATGGGACCTCCTGAAACTGAGAAGCTTCTGTAAGGCAAAGGACACAGTCAGCGAGACAAAAAGGCAGCCCACAGAATGGGTAAAAATATTCACTAATCCCACATCTTTCAGAGGGTTGATCTCAAAAATATACAAAGAACTCAAGAAGCAAGTCTCCAAAACATCGAAGGAACCAATTAAAAAGTGGGCTGCAGAACTAAATAGAGTGTTTTCAATAGAGGAGCCTAAAATGGCTGAGAGGCACATGAGAAAGTGCTCAACATCTTTAGCCATCCAGGAAATGCAAATCAAAACAACTCTGAGATACAATCTCACTCCTGTCAGAATGGCTAAAATCAAAAACACCAATGACAATTTATGCTGGAGAGGATGTGGTGAAAGGGGGACACTCCTCCATTGCTGGTGGGAGTGCCAACTGGTTCAGCCACTTTGGAAATCAGTATGGAGATTCCTCAGAAAAATGAAAATAAACCTACCACAACACCCAGCAACTCCACTCTTAGGCATATATCCAAAAGATGCCCATTCATACAAAAAAGATGTCTGTTCCACTATGTTCATAGCAGCTTTATTTGTAATAGCCAGAACTTGGAAGCAACCTAGATGTCCCTCAACCGAAGAGTGGATAGAGAAAATTTTGTACATTTACACAATGGAGTACTATTCTGCAGAAAAAAACAATGGAATCATGAGATTCGCAGGCAAATGGATGACACTAGAAGAAACCATCCTGAGTGAGGTAACCCAGTCACAAAAAGAGAAACATGGCATGTACTCTCTCATATATGGATTTTAGACATAGATATGGGGAGTGCCAGCCTACAATCCTATGGCCAGAGAGTCTGGGAAACAGAAACTTTATTTAGTGGCTTATCGAAGAAGAGGCAGACTCCCTCGGTTAAGTACTGAGCTGAACTCAAGAAAGCCAGTAACAGAGACGGAGGACTGATGATCAAAGGGATTAAGACTGGGCTGGTTTAACCCCCAGAAACAGGTGACCTGACAAAGGTTAACTCTTGAATCCCAGGCATCAGCCTGGGAATCCAGCATGGGACTGATCAAGAGCCCCTGAATCTGGGTGTCATTGAGGTGGCCTATTTAATCCACTGAGCCTTGGGCAGCAGATCAGTACCCATCCCGAGTATACACACGGACTTTGGACTCCCATAGAATAACGTGAGGTGCACTCTCACCCTGATCTCTTGGGGAAGGGTCTAGGCCCTGCCCTATATGAAATGACAAACTATGGAGGAACGAGGGGATAATGTGGGGGTGGTGGTTGTGGGGAAGACACGGGAGGAGGGGAGGGAAAGGCAGAGGGACCTGGAACTGACTTGTGAAGTAACCTTGTTTCGTATCTAAATTTAAACTGGAAAATAAAATAAAAAAGTTAAAAAAAAGAGGTTTACATTCAATTCTTAGGGATTGGAACCCTATCTGAAGTTAAACAGTGTGTTAGATGGATTGAGTTTATTGGGCCAGAAGGACAGAGAGGAAGGTTAAAACCATATGTTGCAGATATTGGTATAAACCTCTGGGGTCACCATCTACTCCAGCAATGGAATATGCAGATTAACATTCCTCCTGTATCAGCTAGGAATTATAGACAAGCTCTTAGTGTTACAAAGAATACAGTAATGCAGTATAGGAAACAGATGCCGAATGTACAGGCTGTACGGAAGCAGGATGCTAGTTGCAAACCAACGGAGCAACCAAAAGCTCTACCCTTAAAATGGCTGGCAGATGAACCTGTCTTGGTGGGTCAATGGCCTATGACATCTGAGAAGTTAGAGGCTTTGGGGAAGTTAGTTGAGGAACAGTTAGATGCTGGACATATTGAGGAATCAACTAGGGCATGGAATTCACCTGTTTTTGTTGTCAAGAAGAAGTCTGGTAAGTGGAGAATGGTTACTGATCTTAGAGCCATCAACAAGGTAATACAGTCTATGTGGTCTCTACAACTTGGGATGCTGTTATCTTCTCTAATTCCTAAGGATTGGCCAATTATAGTTATAGACTTAAAAGATTGCTTCTTCACCATAACTTTACAAGAAAACGACAGAGAAAAGTTCGCCTTCATGGTACCTACCTATAATAATTCCCATTCGGTACAGAGATTCCAGTGGAAGGTACTACCTCAAGGTATGTTAAACAGCCCAACTTTGTGTCAATATTTTGTGAATAAACCTCTAGAAATAATTCGTAAAAAATTTCCACATTCGTTAATATATCATTATATGGATGACATATTATTGTCTGATTCAAATAAGGACACTTTGGAAAAGATGTTTGAAGCAGTAAAGGAAACTTTGCCTCACTGGAGATTACAAATTGCCCCAGAAAAAATACAAAGAGGAGATTCTATTAACTATTTAGGTTATAAAATAGATGCTCAGAAGTTTAGACCGCATAAAGTACAGATCAGAAGAGATCTTTACCGGACTCTTAATGATCTTCAAAAACTATTAGGAGAAATCTCTCAATTACAGACAATTATCAGTGTAGAAGGGCATGATTTAAAACACCTAAAAATGGCTTTAAAAGGAGATAAAGACCTAAACAGCCCACGAGTACTATCAGCTGAGGCTGAAAAATAATTAGAATGGGTAGAAAAGAGAATATTAGAAGCACATGTAGACCGTGTGGATCCAAAACTGGACTGTATTCTGGTTATTTTGCCATCTAGAGAATACCCCTCAGGAATATTAATGCAGAGGGAAGACATCATACTAGAATGGGTATTTCTGCCACATAAACAGAATAAAAAATTGAAAACGTATATAGAAAAGATCTCTGATTTGATATTAAAAGGTAAGTTAAGGCTTCGTCAACTGACTGGGAAAGACCCCACCTGAAATTATTGTCATTTTAACAAATGATGAAATTTCCTCCTTATGGAAGGATAATGAGTATTGGCAAATAGCTTGCAGTGACTTTTTGGGAACTATTAGTAATAACTATCCCAAAACAGAAAGAATCAAATTCATAAAGAAAACAATTTGGATTCTTCCACGTATCGTGAGACAAACACCTATTTCTGGAGTTCTTACCTTCTACATAGATGCAAACAAATCAGGTAAGGTAGGGTATAAATCAGGAAATATAAGTAAAGTAGTTCAAAGCCCTTACAACTCCGTACAAAAGGTAGAGTTATATTCCATTCTCATGGTACTTAAAGACTTTACAGAGCCTCTCAATATAGTCACGGATTGTCAGTATGCAGAAAGTGTTGTCTTGAACATTGAGAATGCAGAATTTGTTCCCTATAGTACAGAATTAACCTCATTATTTTTACAATTACAGAAAACCATCAGAAACAGGGCTCATCCTATATATATAAAACACACATCAGATCCCATACAGATCTGCCAGGACCTCTGGCACAAGGCAATGATGAAAATGATCATTTGTTGGTAGGTAATGTGTTAGAAGCTTAAGAATTTCATAAGAAACACCATGTTAACAGCAAAGGCTTAAAGAAGGATTTTTCTATCACCTGGCAACAAGCCAAAGAAATAGTAAAAAATTGCCCCAGTTGCTCATTCTACAGTCAAACTCCACTGCCAGCAGGTTGTAATCCTAAAGGTATTCACAGAAATGAACCTTTGCAAATGGACGTATTTCACTTCCCAGAATTTGGCAGTTTAAAATATGTACACCATACCATAGACACGTTCTCAGGATTCCAATGGGCTACTGCCCTCAGCTCTGAAAAGGCTGACTCTGGTATTACACACCTCTTAGTGGTGATGGCTGTTATGGGTATACCTAAAATGATAAAAACTGACAATGCTCCAGCACATGTCTCCAGTAAATTGGAACAATTTTTCAAATATTATAATATAAAACATGTACCTGGTATACCTTACAATCCCCCAGGACAAGCAGTGATTGAAAGATCTAACCAAACCTTAAAAGAGATGCTTCATAAACAGCCAGGGAGAACAAAGACCCCTAAACACAGGTTACATAATGCTTTACTAACATTGAATTTTCTTAATGCTGATGAAAAAGGACAAACTGCAGGAGAAAGACACTGGACTACAGAGAAGACTTCTGAAGTGAACCAACCAGTGTATTTTAAGGATGTTATGACCTCAGTCTGGAAACCAGGATATGTGTTACGTTGGGGAAGGGGTTATGGTTTTGTTTCCACAGGAGAAGAAAAGCTTTGGGTCCCATCTAAATTAATTAAGATTCGATCAGAACAGAAAACATCTCAGGAGGAGGAAGAATGACGGCTCATCAACAAGGTCTGCTATGTATAAGGAGACCTCATTAAAGGAAAGAGAAGTATTCTGTTTGTGTCTTTACAGGACAATTAGTTCTGAACAGTGCAAAAATACTAGGTATATGGATACCTAAAGAAGAAAGGATAGCTACTTAGAGGATCACCAAACATGCAATAATATGATGTGTTATCAATGTCTAAATCTCTCTATTTTGTTATTGTAATTTCTATTTCTACCACTTCTTAATATGCCTGAGTCCCAATTCATCTAATTAATGATGGCTTTGGAGTTGGATTGGCTCTCCTGCTTTAAACCCAAGAATATTGTTAAAATGGAATTCAGACTTTCTGTATTATATCAAAGAGCCTTTGATAGAAGACAGAAACAACAACAACAAAAGATACATACATATATATGTATATGGGGACTGTCATCTGTGTATATTTGATTCTTTCTAAAATTCTAATCTCCTTCATTTGAATTATCTTCCTTAGGGTCACCTTTCCCAGTATTCATACACATAAAAGTTAAGAATTTCTGTGCTAACATTAATATTTCAGTTTTCCAGAGACAAAGGGATTTCTTGACAGCGAATTTCAGCTGCTTCAGAAAGAGAATGTGGATTCACCTCCCTGACTCAGCCTGATTCGACTGGATACATCTAAACTGCCCCACATCATTGACCCCACCTGACAACCACCATCCTGAAACCAGCTTGGAACTACATCACTTGACACATCGTCAAGCCAAGGAACTGATACAGTGCATCTTCTACAATCTGATCAGAGCTTTAGACAAGAGCTTCAATCAAAATCAAAAATCTAATCCGGAACTTCAGTCAAGCCTCTCCTGCAAAACCTAGACTAACTGACCTACTTAAGACTCTTGTTACACTAACAATTTCTTCCCACAGGTCCTCATGATTGTCATCATCCCACTTCAGCAGGAAGTAAATTTGAGAATTCCATGTCCCTTCTCCCTACTATTGACATTAGAGAATAGTTTACACCTGTTAGTGTTAATTTGCAATTATTTTAGTGTTGGGATTGGAAGGAGGTGTTCAGACATAGGCATCCCTTTCAGATAAGTTTAGAATTTAGGTGGAATGGATATGTTCAGTTTAGGATAAGTAGATTATAACTTAATTATCATCCTCTACATATATATGTTGTATATGTTTGAGTTTGTATCAAATTTAAATCTTCTATTTAGACAAAAAGGGGAATTGTAGGAGTGAACCCCACAAAGCTATCCGCCCATTAGGGCGGGGTCAAGGTAGAGATAAAAGGAAGTGAAAGGAAAAGCAGCTTCCCCCTTTTCTCCTGGAAGCCAGCCACGCTTCTAACTCCTGGTCTGTGCGACTCTCTCCCTCTCTCTGGTAAATAAATATATTGTTTTCCTTATATAGTATCGAATATCGTTATACTAAGGTTTTATATTAACCTCTCACCCAACTCCTGATAGAATGGACTCACTCTGCTCAAACACTTCTAATCCCCATTTTCAAGTTCTTTCTCACCTGATCAATGTATTCAAGCATCATCCACAAACTTCCATATGTGTGTGTGTGTGTGTGTGTGTGTGTGTGTGTGTGTGTGAATGTGTGTATATATCCAAATATCAGCAGGTTTTCATGGTCTCTGCTTAATTTCTCACCTACAGATTCCTGCCTTGAATTCTTACCTTGATTTACCTGTGGGGTTTTTTATAATCTATAGGAAAGAAAAACACCCCTCCTCATAAGTTGCTTTAAGTCGTGACATTTAATCATAGTAATAAAGCAAAGTAGGACAAACACCTAGGCAAACTTAGTAAATTGATGTTTTTTTTAAGTATTTAAAATCTAGATGGCTATAGATATTTGTACATGTTTTTCATTTCTATCAATATAATTAGAATTTTCTCAATCAGTTTAAAGTTTGCATTACTCCATTAACAATGTGTTTTCAATGTTTGTTTTTTCTGATTAAATTTCTTGAAGGTTTTAAAATATATTTTCACTTTTTAATTTAAAATTTTATTTATATTCATGTTTTAAAATTGGATTCATTAACTACCCCTTTGATTTTAATTCTTTGTATTCCAGATTTGTATTCACTTTGATATGTATGCCAACATTTTATGGACATCATTCCTATTATTCCACGACACAATTTCATAGGAATCCTATGTTGGAGGACTGTTATAAGTTTGAAGCCATTCTGGAAATCATAATGAATATCAGGTATGGTGGTTCCAATGAGAAATGATTTGCTGTTGAGGGTGCTGTTGGGGGAGGTTATCGAGTTTTCAAAGATGAACACTTGTTAGATAAAATACATCACTATAACTGGGTTTTGAGAGGTTATCACCTTGAGATACTTCTGGTTAACTCTCTGCTACATATTTGCACTTAAGCAGTGATCTCTTTCAGCCATGTCTCCCCTGATATTATATACCTTCCCTCTTGAATAGTAAGACAAATAAACTTGCCTACATGGCTTCTGCCCTTGTATTTTATCACAGTAGAGGAAAAGTAACTTATCAATCACTTCTCAAGTGTTTCCATCTTCTTCCACCTGTGTGCTGATACAACAGGTATAAATGCCTAGTATATACTTATTTAATACCATCAATTAATATGCTTATACTTAGGTCTCAGGGACTCCATATTGAGGTTACTTCCATCTCCACGAAATCATTAGTTTGAACCTATGGATTATTTGGCCTTGGATATTTTTTTATAAATACTTTTCTCATCACATGTTATAAAGCAAGTAATACCTGTTGTTAATTTGTACTTCTTTGGTGCCCTTTTTGGTATGCTCCTAAGTAAACTCAGTTCTACATAAGGTGTAGTAGATTAACTTTTTGGATGAAATTATTGTACCAAATGTTAATACAGGGTTCAGTCAAATAGTGATACTTATTGATGTAGAGTAAATCTTGATGTTTTCCCTTATTTTTATAATGAAATAAATGATTCATTTCCTTTTCTAAGGTAATTTTAGTTCTTATATTAAAATGAGTCAGGCACATTGAATATAATTCCCTGATGTCTTTATGGGACAACTGACCTCAATATAGCTACTGCGTATGAGGTTAGTGATGAGATTTGCTCATAGACATCAAAGGCACTTTAACATTATTTTCATTATTATGACACAGCTTTCAATGCTTCAGAAAAGCTCCTCAACTTTGATTTTACATGAAATTAGAAACCATAGTTAAAGCTTTATAGCTGGAGATAGAGAAAAATTGTCATAACAATAGTTACTATTTAATTCTCATCAGTGTTTAAAAAAATCTGAAGGTGAAGAAAGGAAAGAAGGTTGCACAGTAGTCCCACAGTTTCTTTCAGATATCCTGTGACCTTTTCTTCTTACTAATCTTTATTGCAATCATTATAGCTTGATAATATTAGGTTAGCAGAAATCATAAGTGCTGAAAGTGGTGTCTGAATCAGGAAATGGCAAGTTTCAAGTCTATAACCTTCTAAAGTCATACATTTCTTTTACTAAGGTATTTGCTTTATTGCTTTTAATGTGTATTAAAATTAATTCTAGTGCTTTTCTGAGATTCTTGCCTTTCCCAGAAGATGGACTGGAGATGCTTACAAGAGTCAGCAGAAACAAGAGTCTTTTGTGTAAAATATCTCCCTTTACATGTCAATCTTACTTCCCTCTCCCTCCTTATTTCGTTTTGTAGTCTTTTATTGCATATTGACAAATAATAGCCATGTGCTGTTATGGAAAACAAGGTGGCATGATATTTAATTCTGTTTGGTAAGTCTCAGTTTCATGAACTGATTTTTTTATCTTTGTCTCTCTTGAAGAATTTTACTGACTTCTTAGATTCTTTAATAGTATAGTTTTTAAACCACAAGTTCCCTAATTGTAAGTAGGTTTACAAGAGCATGAAATTTTTTTCAATAATTCTTGGTAACTATTTTGTGAACTTTAGCCATTTTTATTTCAGAAAACATTAAATTTTAATTTGATAAAATCGTTAAAAACAATTTTGAAAACGTTTACGTGTATAATATTCTACTGAAACACTTAAAATATTGACAATTTCCTTTTTAAAATTAATTCATTTTTATTCAAGTGGATGTTAGGGTCCATGAACACATTTATCTATTATAAATACTTTAAATGAAGTTTGTTATACTCACCTTGCTAATAATTTATCCTAGCAGTTCTACCTGTACAAAAAGAATGTAATAAAACAGAAAGTTACTCCATTGTTTCAGAAATAATTTTCATCAACTTTGTTCTAATTAACATGACTTTTTAAAAAATAAGCTTTACTTCTGAGAATATATTAGGCTCCTCTACAAAGGTTTAATACTTGTAATGTAATCTTAGAAGATTATTTGTCTATCTTTTACAAATTCTAGTGAGGCCTTCATAATTAATACCATATTTTATTTTCTATTCTTTCCTTTTTTGTTTTTGTTTGTTTGTTAGTCTTTCAAGACAGGGTTTCTCTCTGTAGTTTTGAAACCTGTCATTGAAATTCTGTAGACCAGGGTGGTTTTGAACTCACAGAGATCCATCTGACTCTGCTTCCCACTACCCAGCCATTTCTCTTCTGTAAGATGACTCTTTCTGAGAAATATGTTAGCAAAGTATATATTTCAGGGTACACAAAGTCAGACTATTGCAATACTTGATAAAGATTTTGAAGATGTATTGATGCGAATTCTGTGTCAGAGAGGCAGAGAAATACTGGGTACTTTAAACCTTTCAAGTTTTAAGGATCTCTTGTTTAAATCTGTGTTCCTATTTGTATCTGTCTATTCTGTCTTTACTATAAAACGCATATCTCTTTTACTCTCATAGCATGAAAGGCAAGTAAGCAGGGGATCCATAGGGCCTTTCTAAAAAAAAAGAGGAGAGAAGCAAGAGAGGTCAATAAGTAGTCACAAAATGAAGTTTTTCTTCAAGCACCTTGCTGCTTGCCTCAGAGAAAACCTCTTTTTGGATATCCAGCATCAATCTGTGATTACAAAAGGCACTTCCTGGGAAGGAATCTACCTTGTGCTCTGAGGAACTCTGACAGCTAAGGGGACTGCAGAATGCTGAAACTTTTTCTGAAATAAGACTTCCCTGGAGCACAATTCTGAACAGTGAATCTCTGCTTATTCTAGAAATCCCATTTCAACGGTCATGTACAGAAGTATCTTTTCTGCATTTTTTAGAATAGGTAAGGAAGAAGTGTTGATGGAACTTTTTGTACCACCTATTTGAATAGCTGTTTAGTCTAAAATAAACATGCAGAGGCTTATATTAATTATAAACTGCCCAGGCTTCTCATTGGCTAGCTTTATCCTAATTATTAACCAATTCCAATTAGTCTGTGTATCTCCATGGGATCTTGGCTTACCAATATTTCCCAGACCTCGTGCTTCCTTGGTAGCTACATGATATCTAACTGGCAACTCACTCTCTGTGTTCCTCTTCCCAGAAATCCCCTAATATGGTAGCCCTGCCTATACTTCCTACATGGCTATATCCTGCCTGCCAATTGGCTCAAAAAATTTTATTCATCAACCAATAAGAGAAACATATTCACAACATATAGAATAATGTCCCCCATCATCCTCTCTTCTGTATAAATAAAAAGAAAGGTTTTAACTTTAACATAGTAAAATTATTATAAAATAAAACAATTATTATGCAAGAGCTATAGTTAGCAATATTTTGTCCATTAATGTTTTACAAAATTTAAAGAAAATATTCTGTCATGTATCCTATGTTTGTGAGGCTAAGTTTATAAGTAACTTTTATCATAACTAAGGAAAATCATAACCATAACTGGCTCCAACTCCATTAAAGATTCCAGAAGGATTATTTGTAAACTCCAGAATTGATAGAGACATGTCAGTTCCTGATCAGTCACTCAAAGTAGCTTTGTAATTTTGGCGTACCCTTCTTCAACCTATAGGCCAATAATGTCTGGCAGAATTTTGATGAAGCAGGAATCTTGAAGGACCATTCTGCCCCTTAACAAGTTCAGCAGTCACTTTTCTATGTAACCTGCTTGTCAAATTTGGACACCATATTCTCATGCAGTCCATGCAAGGAAACTATCTTGTCCAAATGTCTATGTTGAAGGCAAACTCCATAGAAAATTTCACAGATGCCTATATCCCACTCTAATATAATTGGAGTCACCAGGAGCAGTTGTGCCAGTTCATGCCTTTTTTTTGTAACAGCACAGACTCATTTCTTCCAATCCCCTTATAAAACCTTTCTGTGGCAGTGTATTTAACATTTATGCAATTTCCATATATACATAAGAGCTTAGATTAGTTTACTCTGTTCTGTAAGATATTTAATTTAAGAGCTAATATGGATAATTAATGCCAGAATACAAGACATTCAATTAGCTTCAGCCAGAACATCAAGAGGAAAGTATTATCTGGAAAATTGCTACTTTAGAAAAGAGAGTACCTTGTGCATTTATTGTTATTTAATAAATTCTGGTATTATGTGTCACGACCACCTCGACCTGCAAGGAAGACGCGACTCAGGAATCCTTCTCATCAGCGGTTTATTCAGGAACCTTGAAACAATGTAGAGGCAGCCACGGGAAAAACCCCTCCTGCTCCCTAAATAGCCGAGGCCAGCCAACCCTGAGCAGCCACGTGTGTGCAAGCTATAGGCTCATCAGAATGCATAAGCAATCTGATGATGACGGCGTGACCCCGGCGGGATGGGAGCAGGCCAAATAAGGAGTTGTTTATTTCCGAGCGCACTCACCGTCGGGATGGTGGAATGCGGAAGCCGGCGCCATCTTTGAGGCGCGGTGTGGCGCAGCTCTCCACAGTTCCCCCTTTTTGTTTTTATATAACAAAGGTGGGTGAAGATAGAGGCCCGATCCCTGGTGTGCAAAGCTGGGATAATGTACAGGTGACATCTACAGACTCTACGCCTGTGGTGACCCTGACCCATCCTGTACCTGTTTTCCCAGGGGAAGGATCTTGGGTACAACCTTCCTGCAATTGGGCTTGTCTTCCGAGGGTAGCTTAACTGCTTACAAGCAAACCCTCGTGCAGTGCTTAGCCTTGCACCCCGACTGGAGAAAATTAGTTTTTAAAGGTAGCCAGCCAGGCTGAGGGGGACTGACCTTCTTCAATGGTAGCGAATGCTTGCATGACCATCATTGCATTACAGCACTGATTAGACTGAGCATTACAGAAGCACCACAGGCATACCAGGGAGGCTATGGCCATCAGGCCAAGTAGGGACCCTATCCCCGCCCACTCCTTTAAGTGATCCATGGTGGCCCTGATCCAGGAGGACAATCCTTCTGCGATGCTGGAATCGACTTGGGTGGAGTTCACTGTCACTATGGCTGCGTGCAGTTGGTCGAGTTCCTTTTCAAATTCCCCTGACCAATTACCTAGAAGATAACTGGAAAGTTTAGACAAATTAGCAGCACATATATAATTTTCAAACTGTACGCTGGTAACACAAAGACTGGGATATTTAAAAGACCTTTATTCTTCCCTACCATATCTGGGGAAAAGGTGAATAGTTTATCTTCATTTGTCCAATTCACTTGCATGGCCTGGCATCCTGTCCAGGGCCAGGCCTCGCCCTCAAAGTGGCCCCAGCATCGGGGTGCCCACCTTGGTTGAGTAGGAGGGGTATCATTACTCCTCTTTGCTACTACTGGCCATGAACCATTAATCCAGGCCACATTGGTAGAGTAATTTGTGATAAGATGCGTCCGGCAGGTGGTGGAATTACAACTTTGACTCTGTCCGGATTGATATTTATCTTTATGAAAAAACCATCCTGCAGTATGGCAGGCTAACTTAATGCAGGAGCTGCTGGTCAAAATGTAAAACACAAACTTTCCTTTTCAGGAAAAGTCCGGTTTTTCCCTATAGGGGATGCCTGGGTATCTAAAGGAAGGGAGGGCAGGTTAAACAACCAAGGGAAAACTTGCGCATTATGGCGGACCAGCATCAGCATTGGAAAGGTCGATAGAATCCCCCAGCGAGGCTCCGCCACCGCCATTGTCGTTATCATCATCATCATTGGAAAGCATGGGGTGAGCGGCCTGAGTGGCATTTGCATCATTCGGATCCAGCGGTGTCTGTGCCTTCCTCACCAGTCATTCTGGAACCCACACGGGGTCTTGTTGGTCCTGTGGAAAAACACAAACAGAACCTCGTGCCCAAGTCAGCACGGGATCAGGCCCATGCCATGTGCCAGTCAAGATGTCCTTCCATTTTACCAAGCCTTTGCTTGGACCATGGGGTTCTTGATGCCTGTCAGCTGCAGAGCGACCTTGAGCATCCAAATTTAAAAAATTTATAGTAAAGAGGGCGAGAGAAAGCCTCTCTTTTGGGGTGCGGCCATAGCCTATTCCCCCTTTTTGTTTATTTAGACATTCTTTTAGAGTGCGATGGGCACGTTCTACTATGCCCTGACCTTGTGGATTATATGGCAATCCATGAAGCAGTTGAACCTCCATTTGTTTGCAAAAGGAGGCAAAGGACTGAGCTGTATAAGCCGGCCCATTATCAGTTTTCAGCTGCCTGGGTTTTCCCCAGGCTGCCCAAGCCTCCAGGCAATGGGTGACAACATTGCGAGCCTTTTCGCCTGATAGAGGGGTGGCATGGATAATTCCAGAGCAGGTATCAACAGATACATGGACATATTTTAGACTGCCAAATTCGGCAACATGAGTAACATCCATTTGCCAAACCTTTAAGGGAGCAATCCTCTAGGATTGACTCCGAGACAGGGCGGATGATGATGGACGGCACATTGAGCACAATCCAAGATGACT
Source organism: Mesocricetus auratus (assembly GCF_017639785.1). NCBI lineage: Eukaryota > Metazoa > Chordata > Mammalia > Rodentia > Cricetidae > Mesocricetus > Mesocricetus auratus. Next base: position 1,699,974 of record NW_024429190.1, read on the forward strand.
TGTCGTGCATCAGCCCGGGAGAGATGAAACTTCTGTTGTAAGGTTTTGGCATTTACATGAAAATTTTTATGAAAATCTCTGGCTCTATCCAGGGTGGAACAAAGGAATATATACTCCATTCTGGTCCATTGATCAACTTTATTATTGCCCTCACTTATGGGGCCCGGGAGGCCCGTATGTGCTCTGACATGCTGTATGAAAAAACAACACTTTCGGTGCCAGATCAAAATTTGAAGCCTTTGAAACAGGGTGCAGACCGGACTGCTGGACCTAATAGGGCCGGCAGCTTCCAGTACCTTTATAGCATTAACCACATAGGCAGAATCTGAAAGAAGATTAAAGGCAAAAGAACAATTTTCAAAAACCTTAACAACAATCTCTAGTTCTACTAATTGGGGCGAGCCGGGTTGAAACTGTATCTGAACGGGTTCCGAAGAGCCCACCATATAGGTACCACATCCTGTTTTTGAGCCATCTGTGAATACATTGGGGGCACCTGGGATTGGAGCATTGGAAGTTATTTTTGGAAAGACTACCGGGTGCTCCTTAAAAAATCCTATTAATGGATGTTTTGGATAATGATTATCTATATCCCCTTTAAACCCACACCTTAAAATGGCCCAATCATCAATAGTGGTGCAAAGGACATGAATTTGATCATTGGTGTAGGGCACAGTGATCACTTTTGGGGCTATGCCAAAATGTTGTAAGCATTGTTGGATGCCATTTTGAGCCAATCTTGCCACCACGGTGGGATAATACTCAATAGATTTAGCAGGGGATATGCGTGGATAAATCCACAATAAAGGTCCATCCTGCCAAAGCAAGCCCGTAGGCTGATAATATGTGGGAAGTATACATACAAAGATGGGATGTCCCTCCTTGCATCTTTGTAGGAAGGCATCTTGTAGCCTCTCTTCCACCCTACGTAGGGCAAGCCTTGCTTCAGGGGTTAACTGTCTGGGGTAATCCAAGGCTGGATCTCCATTTAAGAGATCATTCAAGGGCTTTAAATCATAATTAGGGAACTTAATAAAACACCTAATCCATTTTATTTCTCCTAGCAACTTTTGAAAATCATTTAAGGTTTTTAAATTATCTTTTCTTAACTCTAATTTTTGTGGAATAATATGATCTCCGATAATCTTTGTGCCCAAATAATTCACCATTTTTCCTTTTTGAATCTTTTCGGGAGCCAAAAGCAGTCCCTTATTCTCCAATAAAAACATCAATCTAATAAATGCCTTTTCTAAAAATTTTTCTTCCTTGGCAGCTAACAGCACATCATCCATATAATGAAAACATCTTAGGATGGGGAATTCCCTTCTTAATGGCTCAATGGTCTGTCCTACATAGAGCTGACACATAGTGGGGCTATTGGCCATTCCCTGGGGCAACACAACCCATTCAAATCTCTGATCGGGCTCTTCATGATTTAAAGATGGGACAGTAAAGGCAAATCGTTTACAATCCTCCGTATGGAGAGGGATAGAGAAAAAACAATCTTTTATATCTATTGCAATAACATGCCAAGACGCCGGTAAGGCAGAAAGTAACGGCAGCCCTCGCTGTACAGGGCCCATTGCTTGCATTTGGCTATTTATGGCTCTCAAGTCCTGTAAGAGGCGCCATTTTCCTGATTTTTTTAATGACAAAGATGGGCGTATTCCATGGCGACAGGGATGGCTTTATGTGTCCCAAGGCAAGCTGTTCAGCGACTAAGGTTTTTGCTGCACTCAATTTCTCGGAGGAAAGTGGCCACTGAGGAACCCATATAGGCTCCTCCGTCTTCCATGTAATGGGAATACCTCCCTCAGCGGCCCCTAGGAAAAACCCAACCCTTGCCTCAGGTATCTCTGGTGTGCTTGAACGGGCCCCCTATTTCCTTGTAAATGTTTTCCTAGCCCGAAACTTGGATGGCATCCCATGTCCCTCATCATTTGTTGAGAGGCGGCTGAAAATTTATTGCTTAGCTTAAAGCCCATATCATTGAGCAAGTCCCTCCCCCACAAGGAGACGGGAAGATCCAGGACATAGGGCTGCATAGTTCCGGAATGACCCTCCTCATCTTTCCACTGTAGGTGTCTAGCACTCACATCCGGAGCCTTAACATACCCTAGCCCCCGTAAGGTTTGAGAGGAGGCCTGTATAGGCCAACCCGATGGCCAGTCCTTTTATGCTATAATGCTTTTGTCTGCCCCCGTGTCTAGCAGGCCAAGAATCCTTTTTCCATCCACATTAAGTGTTAGGACTGGTCTTTGATTTAATTCCAAGGACAAAAAGGTCAGATCTGTTCCTGTAGAGCCACAACATTCCTTTCCTCTTTCATTAGACCGTACTGGAAACAGCTCATGTTGGCTGGGCAGAAGCAGAAGCTGGGCAATCCTGTCTCCCGGGAGATAGCTACTACCCCTCTAGGTGACTCTACCATTATCTTTATTGTACCATTATAGTCAGGGTCGATTACCCCAGGATGTACCTTAAGACCCTTTAAAATAGTGGATGATCTTCCCAGGAGGAGACCCACTGTGCCTGGGTTCAAGGGTCCTTGGAGGTCTGATTCTATTAATTGTACCCCCATTTGAGGGGTCAGTACGAGTCCGGAGGCAGAACAGAGGTCCAGTTCCGCGGCACCTGCAGTGGCCCTGCGAGGTTTTTGGGGTGCCGGAAGGTCGGCCACTGTTCTAGGCTTGTCTCCCTCAGATTGGGATTTTCTGTTGTTGAGTTCTCCATGGCCCCATATATTTGTGGGCTCTGAGGCTTGGGGCCCGGTCTCCCGTTTTTTGGCATTGACATATATGGGATGACATGACCGTTAATGTCCCTAACAGACCTGCACTCATTCGCCCAGTGCCTCCCTTTTTTACATTTTGGGCATAATCCTGGCATGGTGCATTGAGCACCTTTAAAGTTTAAAGCATCCTTATTCCTTGGCTGGTCTCTCTGTGGGCAATTACGCTTCATATGCCCTGCTTTACCACAATGGAAGCAAGTTCTGGGGTGGCCGCCTCCCCTGCTTAATTTGATGACGGCGGCCGCAAGCCCCTCATTAGTCAGGGGGCCGCCTATTTCCCTGCAGGCCCTCATCCATTCCTCAAGTCTCCTATGCCTAAGTGGAATGATAGCCACCCTGCATTCTTTGGTACATTGCTCAAACACAAGTTGCTTTATTAGCGGCATGGCAGTATCAGTATCACCGAAGATTTTTTCTGCTGCCTCCACCAACTTGGCCACAAAATCAGAAAAAGGTTCAGATGGCCCTTGTAAGATTTTTGTCAAATTGCCAGTCATTTCCCCTTTATTGGGGAGAGCCTTCCACGCCCTAATGGCAATCTCATTGATCTGGTCATACACCAATGGTGGATAAGCATTTTGTTGAGTGGCGTATTGACCCATGCCTAGGAGCATTTCTGCATCCCAAACAGCCTGAGGCCCTCCGATCGCGGCATTAGCCGCGCTCTGAGTAATTGCAATTTCATTGAGATAGGCCTTCCAATCTAGATATTGACCAGGTGACAAGCATGCCTTTGCAAGATTCTGCCAATCAGCCGGTGTCATGGCAAATCTATGTAGGGTCTCTAACTGAGCAACTGTAAAGGATGCTGTGACCCCGTAGGTTCTGACTGACTCGGCCAAGGATTTTACAATTTTAAAATCCAGCATTTCATGAAACCTGTTCCCTTGTGGGTCCTGGAAGATCGGATAGGCCAGAGGCATCTCTGTTCTAACCTGTCTCCAAACTTCTGAGTTGAAGCAAGCTCCTCCTGAATTAGCTACAGCCTCTGGATAGGGAGGGGGAGCCGAAGGGACTATGTCAGTCCTTGGGTAAAGTCGGCTAACTTTCTTTCTTCCTAGCTGTAATTTTGCAAGCAATCTTCGGGCGGACTGTAAAGGTGCTTTATGGGGGGCCTCCCGCTCCTCTTCTGACTCAGACTCTTCGGTGGAGGTAGGGGCGGCAGAACTATTAATATCCTCCAAGTCTGACAGGCCAGGGTATAATCTATTCCCTTCTTTCTTCTGTTTTGGTTTTATTTTTAGATCCGGGGTATGACCTATGGGAGAGGCGGCCTCAACTGAGGCAGCCGACTCTGACCTCTCCTCCTGTAAAAGTTCTAGGGCCGCCTGACCGTTCCTTATAGCTTTAATGCATTTTTGATCAGTAAGACACCCGCGAACTAACGTCCAAACGGGCCGAACCCCAGGAGCAAGGACACCGTGCTCTGCAGCAACATCTAAATCTTTGCCTAATTTCTTCCATGACGAGAGTGTCAAGCTGCCAGATACGGCAAACCAGGGTGCCACAGTGTCACACTCCGTCAGGAATCTTTCCAAAGTACGTTTCTTAAGTTCAAGGTTTTTTGAATGCAGCAACTCATTGAGCGCCAAAAAAAATTGGGTGGGATGTTGAATTACCCATGTTTTTAGCAAGGTTGATTCCCTGACTGACCTGCCCTAGTACAATCCTTGCAACAAACAGTGAAAAGAAAACCCAAAAATAAAATTGAATACCACCCAAAGGGCCAAGAAAAATAATACCCTCTGTTTCACTTTTACTCCGTCCGCTTTGACGCGGCTCTACTACTTTCCCTTTTGTCCCGTCTGCTTTGACGCGGCTCTACTACTTTCGTTTTATCCCGTCCGCTTTGACGCGGCTCTACTGCTTAGCTTTCCCGTCCACTTTGACGCGGCTCTGCTGACCGTTCTCCCCTTCTCTATGGGTGAGAACAATAATCCCGCTCTTTTCGCAGATCCCCGCCTTACCTGGGGACTTACCGGTGCACCCCCTGACCGCCGTGAGTTCTGAATTCCCTGTACGGGCCACCAACTGTCACGACCACCTCGACCTGCAAGGAAGACGCGACTCAGGAATCCTTCTCATCAGCGGTTTATTCAGGAACCGTGAAACAATGTAGAGGCAGCCACGGGAAAAACCCCTCCTGCTCCCTAAATAGCCGAGGCCAGCCAACCCTGAGCAGCCACGTGTGTGCAAGCCATAGGCTCATCAGAATGCATAAGCAATCTGATGATGACGGCGTGACCCCGGCGGGATGGGAGCAGGCCAAATAAGGAGTTGTTTATTTCCGAGCGCACTCACCGTCGGGATGGTGGAATGCGGAAGCCGGCGCCATCTTTGAGGCACGGTGTGGCGCAGCTCTCCACA